>NC_057800.1:309228479-309550612 GCF_018294505.1 Triticum aestivum | reverse complement strand
GATTTAACTTCTCTCAGCTTGTCCCATCTACCATCAACCACCATCTTCCCCGATTGATCCTTTTTTCCTAGAAGGCTTTCCAAAGTTAGATAAGCAGAAGCAAGCCTAGTGACCCATGGCCTTATGATCTCTTTCCATGAAGAGAAGTGTCTCATGCAGTCCAAGGTCCGTGTGTGCCCATAGACAAAGATAGTGAATGCTTTTTCTTTTTCAAGTACCTTACTAAACCTTGGCAGGTCGCCAATTCCTTACAACATCAAGTTATTGGTTTGCGTCGCACAAGAGCTCCAAAACATGTTCGGCCGCTTCTCCAACAACATCTTCTTTGCCCCCATGTTATTAGAAGCATTATCAGTCACTACTTGGACCACATTTTTAGGACCTACTTCCTCAATTGCTTCATCCCCTAATTGTAAGATGACTTCACTTGTGTGTGATATAGCCGACATCTCACTCGACCTTATAAAACTTGAACCATTAGCACTGTTTGTGCACACGTTCATTATGCTTCTGCTTTTCCTATCTGAGCAAGCATCAGTCATAATGGAGCAGCCATTCTTCATATTTTTAGCATCACATTCTTGCAACAAACTCTTCACTCTTGCATGTTCCTCACAATTGAATGTGAGGCCAAGTGGCCCAGGCCTATATGGGGTTGACCTAGAAGAGGAGCCCTAACTCTCCCGTTCCAGTGAGTCACCACACACGGGAGATACTCACGCGGGTCGCCAGAAACCAGCGAGCATGCTGTCTGAAGGTACTCCCTCTACCCAACCAACTTGGTATCATACCAACTTGCATAGTCGCTTGCCGGCGAGGTGATGGGGTCCGCCGGAGAGAGGTGGATGCACAGGGCCAGGCAAGAAGCGGCCACTGTGAGCGGGCTGCGTGCGTTGCGGAAGGGAGAGCGGTGGCAAGCTGGGCAAGGCGGCTGCAACACAAGAGGAGGAGAATGAGCTGCGGGAGCTCGCACCAGCTGCGGCTGGAGGCGGAGTGCAGCGAGGCGGCATGGCTGGCTCGAGAGAGGAGGTTGTTGTGTGTGCGCGACGAGGTGTGTGCAGGAGCTGGCGCGCGTGCATGTGCGGATGCGGCTCAACGTGTTGGTGAGCTGCGGCTGGAGAGCTGCTGCTGCAGGGACAAGGCTTGGCTGAGGTGGTGCTGTAGGAGGTGCAGTGGAGAAGAAGGGTTGCTGCTGTGGATCCTCTTCTGTTGACTAGCTGCCATGTGCTGTTCCGGATGGAAGTGCTGCTGCTTCTGCTACTTGGAAGAGGAAGAAGGGGAATTCCTGGTCAAGAGTGGGATTGCTGTTGTTGTGTGCTGTTGCTTGAAGTATTGTGTTGTTGTTGCTAGTGGTGGTCTGCACTACTGATCTGCTACTACTGCTGCCTGCACTTGAGGGTTGCTAGTGCTGCTGTGGTTGTTTGCAGAGTTAGGGAGGAAGATGACATTTGGTGAGGTTAGGGTCATGGATTTAGTGTGGTCAAATGATGGATGTTCATGTGGTGCAGAAGTGGAAGGAGGAAGGCACGTAGGAGATGAAGTGTCGAGAGAAGGCAGAGATGTAGCTGGGTGTGCCCTGGCAAGCAGAGACTTGGAGGATGCCCTGCTCGCCGCCATCTAGGAGGAAGTTGCGTTGGGTGCACGTCTGGCCTCCGCCAAAGTAGCCTTCGATACTGCATGGGTAAGGGTGGCTCACATGATGTACACATTAGTGACCATTGAGGAGGAGAGGACAGGTTGACCCTCTTTGTATGTACCAATGGAGATGACACCGAGAAGGCCACAATTGTTGCTCATAGAACTGATCCGGAGTGGATTCTAGACTCTGGTGCTTCTCAACAAGTTGCAGGTGACTTCAGGGAGTTTGAGTCATATGATGAGCTCACTCCCTCTTAAAGTAAAGTGATATGTACTACTGACGGGACCCCGCAACCTATTAAGGGCATTGTGATAGTTCAATGTGTTGGAAATACGTTGTAGAGGCAATAATAAAGTGGTTATTATTATTTTTCATAATCATGATAAAGGTTTATTATTCATGTTATAATTGTATTGACCAGAAAGTTAAATACATGTGTGGATACATAAACAAATATCGTGTCCCTAGTGAGCCTCTACTAGACTAATTCGTTGATCGAAGATGGTTAAGGTTTCCTAACCATGGACATGAGTTGTCACTTGATAACGGGATCACATCATTAGGAGAATGATGTGATGGACAAGACCCATCCGTTAGCTTAGCATATGATCGTTCAGTTTATTGCTACTGCTTTCTTAATGTCAAATTCCTATTCCTTCGACCATGAGATCATGTAACTCCCGGATACCAGAGGAATACCTTGTGTGGTATCAAACATCACAACGTAACTGGGTGATAATAAAGATGCTCTACAGGTATCTCCGAAGGTGTCTATTGAGTTGGCATGGATCGAGATTGAGATTTGTCACTCTGTGTATCGGAGAGGTATCTCTGGGCCCTCTCGGTAATACACATGATAAGAAGCTTGCAAGCAAAGTGACCAAGGAGTTAGTTGCAAGATGATGTATTACGGAACAAGTAAAGAGACTTGCCAGCAACGAGATTGAACTAGATATGGAGATACCGACGATTGAATCTCGGGAAGGAGAGCCTGGAAGGGTTCATGCCACTCCCAAGAACGAGTCCAGAATCGCCCCGGCAGGCTTGCTGGGGTCGCCAAGATCAAACCCCGCCAAGCTCCTCCAACAGGGAACATTCACCGAGGCACCACCGCTCCACCTTGCCGCACCCAAGTCACTAATCAGCGTGGTGTCATGATGTTAAGCTACCAGGTGGATCTTACCAAGCACGTGGCATCGTCAAGGAGGAGAGATTAGCTTTATTGATACCCGTCCAGGAGGCGTGTCAAGCTGATAAGAAGAGGAAGATAAGTGGCGCGATAGGCTTGTCGGGATTTGCCCTCGGCATGACACCTAGCAGTGCATTTAATGCACTTTGTCCTAACCGCGAGAGTTAGGTATGATAGCACTGCTAGCTATCTAATCACACCCATTTAATGCACTTTGTCTTAATACATTTTAATTTATTTATATTTTTTGAGAATTTTTAATTTATTTATATAGGGTAAGAAAATTTGTCCGACAAAAGATAAAAACAAGGAAGTGGTCCAACATAAATCAAGTATATTCGGTTTCTTCCCTCAAGATTTTTTTTTGTGATACTCTAAACATATGTAATAAGTATAAAAACATATACTTTAATGTTTTTTCCTTCTAAGAGCAAACGTAATTGATGCAATCCAAGGTCCAAATCGGCTATCCAACACGGTCCAACCAGCACCCAAGCTAACCCCCCTCCCAAAAAACAGCATCAATATCCGTCACACTCACTCTCTCCACTCCGGCACAATCCCTAGATCTCACCGGATTCACCACTCCACTCTTCCCACTCGTGCCCCCACAGTCGACAACCTCATCTCCCACCGCCGCTGCCTCTCATCCCTTCCCCTTCACTCATCCGACAGTGATCAGATGCGGGCACAACCGGCTCCCTTGTCTCCCATCGCCGCCCCTCCCATACCCTTCCCTCCACTCATCCAACGACGGCCAACACCCCCGATGTCCTCACCGACGATGTCGCCGACCTTGCCGTTGGCCTCACCATTGCCGCACTAAGGAATATCCCGCAGGATGACCATTATGTGTACGTCGGCTTGTCGAAGGCCAAGGGGGACAACACACTCACCACGCAGGTTGGTTTTGGCCACCAACATCATGTAATGGTCGCCACCACCGTCATCGATGGACAATCATCTTCCACCTCGACGGATGAGCTCGCGCATCAGGAGAGGAGTGGGGGTCTTGTGCTTTTTTCATGTGTAACGCCCTCGATGCGGCTATATCTCCCACGTGTCGAAGCACGACTTAGAGGCATAACCGCACTGAAAGCAATGTCGCAAGTGAGGTAATCTTCACACAACCCATGTACTATATAAGGGAAAAAGATACATAGTTGGCTTACAATCGCCACTTCACACAATTACATGAATAAAGCATTACATCATCCAAATACAAACAAGGTCCGACTACGGAACCAAAATAAAGAGCAACCCCAAATGCAACAAGGTCCCCCGATCGACCCCAACTGGGCTCCACTACTGATCAACTAGAAACGAAACAAGACAAAGGACAAGATCTTCATCGAGCTCCTCCTTGAGCTTGGTTGCGTCATCTGCAGGGTCTCATCGGCACCTGCAAGCTGGTTTTGGAAGTATCTGTGATTCACGGGGACTCGGCAATCTCACACCCTCGCGATCAAGACTATTTAAGCTTATGGGTAAGGTAAAGGTATGAGGTGGAGCTGCAGCAAGCGACTAGCATATATGGTGGCTAACCTATTCGCACAAGAGAGCGAGAAGAGAAGGCAAAAGCACGGTCGGACAACTATGATCAAGAAGTGATCCTAGAACAACCTACGTCAAGCATAACTCCAACACCGTGTTCACTTCCCGGACCCCGCCGAGAAGAGACCATCATGGTTACGCACGCGGTTGATGTATTTTAATTAAGGTCAACTTCAGGTTTTCTACAACCGGAAATTAACAAATTCCCATCTGCCCATAACCGTGGGCACGACTTTCGAAAGTTCAAATCCCTGCAGGGGTGTCCCAACTTAGCCCATCACAAGCTCTCATGGTCAAGGAAGGATATTCCTTCTAGCGGGAAGACCCGATCAGACTCGGAATCCCGGTTACAAGACGTTTCGACAATGGTAAAACAAGACCAGCAAAGCCACCCGAATGTGCCGACAAATCCCGATAGGAGCTGCACATATCTCTTTCTCAGGGCACACCGGATTGTCCAAGGTTCCGGTAGGCCAGCCCAGAGTTGCCCCTGGTGGCCACCGGCAGCTGACAAGTTGGACCAACACTCAGAGGAGCACTGGCCCAGGGGTTTAAATAAAGATGACCCTTGGGCAGGCCTACCCAAGGGAAAGAAAAGGCTAGGTGGCAAATGGTAAAACCAATGTTGGGCCTTGCTGGAGGAGTTTTATTCAAGGCGAACTGTCAAGGGGTTCCCATTATAACCCAACCGCGTAAGGAACGCAAAATCCGGGAACATAGCACCGATATGACAGAAACTAGGACGGCAAGAGTGGAACAAAACACCAGGCATAAGGCCGAGCCTTCCTCAAAAGAGGAACGGATCACTAGGAAACAACATGAACATATGGCATAACAACAAAATCAGGATAAGGACTTAGAGAAATTCTAAGTCCCTGAAATCAGCATTACCGATTACACTACTTTGCAAGCTTGTGTTAGTCACCACACATATCACAAAAATACATGGTAAGCACCTCTGTAAAGATGGCATGGCATATAACAAAACACATGTAGAGCTCAGGAGCATAGCATGCACACAATAATCATGGCAAAAATGACAAATATCTATTTGATGAAACAGATCTGCCAAGTTTATCACATAGCCCTCTTCCAACAGCATTTCTGGCATCAAGATGAGCTCAAATGAAAATGATGCAATGAGAACAAATGATGTACTCGTTGAGACAAACATTTTGATATGCTACACGCTCAAAACTGAGCCACGGATGATGAGTTATGATGCGATGAAAATCATAAAAAATACTGGGATCTGGGGACTTAGAAGAAAATAGACCTCTCCGAGAAAGTCAACGGGACGGGGAGATCCGAGACGGAGCGGTGCAGATCTGAGACAGGATGTGTTTGGATGGGGAAGTGGTGGATCTGATCCATCTTCCTCGGATCCGGTGCGGGACGAGGTCCGGCGAACTCCTCGAGCTCCGGCGACGAAGGGGAGGCGGCGCGGGAGGTCGGAGGTGGCCGGACGGTGGCGTGAAGGCAAGGCGGTGGAGGAGGTCGACGCCGGTGAGCTAGGCGCGGGGCGGCGCGGGCTCACCGGAAGGGCGGCGGTGCCGCGGGACTCCGGCGGAAGACGAGGGCGGCGGAGCTGCGGCGGTCGGCGGCGGAGACACGGAGTGGCGGCGCCGGCGTACGGCAACGGAGCGGGCCCGGCGACCACGAGCGAAGGCGGCCGGCGGGGTTCGGGCGGGGTGCCCGCGAAGTGCGGCGGCGGCGAGATGGGCCGGGAGGGCCTCGCCCGGGCGCCGGCGGGCTTCAGCGGGTGGTGGGAGGCGCGGATGAGGTGGCGCGGCGCGATTGGCGCGGGAGGCGGTGGCGGGTGACGTGGCAGGCCCTCATTGGCCGGAGTGAGGTGGAGGGCGCAGCGGACATGTCCGGCTGGCGCGGGAGGAATTGTCCGGCGGCGCGCGGAGGAGGAGGTTAGGGTTTCGGGGAAAAGATCCGAAAACGAAAATGAAGGGGTCTATTTATAGAGGTAGAGGGAGCTAGGAAGGTCCAAATGAGGTGCGGTTTGTGGCCACGCGATCGTGATCGAGCGACCGAGATGATGGAGAGGTCTTAGGTGGATTTTGGGCCACTTTGAAAGGGTGTTGGGCTGCAACACTCACGAGGCCTTTTTGGTCCCTCGGTTAACCGTTGGAGTATCAAACGAAGTCCAAATGGCACGAAACTTGACAGGCGGTCTACAGGTAGTAAACCAAGGCCGCATGACAAGTCTCGGTCCAATCCGGGAATATACACCAGGTGACATAGGAGCACCGGATTGCAAAACAGACAACGGGGAAAATGCTCAGATGCATGAGACGAACATGTATGCAAATGAAATGCACATGATGACATGATATGCAATGCATGACACGCAAGCAATGACAAGACAACAACAGCGAATAACTGGAGGACACTTGGCACATCGGTCTTGGGGCGTCACACCACGCCCCTGTCGCCACACCATGGATGGACCTCCCTCTGCTCCCACCCATGCCATGGACAGAGCTCGCTCCCCTCCTCAAGGTCATCTCTTCACCCATTTCATCATCTGGCTTGCTGCATCACTAGCCCTCACCTTCTCTCCCTCCCTATCCTTCTAGATTGAGACCTAGTGCTTCTTCCTAGCCGCTAGTATATAATAAAGATAAAAGTGAAACTAACACAACCATTTTTATTTGTAAAACATAAAATCTATTTTCCATTTTTTCACCTAACTTTTAAAAAAGGTTTTCACCTAACCTATTATCACTATACAGCCAGTCCACACTCTTCTCGCTCTAAACATCATCCACACCCCTCCCCGTGTCGCCCTCCTCCTCTCCCCCGCATCCCTGGTGGCCATAATATGACCGGCATATTACTAAATTTAAATACTCCCTCCGATCCAAATTAATTGACGCTAAAGTTGTACTTAATGAGAGTCAATTAATTTGAATCGAAGTGAGTATATTCGACAAAAAATTATATTGTCTTATATATAGTTATAGAAAAAAATTAAAATCATCAAATGATATAGTATTACCGTAACAAGTCCCGACGATAAAAAAGATCACACTCACGTTGCTGAATCGGACGCCGTAGAAAAGAATGAACTTTTTTTAAAAGAAGAAGAAAAGAATGAACTTTTTTAGATTTTTTTGAATTGAATAACGCTGCACCCACTCACTATCTCTTTGGTAACTGTCTAAGGGCACCACTAGGCGCCGGCACACCGGCCGAAGAATAACGCTGCACCCACTCACTATCTCTTTGGTAACTGTCTAAGGGCACCACTAGGCGCCGGCACACCGGCCGAAACTTTCGGCCGGTCAAGCCATAGCCGCTCGATGCGAGCCGCGCGGCGGTTGGATCTGGAGCCAAAAAAAATAAAAAATCGCCCCAGCTTCTTCTTCCTCGGGCCCCGTGGCGCATCTCCGGCGAGATCCCCTGCGGCTCGCAGCACGGCGCATCTCCGGTGAGATCCCCCGCGGCTCGCAGCACCGCGCAGCTCCAGCAAAGGCCCCCGCGGCACATCTCCGGTGAGGCCCAGCTCCAGCCCCGCGGCGCATCTCCGGCGAGGCCCAGCTCCAGCAACGCCCCCGCGGCGCATCTCCGGCGAGGCCCCCCGCGGCTCGCGAAGCCTCACATCACCGGCCGCAGCACCCGTTGTAGAGCTCGTGTTGTTCCTCATCCTTAATTTGCCAGTCGCAGCAAAAAATTCCACCGCCCGTAGCAAAAATTCTTGACGGTTCCAGCAAATAATAAAATGTTGGTAGCAAAATTAGAAAAAATCGACGACGCTCCAACAAACCAAAAACCTGATGGTAGCAAAAATTGAAGCTTGTTCCAGCAAATCGAAACGCTAGTGGTAGCAAAAATAAAAAATCGAGCGCTGGTTCCAGAAAAATCAAAGAAGTCGGTGGTAGCAAAAATTGACACTGGTTGCAGCAAACCACAAAACGGTTGTAGCAAAAATAACTTGTGGTCCAGCTAGGGACTTCTCCAGTAGTAGCAAAAAATGTAGAAGGTTGTAGCAAAAACAGTACAAGGTTGTAGCAAAACACACAAGCGCAGGGTCTCGACAATCTCATGAAAAAGGATGTAACAAACGACAGTGCCGGTAGTAGCAAAAAACCAAAACTATTGTAGCAAAAAACTTCAGCGTTAGTAGCAAAAAACTGCTACGGTTGCAACAAAAATCGTCGTTGTCATCATCGCGAGGTCGCAGCTCCGCCTGATGGATGTAGCAAAAAACTTCGCCAGTAGTAACAAAATCCAACTGCAGTTGCAGCTTCTCCTTGTTGTGCAGTTCCATTGAAGCTTTTCTGTCTATGGTTGAAGCTTTTTTCAACAGCTGTTGAAGCTGTTTTAGGTGACGGTTGCAACACTGGTATACGCGAGGGTGCATCTAGCCATGGCGGCAGGCAGCCATGGCGGCAGGCGAGGGAGCGCCTGGCCGCCGGCGATGGAGGTCGTGGTCGCCCAGTCGCAGCCCGGGAGGAAGGGGGAAGAGGGGGGGGGAGGGGATGCGCCTGCGTGAAGGCTTGAGGTAGGGGATGGATCTGGCCATGGCGGCAGGCAGCCATGGCAGCCGGCGAGGGGAGCCTGGCCGCCGGCGATGGAGGTCGTGGTGACCCAGTCGCAGCTCGAGAGGAGGGGGAGGAGGGAGGGGACATGCTTGGGGAGGCGCTTGCGCGAGGAAGAAGAAGTACAGAAGAAAAAAAATGTTCGCTTGAGGCCCACCTAGCGTGCGTGGAAAAAGAGCGAACGAGCGAGGGGAACCGGCCGAGCGTTCGGCCGGTGCGCCGATTCCAAACGATTCCCATTGGAAAATGAACATCACAGTCATCATCCCCGCCGCCCCCACACATTCTGGTCACTTCCCACCGCCCCTCACATCTACCCGCTGTTCCCTATTCTACCATGGCCGCCCCTGCTCTTGATCCCCTTCATGGTTGAATCTGGTCATGGAAGCATCCATCAGAGGCGGACGCAGAGGCGCAGGACTCGCAAGCCCATGCTCTTCCCTGCTCCTTCCTCAAATCCGATCACCGAAGTGAGCGAGGAGGCGCTCGAGCTCGGTATGCTCGCCGGGGACGCCGCCCCGTCCCTCTCCTCATGACGCCGTCGCCGTTGCCGTCGTGGCAATGAGTCTCTCCACCATCTCCCGTGTGCTCGCTTGCTAGTCCCGGTATAGATTAGTCTCCCTCTCCGACCCCGCCGCCTGCTCTTCCCCGTCGATTCGGTTCATTGGCAGGTGCATCACCTCACTGTGTGCAATATTCAGTCCCCTAGGATTATCTGCTCGGGGGCCATGGCATGTCCGCCGCCATTGTTGCTGCCCAACTGTGAGGTCGCCGAGATGTGTCTCGTGCGTCGCTACCTGACAATTGCTCTGGGGAGCCGGGCTTCGTCGTCCAATGGGAACGGCAAGGTCCGAGACTGGAGATCCCTGCTCGCCAACTCACAGTCCTGGCGGTTGTCCTACCAGTCGAAAAAGAGTGAGCTTTCTTCCTGGTTTTGGGTTTCCTTTGTACCGCTTTAGTTAGTGGTTGTGTTGACATTTGGCCCTCAATGTTTCAGATTTCCTGAAGGAGAAGAAGGAGGTCCCGAAAGGGGATGGGAGCAAGAAGTCTGAATCGAAGGGCTTGTTTTGATTCTGAGTTGCGTTGCACAATATTTTTATAGTTTGGGAAATCCTTGGAGCTGTCTATGGAACCTTTCCTTGATGTGATGGTCGGGCATATTTGTGTACTAAATCAGTGTTCTGGATTACCATCATGGGCAATTCTAAATATTTCTTTGATGTATTACCACAAGCATTATGCTGATGGTGTCCCACATGCTACAACCCGAGTGGGGTCCTTTTGGTGGAGAGATATCCTCAAGCTCCATGATGCGTACACACCTATTGCCTCAGTGCACATAAACATGGGTGACTCTGCTCTGTTCTGGACAAATGCTTGGCATATTGGTGGATCTTCTAGACTTTTATGTTGGAGACTGCCAAGGTTATTTTCCTTTGTTAACAATGACAAGGTTTCAGTGCATGAATTCCTCATATCACAAGATATTTTTTCAATGTTTTTCTTGCCATTGTCTCAAGAGGCTGCTCAGGAGTTGCATGTGCTAGAGGATTGGATAATGGCTTTGGACAGGAACATTAACATACCGGATGTTTGGGTCTGGCCGGGCAAATCTGGTGCATTCTCAGCCAAGAGTTTCTACACCTTAATGCACTCACATTTGCCTACAATTCAACCATGTAAATGGTTGTGGAAAAGCAGATGCACATTGAAGATCAAAGTCTTTGGCTGGTTACTTTTCTTTGATAGGCTTAACACCAAGGACCTCCTGATCCGCAGGCACTGGAGATCCCCTTTGGATGATAATCTTTGTGTTATCTATCAGGAATTATCATACGAGGACATGCTGCATTTGTTCTTCAACTGCAATTTCAGTCGGAGGGTCTGGAACTATCTTTCTATTGATTGGTCAAGAGGGCCGGACATTTTGCAATGTATCCAACATGCTAGATCAAGTTTCAGGCATACTTTCTTCTTTGAAGTAATACTGACAGCTGCCTGGAACATTTGGATCCTCAGGAATGGAAGAACTTTTAGAGGGGAGAGAGCTACTTTTGCTGCTTGGAGGTCTAACTTTGTACATGATCTCACACTTCTATCTCATAGGCTTAAGGAGGATAGCAGCATCAAGCTTATAGCTTGGATAAACTCTTTAGTCTAATTAGTACAGGTAGGTTGATGTACTCTGGTTCTTTAGTTTTCTAGACTAGTTTCTTAGCTCTTGTATATATTCTTTATGTACTTTTGTACAGTTATTTCTTTTTAATAAAGGGCTGTGGGGCTTTGCCTCACAGTAAATATTCAAAAAAAAACAAGCATTATATCTCATAATGTTCTAAACCAATTCGTGATAGATCAACAAAATCTCGTTGATTCTTTCACCTATTAGGATAACTTTATGAAAGAATGATATGGCATAACTGTGTAGTTCCAATAAACAGACATTCAAATGCACCATTTTACACTCTACAAGCAGGAAATGCAACTTCTTTAGTGTTTAGAATGGATCAGGTTACCTGTTCTGTTTCCAGTTTTAAATAATTATACACATTCTCAATCATCACGTGTGCAAAACAGGGTTTATACAGATTTATACAATTCAATCTAAAATCCTGGAGCTGGTTAGATGCTATATTACTTTGTAGAACGATTGTGTTGGTTGTCATGCTGCTGGAACTTGATATAGTAAAGTCACTTTCCTGTCTCTCATACGTAGCCTTGTTATTGTGTTTTGCTTCTGCTAAAAGAATGGACAATGGTTCTGCTGTGCATTTGAAAAAAAAGTTGAGGGGTTTTGCATTTCTCTCGGAGCAAACAACCAACAATAATGTTCATATATAAATAAACAGTCATTTGAAATCTACTGAAACATTTTAATTTATTTATATAGGATAAGGAAAATTTATTTAATCTCGCGGCCGCGCTTGGCTATGATCGCCTTGTCCTCTACAGCGTTGTGGCCGCAGGCCATGTGGGCTATGACTCCGCCGCCAGTGGCGACTGGTCCTTCCCGTGCCTCTACCGCCTCGTGGCCGAGTCGTCCTCTCCCCAAATCGACATCCACCCCTTTGTCAAGCCTGCCATGCTAGTGACATGAGCAGGATGGTGTACACGAGCTTCACAGACATGTGGCCGTGGAGGCTCTAGATGAGGTCGACGCCGATGACAACTCGAATAGTTCGTAGAGCCGTACCAGGTATAGCTACTCTTCCTCTACTCTTCCTCTTCAATCAATAGCAGACCGCTCTGTTTGCGGAGGTTGTAGCTCACACGGGTTTGTGGAGGTGATGGCTCAAGTATTTACCAGGGATGTTTGTAGTGTGTTGGCATATGATCCAGTACATAAATTGATTGCTTTAGTTGATCGAATTATTTGCATCTGACGTGTTGCACACATATATAAGGCAGAACAAGTTGTTCCGCTCATGGAGTCTGACTAAAATATTTTGGGCAAGTGTTTATCTTCTTAGGAAGATTGCTTGGTATGGAGGATTAGCTAATTACAAATAGGATAATCCAGCCTCATGTTAGGCCACCTCCACCATGGACAACACCTCACGTTCCTTTTTTAAACATATTCGTCATGCTTCATTGGTTCCTTTATGAATAGAATTGCAGTCGATATTCTTTAATTTGTACATAATCATTGATCTTGTACTCGTATGGACAGGGCAATGGTGCTGACCTGTAGCTCCACCTTCGATGGTAAACTATGGCTCGTAGCCAAGAATTGTAATCACGGTTGATCCAATGAGGACTTGCAGCCATGCGAGCACCTGTGCCTCCTGCTCCGATGTCAAAATTTGCCTCGCTTCCTGGGATCCTCGCCGAGACGGAAACCGCGGACAAACATGGCGATTTGAATAGAGAGGAGATGGAGGTATCAGTTATATATACAGAAAGATTGTAGTCTGATTGGTGATATATATGGAATAAATGTTATGTGCTTAAGGAAAAGAAAATCTGGACAGGGAGGGTTCACTTTTTTGGCTATGGGACGTGGCAGATAGCGTTTAGAAAATTGGATTGCCTAGCGACTTCCTTCTTTCAATAAAACCGGTGGGGTTGGCGACTTATCTATTCTAATGAAAAACGGTGGAGGTATAGAGAAAATAGGTGGGTGGGGGGATCGACGGGATCGGTGGAAGGGGGGTCGAGGGATACGAACGAACGAAACCACGTACGGACTCCCCTATTAGGAGTAGAGATGAGCAAATACAATATGACAAGAAAAGGAAGGCAATGCAATATGAAACAAAGCAAAACCCAAAATGAAACCAGCAAGGAGGAAACCACTTGGGATTGATGACGACAAGGTTGGATACATTGCCAAATATGGAAGTCTTACATCTAGGGTGTTGCAACTCTCCTCCACTACAAGAGGATCTTGTCACGAGATTTAGGACTGAAAAAACTTCGGATATTCGGAACGAATGTGATCCTTGCGCTTCCAAGTAGCTTCTCGGTCGGAATGGTGAGACCACTTAACTTTGAGGAACTTGATCGACTTGTTGCGAGTTTTGCGCTTGGTTTATTCAAGAATGGCAACGGGATGCTCATGATAAGACAAGTCCTCTTAGAGGTCAATTTCTTTGAAGTTGGTAGTGCGCTCAGGCATCTTGAAGCACTTGAGGAGTTGTGACACGTGAAATACATTATGCACATTTGAGAAGTTGGAAGGGAGCTCAAGTTGATAAGCAAGGTCGTCTCTTTTGCCAATGATCTTTAAAGGACCCACATATCTTGGGGCAAGCTTCCCTTTGATACCAAAGTGTTGAGTGTCTTTCATTGGAGAGACTCGGAGATAGACATGGTCTCCAATCCCAAAAGCCAAGTCACGGTGCTTGCTATCGTAGTAACTCTTTTGGCGTGATTGCACGGCTCTGAAATTTTCACGGATAACTTTGCACATTTCTTCAGCTTTTGTGATCAAGTCATTTCCAAGAAGTTGGCTGATACATCTCCAATGTATCTATAATTTTTTATTGTTTCATGCTGTTTTATTATCACTCTTGGATGTTTTATAGTCATTTTATATAATTTTTAGCACTAACCTATTGACATAGTGCCTAGTGTCAGTTCCTATTTTTCTATGTTTTTACATCGCAGGAAATCAATATCAAACAAAGTTCAAATGGCACGAAATTTTACGATGATTTTTTATGGGACAAAAGGATGCAGATGGGCCCTGGTTGCACCTGGGGGTGCCCCGAGGGGGCACAACCCACCAAGGCGCGCCAGGGCTAGTGGGTTGTGCCCACCTCGGGTGCCCCGGACCGCATCTTTGCTCTATAAATATCCAAATATTCCCAAAACCCTAGGGGAGTCGACGAAAAATTCATCCAGCCGCAGCAAAGTCCAGAATCACCAGATCTAATCTAGACACCATCACAGATGGGTTCACCACTTTCATTGGTGCCTCTCCGATGATGCGTGCGTACTTCTTTGTAGACCTTCGGGTCTATAATTAGTAGCTAGATGGCTTCATTTCTCTCTCTTTATTCTCAATACAATGGTCTCTTGGAGATCCATATGATGTAACTCTTTTTGCGTTGTGTTTGTTGGGATCGATGAACTTCGAGTTTATGATCAGATCTATGTTTTTATATCCATGAAAGTATTTGAGTTTCTTTGATCTATTTTATGCATGATGTCTTATAGCCTCATGTTTGTTCTTTGATATTTGGGGTTTGTCTGGCCAACTCGATCTATTTATCTTGCAATGGGAAGAGGTTCCCGGTAGTGGGTTCGATCTTACGATGCTTGATCCTAGTGACAGAAAGGGAACCGACACGTATGTATCATTGTTACTAAGGATAAAAAGATGAGATCTATATCTATCGCCATATAGATAAACAGATCTTGTCTACATCATGTCATCGTTCTTATTGCATTACATTGTTTTTCCATGAACTTAATACACTAGATGCATGCTGGATAGCGGTCGATGTGTGGAGTAATAATAGTAGATGCAGGCAGGAGTCGGTCTATTAATCTTGGACGTAATGCCTATGTAATGATCATTGCCTGGATATCGTCATAATTATTTGAAGTTCTATCAATTGCCCAACAGTAATTTGTTCATCTACTGTTTGCTATTTTTCTTGAGAGAAGCCACTAGTGAAACCTACGCCCCCCGGGTTTTATTTCTCATATATTTGCCTTTGTGATCTACTTTTTCCTTGCTTTTATTTTTAGATATATTAAACCAAAAATACAGAAATATATTTCTGCACTTTATTTTATTTGCGATCTATTTATCCAATCTATTACAACCTTTTTACCGCCACGCACCAATTTCTGGCGCAGTTACGTGAAAGGGATTGACAACCCCATTAACACGTCGGGTTGTGAGGTGTTGTTATTTGTGTGCAGGGGTTGTTTACATTGTGTAGCTTGGTTCTCCTACTGGTTCAATACCTTGGTTTCATAACTGAGGGAAATAATCTACTATCGTTGTGCTACATCATCCCTCCCTCTCCGGGGAAATACCGACGTAGCTCTAGCTGCCATCAAGGAGAATTTTTGGCGCCGTTGCCGGGGAGAATCAAGTCAAGATAGCCTCCCGTCAACGTGCTTTCTGGCGCCGTTGCCGGGGAAGATCTTCAACATAACCAGGTTCCTAATCACAAATCTCATCTCCTCGCAATTTACATTATTTTCCATTTGCCTCTCGTTTTCCTCTCCCCCACTTCACAAAAAATTGCCGTTTTATTCGCCTCTCTTTTCGTTTGCCGTTTTCTAGCCGGATCTGTTTTTTGTGTGCCTTCTTGTTTGCGTAGTCATGATGCCTCAAAGAAAATATTATGATGTTCCTTACCCAAATATTTTGCTTGAAATTGAGAAAAGTACTAAGGATTATATGACTAGGCAATTTGAGCATAATAAGTATTTTACTGAAGAACTTAAGGAGCACTCCGTTGTGCTAAATGCTATTACAAAACAACTTGATGATATTAGTAGAGAAGTTTGCAATCTCCAATCTAAGTATGGTTTTGCCGAAAGTTTGTTAGGAAAAATATCCGATGCACAAGCTACCTTAGTGAATCAAATGGCCGCTAAACCAATCTCAGTAGAGGATAAAAGTGATGAAGATCTTAAAATTATTGGTGTTTCTCCTATTGATTCCTTGTTTAGTAAAGTTAAGAATGATGAAAAAGGGACTGGAGAAGAGTCAACTTTAGGTACAAGGCGTCCCAATATTTCGAAGGGTGAAAATCTTGTAGAAAAAATTGATGAAAGTGGGTTTGGAGAGGTCAAGACTTTAGCTAGTGATGCACCCACTATTTTGGATTACAATTAATTATGATAGTTTCTCTTTAATTGATTGTATTTCTTTGTTGCAATCAATGATACATTCACCCCATGCTTATGAACAAAACAAAGCTTTTACTAAACATAATGTTGATGCTATGATGAAAGCTCTTGAAGAAAAATGGAATTAGAAGTTTCAATTCCTAGAAAATTGTATGATGAGTGGGAACCTACTATCAAAGTCAATATTAAAAGTTGTAAGGGTTTTTCTTTGTGTGACTTGGGTGCTAGTGTTTCCACAATTCCGAAATCCTGATGTGATGTGCTTGGTCTTACCAATCTTGAAGAATGTTCCTTGAATTTGCACTTGGTGGTTTCTACTACTAAAAAGCCTATGGGAAGAATTAATGATGTTCTTATTCTTGCAAATAGGAATTATGTGCCCATAGATTTTATTGTTCTTTATATTGATTGCAATCGGTCTCGTCCTATTATTCTTGGTAGACCGTTTTTACGCACTATCGCTGCCAAGATTGATATGCAAGAAAGCAATATTAAGTTCCAATTTCCTTTGAGGAAGGGTATGGAACACTTTTTTTAGAACTAGAATTAAGCCACCTTATGAATTAATCATGAGGGCATCTTATGGATCTCAAACCAAAGATGACAAAACCTAGATCCTTGCTATATGTCTAGCTAAGGGCGTAAAACTATAGCGCTTGTTGGGAGGCAACCCAATGAATAAAATTTATTTTTGCTTTTTGCTCCCTGTTGTTGAGTGTTAGCACAATTATGCTACTGTTATGATTGTGTTTTTATGTTTTAATTAGTGTTTGTTCCAAGTAAAGCCTTTAGGATCTTCTTGGGCAATAGTTGTTTGATCTTGCTAAAAAACAGAAAGTTTGCGCTCACAAAATTAATTTTCATTTTTTACCAGAGGGCGATAAAATAACCGTTCCAATTGCAGTAGATCAATATAAAAATTTCTTAGGACTTCCTAATATTTCAGAGTTTTTGGAGTTACAGAAGTATTCGAAATAGACTGTTCTATTTTGACAGATTCCGTTTTCTTTGAGTTGTGTGCTTATTTTGATGGCTCTATGGTTTTCTTTGATTAGTTTTTGCCATATAAAAGTTGGAATACTTTAGATATAATACAAAAACAAAATATGAATTGGTTTGATACAGTACTTATAGTAGTGGTTTATTACTCTTATACTAACGGATCTCACGAAGGCTTTATTGAGTTTTGTGTGATTGAAGTATTCAAGTTTTGGGTTATCTTACGATGGATGAAGGAAGGATGTAAGAGCCTAAGCTTGGGGATGCCCCAGCATCCCAAGCTATTATCCAAGAATGAGAAACCAACTAAGCTTGGGGATGCCCCCGAGTGGCATCCCCGCTTTCTTCCAACAACTATTGGTATTTTACACGAGACTATATTTTTATTCGTCACATGATATGTGTTTTGCTTGGAGCGTCTTGTATGATATGTGTCTTTGCTTGTTTTATTTTGTGTTTTAAGTTATCAATACTTGCTGGACACACCTATTTGAGAGAACCAAAATTATGTCATGACTTGTTAGAATTGCTCTCTAGACTTCACCTAAACTTTTATGAGCTAGGACTTGCTCTAGTGCTTCACTTATATCTTTTTGACCACAGTGTGCTTGTTATTTTTGAAGAAATGTTCTCTTGCTTCACTTAGATTTGTTTGAGAGTTAGTTAAATTTTGAAAAAAAATTCTCTCTTGCTTCACTTAAATTATTTTGAGAGAAAGAAAAATTGTGTATGCTCATGATCTTCACTTTTATTTGTTTGAGCTTATGAAAAGCAACTCATGAAAATTAGTGCCAAAGTGATAGATATCCAAGAAGGATAAAGTAAAAGAAAATGTCATGAAGATCATTGGAGAAAATAAAGTAGATTCTTAGTAATAGTTTTGAGATATGATGATGTGATATGTGAGTCATCTTGATGAGTAATTGTCCTCTAGTAAGAATATGGATGTTAAGGTTTGTGATTCCTTATGCAAGCACGAAAGTCAATAATCATGCAATGAAAATTATATCCTACTTGTGATGCATTATTTGGTGTTAATTGTGCTTAATGCTTGCTTACGAGATTATTCGTTTCTCGGTTGGTCGCTTCCCAATCTTTTGCTAAGCCTTCATTTTGCACTAAGTATGACCTCTACTTGTGCATCCAAAATCCTTTAAACCAGTTTTGCCACATGATCCACTATATCTACCTATATGTGGTATTATTTTGCTGTTCTAAGCAAATTTGCATGTGCCATTGTAACATCCGTAGCCTTACCTTGCACTTGGACTAGCTTGGTTGTGCATCATGTCTAAATTTTATTTAAACCTGAAATGGAGGATGTTCAAACCCTAGCAGCAAATAGAATTCAATAGGTTCAACTAAAATAAACTCCAAGAACCCAAAATGGTCTTAGAAAAATGTTCATGATTTTTGGAAAATGCTGGAAACAGCAACCAGAGGTGATGCACATTTTTCCTAGCCATCTTGGATTTTTCTTCAACACATATTGTATTTGATTGGGGCTGCAAAAATTGCTATAAATATTTCGACAACTCCAAATATTCTGAGAATTATTGAGGGACACTGGATCAATTCAAAGAGTGCCCAAAAATATTTTCAGAATTATGTAAAATGATTTGGTTTCAAAACCAAATCAAAACAAACTACAGAAATTACAAAACAGTAGAAATAAGGAAAGAGACTTTTACCTGGCGGCCACCAACCGGCCCAGCACTGTAGCTGGTGGCCCAGCCCACCAGTTGACGCCAGTCGTCGTCCTCCTAGCGCCAGGAGGACGAGACACACGGTGCCCGTGCACACGCCACGCACCTGCCCGCCTGCCTGCTGCCTCCCCGCCAGCGCGACGCCACGTGTTTTCTCCGTGGTGCTGTTTGGATCGAGCACTCCCTCTCATTCGCTCTCTCTCCCTCTCCCTCGCTCTCTCTCTCTCACACACACGGCCGAGCGCGCCGTCACCACCGTTTGCTGCCACCGCGCCCAGAGCCACCGCCTCGCCCCATCTTCATTTCTCCGAGCTTCGTCTCCTCGCGCTGAACCTCTCCATCGAGCCACATCGCCGGAAGCCCTGCAACGTCCTCACCACCCTTGCCTCCATCCTCGGCCGCCGTGGACCGTCGTCATTGATTTGCTCCGTCCAAGCCTTCCCCGAGCACGCTGACCATCCCCTCGTATCCTCTGTGAGCTCCACTGTGTTTCCCCTCTATCTGTTTGCTCTCCTCCATGTCATAGCACCATTCCCCGCCGTTCCCGAAGCTCGCCGCCTCGGCCTGAGATCGAACGAGTCGCGCCCGTACACCGCACCGAGCTCCTGGTGAACCCAGGAGGCTGCCCAGGCCTTTACTTTGCTCGCTTGTGTCCTGCAACTCCGGTTCCGTCGAGGTGCGACTCCGGCCGCCGCCTGCCGTTGTTGCAGTCGATGTTTCGGGCCACCCCAGCTCCTCCCGCTTGCTCCATTGGATGCGTGCGAACACTAGCTCGCAGTAGAGCCAAACCCCGCTGCGAAGCACATTCTGTAGCACCGTCTCGAGCAACTCCGGTGAATCCCCGCCATTGCTGTGGTCGCTGGCATCAACTGCTGACGTGACGCCAGTTTAATTAGCACTAATGACCCTATAAACACCCCTAGAGCCACTGCCACATGGGCCCCTGTGCCTGTTTAGGTTAATTTAATTTTTGTTTAGATTAGTTCATAACCCAGCGGGACCGACACATCAGCATTGACTTTGCTGACGTGGACGTTGACCAGGCCCACCTGTCAACGGCACTAACCAACCCTGTGTCACTAACGTGTGGACCCCACATGTCAGCTTTGACCTGGACCGGCCCTGTTGACCTGTTGACGTCATAGTGACGAAATGCTGATGCAGTAAAGAATTTTCTGAATTAAAACCTATTCAGAAAATTCCAGAAAAATTTAAAACTTCTAAAATTCATAGAAAATCAACCATAACTCCAAATAAAATAATTTATATATGAAAAATTATGAGAAAAATCCAATCTATCCATTGGTACTATTCTCATTCATGTTAGAATAACTTTTGGCTACTTCTTAGGACAAATCAAATGAATGGCATTTAAATAACCACATGTGGAGTTTGAATTTGAACATTTGGTTCAAACCAACTTCATTTATTCTGGTTGCTTGTTGCATTAGCTCAAATCACATCATATTGCCATGTCATGATCATGCATCATACTGTTGCATTACATTGATTGTGTTCCCTCTTGTTTGCCGGTGTTTGTCCCCTCTCGGTAGACATTGTTCCGGTGATGTGATCGATGACACTGATGAAGACCAATTGCTATCTTCAGAAGTGTCAGGCAAGCAAAACCCCCTTGTTCATTCTGATACAATCCCACTCTCTCGCTCCTGCTCTCTTTTACTGCATTAGGACAACAACGATTCAACTATTACATGCTGCGGTAGTTGAACCCCTTTCCTCTGCATGACCTGTCATTGCCACAGTAAATAGATGAAACCCACTAGCATGAGTAGGAGTTGTTTGAGCCCTGATGTGCCTACTCATTAATGATTGTTTGTCATGCCTACTATTGCTTAGAGTTGTGTCAGGTCTGATTCATCGGGGATGAATTGGAAAGTTGTGAACATGTCCTCCTATTGAGAGCTAAGTGTGTGAACACGATTTGGTAAAGGTAGCGGTGAGAGGCCATGTAGGAGTACATGGTGGGTTGCCTCATTGAAACCGTCCTCAGGAACTGAGTTCTGTGTTTGTGATCCATGAATAACTAGTACCACACATTGGGTTCCGGTAACTCGGCCCCTCTCGGCTTATTAATCAATCTGATCTCTGTGCAGGAGTTGCAACTAGTTTCTGGTGTTTGTAGGTAGTGCTAGTAGTCTACCAAGTGGCACCTGTACAGGTGGGCTTGGTACAGACTAGGTGTAATGGCACGGTTTACCAAGCGTCGCCCGTTTGGTGGGCTTGGGAACCTTGCTCACATCGTTTGGGGCCGTGAGCAACACCACGGCCGGATCTCCTTGCGGATGGAACCCAAATAGGCGATAAACCTGGACTAGAGACTTGTGTGGTTAGTCAGGTCATGGCCAACACCCTTGCCAGGCTTCCGCTTGAAGGTTGCCGAGATACATGACGTGTACATGGCGGTATGTGGCGAGAGCTTGCGTGAAGAAGTACACCCCTGCAGGGTTATAAATGATCTATTCAAATAGCCACGTTCACGGTAAAGGACCTATGGGTTGCCTATACAGTTCATAGACAAGTGAAAGTGGATACTCTAAATTGCGCAAGATAAGCGTGAGTGCTATGGATGGCCTTCTCATAGGGAGACGGGAGCGGATCCATAGTGGTGTATTGTTATGGTGAATATGTGGACTCCTGTGCGCCACCTCAAAAGAGTTACTTGCATACATAGTTCAAGGTAGCCACTGAGTCAAAGTTGGCTTGCTGCAGTTAAACTCCACCACCCCCTTTGTTGATACTGATGCATATGTAGCTAGTTCTGATGTAAGTCTTGCTGGGTACATTTGTCCTCACGTTTGCTTAATTTATGTTTTTGTAGAGAGACTTCGGTCTCACTAGTAGTTCCGCGTGGACTTCGACGTTTAGCTTGTTACCTCGGCTACAATCTTGTACCCTTTGGAGGGTCTTGTAGATAGATAGGCTTACTAGCCTTCTCTCTTTTTAGATGTCCGTACTAAGACATGTTTTTGCTTCCGTCTGTGCTTGTTGCTTGTATGACTTGAATGCTGGGTCATTAGACCCATGTTTGTAATATCTTGCTCTTCGGAGCCTAATGAATAAATACTTTGAGTCGTAGAGTTTTGTTGTGATGACATGTTGTATTTGCACATATTGAGCATATTGTGTGTATGTTATTGAAATGCTTGGTATGTGTGGGATCCGACAACCTAGTTGTTTATTCTTGGTAGCCTCTCTTACCAGGAAATGTCTCCTAGTGCTTCCATTGAGCCATGGTGATACGTCCATTTTGCATCATGCTTTTATATCGATATTTATTGCATTATGGGTTGTTATTACACATTATGTCATAATACTTATGCCTATTCTCTCTTATTTTACAAGGTTTACAAAAAGAGGGAGAATACCGGCAGCTGGGATTCTAGGCTGGAAAAGGAGCAAATATTAGAGACCTATTCTACATAGCTCCAAAAGTCCTGAAACTTCACGGAAGACGTTTTTAGAATATATAAAAAATACTCAGCGGAAGAAATTCACCAGGGGGGCCACACCCTGCCCACGAGGGTGGGGGGCGCGCCCTACCCCCTGGGCGCGCCCCCTACCTCGTGGGCCCCATGGTGGCCCTCCGGTGGCCATCTTCTGCTATATGAAGTCTCTCGATGGGAAAAAATCATAAGCCATCTTCTCGAACGAAACTCCGCCGCCACGAGGCGGAACCTTGGCGGAACCAATCTAGGGCTCTAGCGGAGCTGTTCTGCCAGGGAAACTTCCCTCCCGGAGGGGGAAATCATCGCCATCGTCGTCACCAATGCTCCTCTCATCGAGAGAGGGCAATCTCCATCAACATCTTCATCAGCACCATCTCCTCTCAAAACCCTAGTTCATCTCTTGTAACCAATTTTTGTCTCCAAGTCCGAGATTGGTGCTAGTAGGTTGCTAGTAGTGTTAATTACTCCTTGTAGTTGATGCTAGTTGGTTTAATTGGTGGAAGATTACATGTTCAGATCCTATGTAACGCCTCGTATGTAACCTGCCATATTTGTATTCCAGCCCTTGCCATTTCCGGCACTAAGTTATGATATTTCCTCGTTGTTGGGTTTTGTCTTCGTGTTGCTTGTGTCTTTGTCATGCATCTCATATCATGTCATCATGTGCATCGCATTTGCATACGTCTTCGTCTAATGCATCCGAGCATTTTCCCCGTTGTCCGTTTTGCATTCCGGCGCTCCTATGTCCTCCGGTGTCCCCTTTTACCTCTTTTCGTGTGCGGGTGTTAAACATTCTCGGATTGGACCGAGACTTGCCAATCGGCCTTGGTTTACTACCAGTAGACCGCCTCTCAAGTTTCGTGCCATTTGGACTTCGTTTGATACTCCAATGGTTAACCGAGGAACCGAGAAGGCCTCGTGTGTGTTGCAGCCCAACACCTCTCCAAAGTGGCCGAAAACCCACCTAAACCCCCTCCATCATCTCGTTCGTTCGATCACGATCGCGTGGCCGCAAACCGTTCTCAATTTGGAGCCTCCTAGCTCCCTCTACCTATAAAAAGGCATCTCCCCCCGAAAATCACGGATAAACCCTATCCTCTCCATCTCCTCGCGTCGTCGGACGAAAAAAATCGCCGACGGACGTGTCCACCCTCCGCCGCCCGACCACTCACAAGCCGCCACGTCGGCCGCGCCCACTTCACCGCCTCCCGCTGCCGCCGGCCCGCGGGGACCGTGCCAGGCCCGCGAGGCCCGTTCCCGCCGCCGCACGCCCGAGACGCCACTCCTTCGTCACGCCGCCCGAAACAGCAGGAGCGCCGCCGCACCTCCTCACCGTCCGGTGCCGCTCCTCGCCGCCACGCCGCCGCACGAATCCTTCCGGCCGCCGCGTGCCGCCCCTCGTCGCACTTCATCGCCGCGCCGCCGACCACCTCCGGCGACCTCCGCTGCCCCGGCCGGCCTCCTCCTCGACGCTGGCATCTCCTCCGGCGACCCCCCGAGCACTGTTCCGGCGAGAAGCTCCGGTCGTCCTCGATCTGCGAGCCCGATCCAGATCTAGAACTTGAGGGTTGACCTAATTTTTGCCCTAAGTCCCAGTAATTTTTGCATATTTCATCATGCCATTACTCTGCATCCATGGCTCCATTTTGGGCGCGTAGCATATCAAATTGTTCGTCTCGATGTGTACTTCATTTCATTCCATTGCACCATGTTCATTTGAGCTCATCTTGATGCCCTAAATGTTGTTGCAAGAGTGCTATGCAATGTTAGTTTCAGATTCTTATCAGAGATTGGACATTTGTCATTTTTGCCATGTTTAATGTGTGCCTCCTATGAACTTGAGCCCTACATGTGTTTTGAAGTATGCCATGCCATCTTTACAGGGGTGTATGCCATGTATTTTTGTGATCTCTATGGTGACTAGCACAAGCATGCAAAGTAGCTCTCGTGATGTTGCTGATTTCAAGGACTTAGAAATCTTCCAAGTCTTTTCCCTGATAATATTTTTATGCCATGTATTCTAGTTGCTACAGAGTGATCCATGCCTCTTTTGAGCATGTTTAGTAAGGATCATGTTGAGATATCGTTGTGCTCTATCCATCCATGCCTTTGTTTGCAATTATGGAGCATCCTAGCATGACTCAATATTGCTCTACTTTTGCTATCAAATGTTCTTGGCAGATTGTTTACGTGTTAAGCAATTTTGCCGAGGTTGTTGTAGTTGATCCGTGCATGCTATGAGGTTGTTCCTGCCATGTTTAGCTTCTATGCCATGTCTACTTGCTGGGTGTATGCTTAGTTTGTCATGCAATGCCTTGTGGTGAGAGCATCGAGCTTGTAAACATGCCTATGTGAATCTGTTTTGCCATGTTCTAGTTTTCTACTAAGTCCGAATCTGTTAACGAAAGTTGCTATGTTCACATGGTTGCCATTGTATTTTCTGATCCCTTTTGGCTTATTGTCAGTAAGGGACTTTTGTTGTATACTTTGAGTAGCTTCATGCCATGCCTTGCTTTTCCATGATATGTTCCTGTGGCATGTTGTTATCTTGCTCTAAACATTGCTTCCTGATGTTAAATTCCTGCCATGTTGTTATTTTCATTATGTCTGTAACCTATTATCTTTTGCACTTTTGCCATGCTTGTTTGAACCTGCTATTGTGTGAATTAGCCGTACCTCAGTGTTCATCTTTTGTCAAGCATCTTGAGAGGATCACTGTCATGTGTTTTGTTGCTATGTTAGAGTGTAGTAGCTTGTGGCTCTTGATGCATTTAGATGGCCTCGTGCTATTAATCGCAGCTTTGTGCCATTATTGTTTTGCTTGCCATCTGCAAACCGTGCATCCGATTCCGGTGATCTTTATATCGATTTCGACCGACACTCTTGGTTTTCCAAGTTGAGGCCTGGTTCAATATTTCCTTTCAGAAACATGCATATGCATCGCATATCACATCCTGCATATCATGCCATATTTTGCATCATGTTGTTTGTGCATTGCACGTGGTTTATTGTGGTCCCCTTTGTTTGTGTTCTTGCTTTGGGTAGAGCCGGGAGACGAGTACGTGATCGAGGAACCAGTTGAGTACGCTTACGAGGATCAAGCTAACGTCAACTCAGAGAACTTTGCAGGCAAGATGACCATACCCTCGAAATCACTTCTATCTTTGCTTGCTAGATGCTCGCTCTTTTGCTATGCCTATGCTACGATACCTACCACATGCTTTATCATGCCTCCCATATTGCCATGTCAAACCTCTAACCCACCTTGTCCTAGCAAACCGTTGTTTGCCTATGTTACCGCTTTGCTCAGCCCCTCTTATAGCGTTGCTAGTTGCAGGTGAAGATTGGAGTTTGTTACTTGTTCGAACATGTTTATTGTTGGGATATCATTATTATATCTTGTCTACTTTAATGCATCTATATACTTGGTAAAGGGTGGAAGGCTCGGCCTTATGCCTGGTGTTTTGTTCCACTCTTGCCGCCCTAGTTTCCGTCATACCGGTGTTATGTTCCTTGATTTTGCATTCCATACACGGTTGGGTTATATTGGGAACCGCTTGACAGTTCGCCTGGAATAAAACTCCTCCAGCGAGGCCCAACCTTGGTTTTACCATTTGCCACCTAGCCTTTTCCCTTGGGTTTCGTGGACTCAAGGGTCATCTTTATTTTAAACCCCCGAGCCAGTGCTCCTGTGAGTGTTGGTCCAACCTAGAGCACCGTGCGGGGCCGTCCCTTGGCAACTTGGGTTACGTTGGCTCCCGTACGCTTAACTTATCTGGTGTGCCCTGAGAACGAGATATGTGCATCTCCTATCGGGATTTGTCGGCACAGCGGGTGGTCTTGCTTGACTTGTTTTACCTTTGTCGAGATGTCTTGTAACCGGGATTCCGAGTCTGATCGAATTGTCTTGGGAGAAGGAATATCCTTTGTTGACCGTGAGAGCTTGTGATGGGCTAAGTTGGGACACCCTTGTAGGGATTTGAACTTCCGAAAGCCGTGCCCGCGGTTATGGGCAGATGGGAATTTGTTAATATCCGGTTGTAGAAAACCTAAAACTTAACTTAACTAAAATGAATCAAAAGAGTGTGTGGCCGTGATGGTCTCTTTTTGGCGGAGTCCGGGAAGGGAACACGGTCTCGTGTTATGCTTGATCGTAGGTTGTTCTAGGATCACTTCTTGATCATAGTTTCTCGACCGTGCCTTGCCTTCTCTTCTCGCTCTCATTTGCGTATGTTAACCACCATATATGCTAGTGCTTGCGGCAACTCCACCCCATACCTTTTCCCTACCTTTAAGCTTAAATAGTCTTGACCGCGAGGGTGTGAGATTGCTGAGTCCGCGTGACTCACAGATTACTCCAAAACCAGATGCAGGGACCGGTGATACCATTCCAGGAGATTTGACTGAGCTCAAGTGGGAGTTCGATGAGGACTCAGGACGATACTACGTTTCCTTTCCAGATGATCAGTAGTGCAGCCTAGTTGGGGCGATCGGGGACATTGTGCATTTGGGGTTGTCTTTATTTTGGTTCCGTAGTCAGACCTTGATTGTGTCTGGATGATGTAATGTTATATTTATGCTATTGTGTGACCTAGAGATTGTAAGCCAACTATGTATCTCTTTCCTTATTCAGTACATGGGATGTGTAAAGATTACCCCTCTTGCGACATTGCCTACAATGTGGTTATGCCTCTAAGTCGTGCTCCGACACGTGGGAGATATAGTCGCATCGTGGGTGTTACAAGTTGGTAATCAGAGCCTTCCCCGACTTAGGAGCCCCCTGCTTGATCGAATCGTTGGTGTTGTTGAGTCTAGAAAAAAATGTTTTGAGTCATTTAGGATTATATATATCGGAGAGTATGATTCTTTTTACTCCCTAATCCCTTCGTCGCTCTGGTGAGGCATCCTGACGTAGAGTTTTGATTCTTCTCTTCTCAAATTTCACTAAATTTTTTTAGGATCACGTGAGTATCTTGGAATCGTTCCGATGGTTTTGTGACGAGAACATTGTTCTTGGTGCCTCCTGACATTTAGGGGTTGTGGCAGTGTCCCGGGGAGTTGAGCTCCGAGGTGTTGTCGTCACAATTTTATCGTTGAAGTTCTGGAATACCTGTGTTTCGCCGACATCGAAAATCTCTTTTATGCAGTTGTTGGTGAGATAACCTCGACGCCACCTAGTACTGGGGCGGGAGTTCGGGAGTATTGCCATAAATCATATAACGAATGCTTTTCGAAGGTTGAGGTAAATGATTTCCGAAGGTTTCTTGGTTATGTGTTGAAGGATGGATACAGCTGGATGTAGGATTTGCTAGTTTTGGGTGAGATATTATGCTTCCCCTGTATCCCCAACACCTGATTGCATAACCGGGAGAATTTCGGGAGTTTCATAGGTGGGAGTTCTTGTAGCTCTAGTATTTCTTCCGCAAATATTTGGTTTGTGATTGGGTAATCCTCACCAAGTATTTGTTCTGGTCTGTACCTTGTTGTTTTTTTCATCTACCTCTATCTAAGTGGCTTCTCAATTTATGGAAGTGTGATCATTTATTTGGATGGCATTCGTTCATTCTTGTTCGAATGTTGAGACTATATGTTGCAATTTCAATCTGTTGATTTAGCTTGAATATATATCTGTCAAGATGCTAACGGATGTCACCATCTTCAGGATGGCTCCTCCAACGCGTTGAATCCTGAACCGCCGTCACCACCTCCACCTCCGGAGGCATGGCAAGCTGTGATGGCCGCTACCAATGCCAACACGCAGATCTCATGCAACTCTTGCAAGAGCGCAACCAAGGAAATCAAGGCCATGGCAACAATCAGAATCAGTATGCTACACTCAACCAGTTCCTCGCAAACCAGCCAAAGACCTTCAGTAACTGTGTCGAAGCAACAGACGCTGATGATTGGCTCGTGGATATCTGCAAGCATTTCGAGTGCAGCAACGTCAGGCCTGAGGACTTTGTCAATTTTGCCTCATTCCAACTTAAAGACAAAGCTGCAGAGTGGTATCAGCAATACAAAGATTCCAGAGGAGGTCGTGTGATTACCTGGGATGAATTCCATCAAGACTTCAAAGCTCACCACATTCCTTGGAGTGTTGTTGAGAGCAAGCGTGACGAGTTCCGCAATCTGAAGCAAGGCAGCTTGTCTGTTTACCAGTATAACATCATGTTCCAGAAGCTCACTCGTTTCGCCAAGCAAGATGTCCCTGACGAGAAGAGCATGATTTATCAGTTCAGGGGTGGCCTCAGAGAAGATCTCCAACTAGCCCTTGTGCTTTTCAAGCCGAAGAAGTACGATGAGTTCTACAATATGGCACTGAAACAAGAGGCTGCTCAACTCAAGTGCGATGCTTCCAATAAGCGAGTTAGGGATGCAACTCCTTCCTCAACTCAAGTGGCAACTAAGCAACAAAAGTATTGGTTGCCTCCTCCTCCTCCGTTCCACTAGCCTTATCAGCAGAAGAGCAAAGGTGGCAAAGGATCTTCCCACCCACCCAACCCAGGCTTTCAGAACAAGACTTTGTCTCATGCTCCAAGATCAAGTGCTCTGTATCACCGTCCACTTTCAGAGGTCACGTGCAACAAGTGTCAGTAGAAGGGTCACTATGCCAACAAATGCTTCAATCAGAGGCGTCTTCCTCCTCCTCCTCCTATGAGATCTGCTAGCACTGCAGTGGTCAAGCATAATCCCAAGTTTGCAAAGGTCAACATGGTGAATGCAGCTCAGGCTGAGGACTCGTCAGATGTGATAATGGGTAACTTTCCAGTTAACTCTACTCCTGCAAAAGTCCTTTTTGATACTCATGCATCACATTGTTTCATGTCAAGATCATTTGTTTCCAAGCATGACTTCGTTTCCGAAATGTTGGGTAAACCTATGGGAGTGGTTTCTCCGGCCAAGTCTATGAGGGCTACCACGATGGTCCCGGATGTTACCATCACAATGGGTGACTATAAGTTTCTGTCTTCTCCAATGGTCCTTGGTGACTCGGATATTGATCTTATTATTGGAATCGACTGGCTTTCTAAGCACAAGGCTCGACTTGATTGTGCTGCCAGGCAGATTCAATTGACACATTTGTCTGAGGATGTAATCGTCTTAGCCACCCATGATGATACCATTCGACTGTTTTCTCTTAATGAGAAGGGCGAGTTGGATGCCATCTCTCAAATTCCAGTCATTTGTGAATATCAAGACGTCTTTCAAGAAGAGCTTCCAGGAATGCCTCCTCACCGGCTAGTTGAATTCATCATCGATCATGAACCTGGCACGGAACCTGTTTGCAAACGTCCTTACAAGCTTGGACCTGAAGAGTTGAAGGAGCTGAAGAAACAACTCAATATTCAAGAGCGTATGGGTCTCATCCGGCCAAGTTCTTCTCCATGGGGTTGTGGTGTTCTTTTCGTCAAGAAGAAGGATGGAATGGACCGACTTTGTGTCGACTACCGTCCATTGAACAAGAAGACCATAAAGAACAAGTACCCACTTCCCAACATCAATGAGCTTTTCGAACAACTCAAGGGTGCTCAAGTATTCTCCAAGCTTGACCTCCGTATGGGCTATCATCACATTCGCATTCGTGAAGAAGATATCCCCAAGACAGCGTTCAGAACAAGCTATGGTTCATATGAATACACTGTCATGTCTTTCGGCCTTGTCAATGCTCCTCCAACATTCTCTCGCATGATGAACTTCATCTTCAATGCCTACACAAATGACTTCGTCTTGGTCTACCTCGATGACATTTTGGTCTTTTCCAAGAACAAGGAGGATCATGCCAAGCACTTGAGGTTGGTGCTGGATAAGCTCAGAGAACATCAGTTCTATGCGAAGTTTTCAAAGTGCGAGTTTTGGCTCGATGAGGCTCTCTACCTTGGGCATATCATCTCCGCCAAGGGCATAGCTGTTAATCCTGAGAAGGTGTCTGCAATTGTGAATTGGGAACCGCCTCAGAACGTGAAGCAACTCCGCAGCTTCCTTGGGCTCGCAAGCTATTGTCGAAGGTTCGTTGAGAACTTCTCTAAGATCGCGAAGCCTCTTTCCAACCTTCTCCAGAAGCATGTGAAGTGTGTCTGGTCACCTGAATGTGACATTGCTTTCAACACCCTCAAAGAGAAGTTAGTCACTGCTCCAGTTCTGACTCCTCCTGATGAATCCAAACCATTCGAGGTTTTCTGTGATGCTTCCCTTTAAGGTCTCGGTGCAGTGTTGATGCAAGAGAAGAAAGTTGTGGCCTATACCTCTCACCAGTTGAAGCCCAATGAAAAGAACTACCCCACTCATGACCTCGAGTTGGCGGCAGTTGTCCATGCTCTTTTAACATGGAGACATCTCTTATTGGGAAGAAAAGTGGACATTTTCACTGATCATAAGAGTCTCAAGTACATCTTCACTCAGCCAAACCTCAACCTCAGGCAGACTCGTTGGGTCAAAATGATTCAAGAGTATAATCCGAGTATTGAATACACTCCAGGCATGGCCAATGTAATTGCTGACGCATTGAGCAGAAAGGCTTACTGCAACAGTTTGATTATCAAGCCCTACCAACCAGAGCTTTGTGAAGCTTTCCGCAAACTTAATCTTCAAGTTGTTCCTCAAGGATTCCTTGCCAACCTCCAAGTCTCTCCTACTTTGGAAGATCACATTCGTGAGGCTCAGCTTCTCGATGCTATGGTGAAGAAGGTGAAGATTGGGATTGCCAAGAGTCAACCCAAGTACAAGTGCTATCGTCTTCATGACAAGGATACTCTATTCTTTGAGGATCACATTGTTGTTCCTAAAGGTGACCTTCGTAAAGTCATTATGAACAAAGCTCACAATTCACTCCTCTCTATTCACCCTGGAAGTACAAAGATGTACCATGACCTCAAGCAGTCGTATTGGTGGACTCGAATGAAGCATGAGATTGCTCAGTTCGTGAATGAATGTGATGTCTGCAGAAGAGTGAAAGCAGAACACCAATGACCAGCTGGTCTCCTCCAACCTCTTGCCATTCCAGAATGGAAGTTTGACCATATTGAGATGGATTTCGTGACTGGATCTCCAAAGTCCAAGCGTGGCAATGATGCTATCTTTGTTGTCATCGACAAGCTCACCAAAGTGGCTCATTTCCTTCCTATCAAAGAATCTATCCCAGCAGCTCAGTTGGCAGAGCTATATACCTCTAGGATTGTCTCTCTGCACGACATTCCACAGTTGATATCTTTAGATCGTGGAAGCATTTTCACCTCTAAGTTTAGGGATTCTTTTCAGAAGGCCATGGGCACCAGCATTCGCTTCAGCACAACTTTTCATCCTCAAACCAGTGGCCAAGTCGAGCGAGTCAATCAAATTCTTGAAGATATGCTCATGGCATGTGTCATTTCTTTCGGTATGAAGTGGGAAGATTGTCTTCCATATGCCGAGTTCTCCTACAACAACAGCTTCCAAGCGAGTTCAGGCAAGGCCCCATTCGAGATTCTCTATGGCAGGAAGTGCCGTACTCCTCTTAACTGGTCAGAGACTGGTGAACGCCACTTCTTAGCAATGACTTGATCATAGAGGCTGAAGAAATGTGCAAAGTCATTCGTGAAAATCTCAAAGCCGCGCAATCGCGCCATAAGAGTTACTATGATAGCAAGCATCATGACTTGGCTTTCGAGATCAGAGACCATGTCTACCTCCGCGTCTCTCCAATGAAAGGTACTTGTCGCTTCGGTATCAAAGGAAAGCTTGCCCCTAGATACGTGGGTCCTTTCAAGATCATTGGCAAAAGAGGCGATCTCGCCTATCAACTTGAGCTTCCATCCAAATTTGCAAACGTGCACGATGTGTTTCACGTGTCTCAGCTCCGCAAGTGTTTCAAGACTCCTGACCGCACCACCAACTTTGAAGAGATTGATCTCCAAGAAGACCTGTCTTATCATGAGCACCCCGTTGCTATTCTTGAAGAAACTGAGCGCAAGACTCGCAACAAGTCTATCAAATTCCTGAAAGTGAAGTGGTCACATCATTCCAACCGTGAAGCCATCTTGGAACGCGAGGACCACCTCTGTTCTGAATATCCGGAGTTTTTCTAGTCCTAGATCTCGGGACGAGATCCTTTCGTAGTGGTGGAGTGTTGTAACGCCCCGTATGTAACCTGCCATATTTGTATTCCAACTCTTGCCATTTCTGGCACTAAGTTATGATATTTCCTTGTTGTTGGGTTTTGTCTTCATGTTGCTTGTGTCTTTGTCATGCATCTCATATCATGTCATCATGTGCATCGCATTTGCATACGTGTTCGTCTCATGCATCCGAGCATTTTCCCCATTGTCCTTTTTGCATTCCGGCGCTCCTATGTCCTCCAGTGTCCCCTTTTACCTCTTTTTGTGTGTGGGTGTTAAACGTTCTCGGATTGTACCGAGACTTGCGAAGAGGCCTTGGTTTACTACCGGTAGACCGCCTGTCAAGTTTCGTGCCATTTGGACTTTGTTTGATACTCCAATGGTTAACCGAGGAACTGAGAAGGCCTCGTGTGTGTTGCAGCCCAACACCTCTCCAAAGTGGCCCAAAACCCCCTCCATCATCTCGTTCGTTCGATCACGATCGCGTGGCCGCAAACCGTGCTCAATTTGGAGCCTCCTAGCTCCCTCTACCTATAAAAAGGCATCTCCCCCCGAAAATCACGGATAAACCCTAACCTCTTCATCTCCTCGCGCCGCCGGACGAAAAAAAATCGCCGAAAGACGTGTCCGCCCACCGCCGCTCGACCACTCGCACGCCGCCACGTGGGCCGCGCCCACTTCATTGCCTCCTGCCGCCGCCGGCCCGCGGGGCCCGCACCAGGCCTGCGGGGACCGATCCCGCCGCCGTGCGCCCGAGACGCCGCTCCTTCGTCGCGCCGCCCGAACCCGCCGGAGCACTGCCGCACCTCCTCACCGTCCGGCGCCGCTCCTCGCCGCCACACCGCCGCACGAATCCGGCCGGCCGCCACGCGCCGCCCCTTGTCGCACTTCGTCGCCGCACCGCCCACCGCCTCCGGCGACCTCCGCTGCCCCGGCCGGCCTCCTCCCAGACGCCGGCATCTCCTCCGGCGACCCCCGAGCACTTTTCCGGCGAGAAGCTCTGGTCGTCCTCGATCCGCATGCCCGATCCAGATCTGGAACTTGAGGGTTGGCCTAATTTTTGCCCTAAGTCCCAGTAATTTTTGCATATTTCATCATGCCATAACTCTGCATCCGTGGCTCCGTTTTGGGCGTGTAGCATATCAAATTGTTTGTCTCGATGTGTACTTCATTTCATTCCATTGCACCATGTTCATTTGAGCTCATCTTGATGCCCTAAATGTTGTTGCAAGAGTGCTATGCAATGTTAGTTTCAGATTCTTATCAGAGATTGGACATTTGTCATTTTTGCCATGTTTAATGTGTGGCTCCTATGAACTTGAGCCCTACATGTGTTTTGAAGTATGTCATGCCATCTTTACAGGGGTGTATGCCATGTATTTTTGTGATCTCTGTGGTGACTAGCACAAGCATGCAAAGTAGCTCTCGTGATGTTGCTGATTTCAGGGACTTAGAAATCTTCCAAGTCTTTTCCCTAATAATATTTTTATGCCATGTATTCTTGTTGCTACAGAGTGATCCATGCTTCTTTTGAGCATGTTCAGTAAGGATCATGTTGAGATATGTTGTGCTCTATCCATCCATGTCTTTGTTTGCAATTATGGAGCACCCTATCATGACTCAATCTTGCTCTACTTTTGCTATAAAATGTTCCTGGCAGATTGTTTAGGTGTTAAGCAATTTTGCCGAGGTTGTTGTAGTTGATCCGTGCATGTTATGAGGTTGTTATTGTCATGTTTAGCTTCTATGCCATGTCTACTTGCTGGGTGTATGCTTAGTTTGTCATGCAATGCCTTGTGGTGAGAGCATCGAGCTCGTAAACATGCCTACGTGAATCTGTTCTGCCATGTTCCAGTTTTCTACTATGTCTGAATCTGTTAACGAAAGTTGCTATGTTCACATGGTTGCCATTGTATTTTCTGATCCCTTTTGGCTTATGGTCAGTAAGGGACTTTTGTTGTATGCTTTGAGTAGCCTCATGCCATGCCTTGCTTTGCCATGATATGTTCCTGTAGCATGTTGTTAACTGCTTCTCCATCCTGCGGACCTCCGCAAGGTAGGCTTCCATGTGCTCATCTTTCGGCTCGTACACCTTGTTGGAGAAATTGACAAGGAGCTGTGAATCGCCCTTGATGGTCAGGCGTTTCACCCCCAGGGCAGCTGCGGCCTTCAAGCCCGCTATTAAACCTTCATACTCCGCTATGTTGTTGGAGACCTTTTCACCTTGCTGGAAACAGAGCTGTACAGCGTAGTAGAGCTTGTCCTGAGTGGGCGATATAAGCACCGCCCCAGCCCCAGCGCCATGCCTAGAGAACGCCCCATCGAAGTACATGACCCAGCCTTCTGGCGCCTCGCTTCCCGGGGAGAGGGACCGATCCTCGTCGGCCTTGAGGCCTAGTGCCTCCGTCCATTCTGCCACGAAATCCGCTAATGCTACTCCCTTGATGACTCTGGTCGTGCTGAATTCGAGCTGAAACGCTTGCAGTTCTATGTTCCACTCAGCGACCCTTCCAGCTGAGTTAGGGCTCCTGAGCACTCTCTCCAGGGGGTATGACGAGACGACCTTGATGGGGTGACCCTGAAAATAGTGCCGCAGCTTCCGCGAGGCCACCAGTAGCGCGAGGAGGATCTTCTGAGGCATGGGGTACCGTGCCCTCGCGTCCCGCAACACCGTGGTGACGAAGTACACTGGGTGCTCGATGAGGTTGGGTGCGTCAGTGCTGGTGGCGCCCTCCGAAGACCATGCGCCTCCTGAGGCGATGAGGCCTCCTGAGGCTGGCCATCTGGGAGAGGGGCCTCTTCCGCCTCCGATGCACTCCTCTGCGGCGGCTGATCCTCCTCAGCCGCGGTGGCGGTTTCTATGGGCCTTCCTTGTTCCTGTTTTGCCTTGTCCCGAGCTGCTGCTGTGGTTTTGATTCGATGCTCCTCCCTAACCGCCACCAGGGCTGCGCTGGCGGAGTAGGGAGTGGCGGCGAGGTAAAGCACCAGGGGCTCTTGAGGGCGCGAAGCCACCATGACCGGAGGGCTGGTCAGGTATCTCTTGAGATCCTGGAACGCCTTGTCGGCCTCTTCATTCCATTCAAAGGGCCCCTTTTTCTTCATTAGCTGGAAGAAGGGCAGCGCTCGCTCCCCCAACTTGGAGATGAAGCGCCCTAGCACGGTCACGCGCCCAGTGAGCTTCTGCATTTCTCTGAGGGTCTTTGGCGGGCTCATGTCCTCGACCGCCTTGACCTTTTCCGGATTAGCCTCGATGCCTCGGTGGGACACGAGGAAACCCAAGAGCTTGCCCGAGGGGACTCCGAACACACACTTCTCTGGGTTGAGCCGCAGGTTCACTGCGTTGAGGCTCGCGAAGGTTTCCTCCAGGTCTTGTATCAGGGTCCTGGCCTCCCGAGACTTCACCACAATGTCATCGACGTAAGCCTCAACATTCTTCCCAAGCTGCGGGCCTAAGGTGATGTGCATCAGCCGCTGAAAGGTCGCCCCTGCGTTACGCAGCCTGAATGGCATGCATGTGTAGCAGTACACCCCACACGGGGTTAGGAAGGCTATCTTTTCGACGTCTTCTACCGCCATCTTGATCTGGTGATACCCATAGAAGGCATCCAAGAACCATAGCAGGTCGCATTCTTCGGTGGAATCGACGATTTGGTTGATGCGGGGGAGCGGGAACGGATCTTGCGGGCATGCCTTGTTGAGGTTGGTGAAGTCGACACACATGTGGTCCTTCCCTCCCTTCTTTGGCACAACGACAGGGTTGGCCAACCAATCCGGGTATCGGACCTCGCGAATCACCCCAGCGGCTTCTAGTTTGCGGGTCTCTTGGACGATGAAGGCCTGCTTTTCTGTGGACTGCCGCCTTGCCTTCTACTTCACAGGGCGCACGTTGGGGCACATGTTGAGGTGATGCTCGATTACGCTCCTAGGGATCCCCGCCAACTGGTCAGGCTCCCAAGCGAATACCTTCTTGTTTGCGCCCAGGAACCTGACCAGGGCCTCCTCCTGCTCGGGCTCGAGGTTGGCGCCTATGGTGAAAGTGGCATTGGTGGACCCGTCCTCATCGACGGGTATCTGCTTGGTTTCTGCCTTGTCTTGGGTGAACAACTGTTTCTTCTTGGCGGGTGTAGCCCCCTTGGGCTCGGGGGTCTCCGAGTCGGCGGGCTGTGCCGACGCCGCCATCTTGAAGGAGAGCTTGAACACTCGCAGCGCGTCTCCGGTGTCCCCGTACACGGTGAGGACACCGCTGCTCCCATGCATCTTCATGAGGTTGTACGCCGGGTGCGTCGCGGCCATGAACTGGGCCAGCGCTGGGTAGCCGAGGATGGCATTGTAGGGGAGGCCGATGGGGGCGATATCGAAGTCGACCATCTCCGTGCGGAAGTTGTTGTAGGTGCCGAAGGTTACTAGGAGCCGGATCTGTCCCAAGGAGCTGGATGATCCGCCCCCAACGCCTGAGAAGGGCCGGCTGGGTTGCAGCCATTCCAGGGGTATGCAGAGGAGGTTGAAGGCCTCAACCGAGAGCACGCTGAGGCCCGCACCGCCATCGATGAGAGTTCTGGTGATGGCCACCTAGCAGATGGTGGGGGTGCACAGCATGGGGAGCGCACCCGAGCAGGCCGAGTTGGAGGGGTGGTCCTCCGAGCTGAAGGTCAGGCCGGCCTTGGGCGCCACCCGGTCCGAGAGAGCCCCCTGCCGCGTGGAAGCGGCGCTGACCCGGTGGATGAACCGCTTAATGTGGTGACTTGTAGGCGGCGCCTGCGAGCCGCCCAGGAGGGCCGCGACGATCGGGGGTGTTGGTGTAGCGTGGTGGGCGGGGAAGAGGCTGCGGGGCTCTTCCCAAGAGGCCACGGAGGCTGCCGGCAGGTGGAGCAGCCATGCGCGCGGAGTGCCGGTGAGGGCCGTGGGGAGCCAGTTGGCCATGACCCTATCGTCACCTCCAGCTTTGAGGATGGCCTCCTCGTACGCCAGCAAGAAGGCCAACGGATCAGTCGTGCTGCTGTAGCGCGGCGGCGTCGTTGGCTTGAACTTGTCCGGCCACCGTACCCGTTGCAGGGCTGGGGCCAGGGCTCGGAGCCCCCTGGCCCCCGTGCTGGCGCCGGCGGCCGGAGCGGGCGACGCGCTACTCATCACGAGGCAGGTCGTGGCGGTGCTGGAAGGGAAAACTCCGGTGCACCCCTACCTGGCACGCCAAATGTCGGATTTCGGGTTCCGGCAGACCTTTGAAGTTCGAAGACTGGGGTGCGCGCGGAGATTTCGCCTTCTACCTCCCTGCGCCCCACCGCCACGCTAAGATCTAAGCTATGGAAAAAACAGCACAAGAGACACGGAGTTTATACTGGTTCGGGCCACCGTTGTGGTGTAATACCCTACTCTAGTGTGTGGTGTGGTGGATTGCCTCTTGGGTTGATGACGATGAGCAATACAAGGAAGAACAGCCTCGCGAGGGTCTGCTCTTGGCTGGGGCGATGAACTGCTGGTAGGAGTTCAACCACCCTTCTCTCTCTCTGTGTGTGATGCTACTCGATCCGATCCCAGCTTGTTTCTGGGTTGGCCGATTCTAGATCCCCTCTACCCTGGGGGTGGCTAGTCCTATTTATAGGCAAAGGCCCTGGGCCTCTTCCCAAATATTGAGCGGGAAGGGCGCCAACAATTGGCCATTTTGAAGGGGAACATCTGGTACACTTATCCTGACTAAAGTTGGTCTTCGCCTGCCAAAGGCTCTGGCGGTGACGCTAGATTGGGCTCCACAATGACTTCCTCCCTGCCATTGGGCTGGTCTTGGTCTTGTTGCACCGAAATGGGTGCCTTTGCTTGATGCTCTCGCCTGCGCTTGCTCCCTTTGCACCAAAGAGGAAATGAGGACACTGCGCGGGATGGCGCCCGCCTGGCACCCTTGGTCGTCATGGCTTGCGTCACGGGCACCTCGTGAGGTACCCCGCCTTGATCTCTTCGCCTCCTTGCGAGCCAGCCTGATGAGGCCGTGCCTGAGGAGGCTCTGTGTCGTCCGCCCCGCAAGGCTTGACCCCTCGCGAGGGTCTTGGGTCTGTGTTGATGAAGATGGGCCGTGCTGGGCCCCTCCTCGAGCCATGCCATAGGCCGCAGGCAGGCAAGTCTGGGGACCCCCATTCCCAGAACGCCGACAGTTATTTTCACGAAGTCTGTAACCTGTTATCGTTTGCACTTTTTCCATGCTTGTTTGAACCTGCTATTGTGTGAATTAGCCGTAGCTCAGTGTTCATCTTTTGTCAAGCATCTTGAGGGGATCACTGCCATGTGTTTTGTTGCTATGTTAGAGTGCAATAGCTTGTGGTTCTTGATGCATTTAGATGGCCTCGTCCTGTTAATCGCAGCTTTGTGCCATTATTATTTTGCTTGCCATTTGCAAACCGTGCATCCGATTCCGGTGATCTTTATATCGATTTCGACCAAAATCAACTCATATTTCCAGAGGCACTCTTGGTTTTCCAAGTTGAGGCCTGGTTTAATCTTTCCTTTCCGAAACATGCATATGCATCGCATATCACATCCCGCATATCATGCCATTTTTTGCATCATGTTGTTTGTGCATTGCACGTGGTTGATTGTGCTTCCCTTTGTTTGTGTTCTTGCTTTGGGTAGAGCTGGGAGACGAGTACGTGATCGAGGAACCAGTTGAGTACGCTTACGAGGATCAAGCTAATGTCAACTCAGAGAACTTTGCAGGCAAGATGACCATACCCTCGAAATCACTTCTATCTTTGCTTGCTAGATGCTCGCTCTTTTGCTATGCCTATGCTACGATACCTACCACATGCTTTATCATGCCTCCCATATTGCCATGTCAAACCTCTAACCCACCTTGTCCTAGCAAACCGTTGTTTGGCTATGTTACCGCTTTGCTCAGCCCCTCTTATAGCGTTGCTAGTTGCAGGTGAAGATTGGAGTTTGTTACTTGTTCGAACATGTTTATTGTTGGGATATCATTATTATATCTTGTCTAATTTAATGCATCTATATACTTGGTAAAGGGTGGAAGGCTCGGCCTTATGCCTGGTGTTTTGTTCCACTCTTGCCGCCCTAGTGTGATGCCCCCGATTTAATCGTACACTAATCATACACGCAAACGTGTACGGTCAAGATGAGGGACTCACGGGAAGATATCACAACACAACTCTACAAATAAAATAAGTCATACAAGCATCATATTACAAGCCAGGGGCCTCTAGGGCTCGAATACAAGAGCTCGATCATAGACGAGTCAGCGGAAGCAACAATATCTGAGTACAGACATAAGTTAAACAAGTTTGCCTTAAGAAGGCTAGCACAAACTGGGATACAGATCGAAAGAGGCGTAGGCCTCCTTCCTGGGATCCTCCTAAACTACTCCTGGTCGTCGTCAGCGGGCTGCACGTAGTAGTAGGCACCTCCCGAGTAGTAGTAGTCGTCGACGGTGGCGTCTGGCTCCTGGGCTCCAATGTCAGGTCGCAGCAATCGGGTATAGAGAGGAGGAAAAGAGGGAGCAAAGCAACCGTGAGTACTCATCCAAAGTACTCGCAAGCAAGGAGCTACACTACATATGTATGCATTGGTATCAAATGGAATAAGGGTATCATATGTGGACTGAACTGCAGAATGCCAGAATAAGAGGGGGATAGCTAGTCCTATCGAAGACTACGCTTCTGGTAACCTCCATCTTGCAGCAGGAGAAGAGAGTAGATGGTAAGTTCACCAAGTAGCATCGCATAGCATAAACCTAACCGATGATCCTCCCCTCGTCGCCCTATGAGAGAGCGACCACCGGTTGTATCTGGCACTTGGAAAGGTGTGTTTTAGTATGTATCCGGTTCTGGTTGTCATAAGGTCAAGGTACAACTCCAAGTCGTCCTATTACCGAAGATCATGGCTATTCGAATAGATTAACTTCCCTGCAGGGGTGCACCACATAACCCAACACGCTCGATCCCATTTGGTTGGACACACTTTCCTGGGTCATGCCCGGCCTCGGAAGATCAACACGTCACAGCCCTACCTAGGCACAACAAAGAGGTCAGCACGCCGGTCTAAATCCTATGGCACAGGGGTCTGGGCCCATCACCCATTGCACACATGCACGTTGCGTACGCGGCCGGTGAGCAGACCTAGCAACCTCCATTGCAAAGGAAGTTGCGTTACGCGGTCCAACCCGGCGCGCGCCGCTCAGTCGCTGACGTCACGAAGGCTTCGGCTAATACCACGACGTCGAGTGCCCATAACTGTCCCCGCATAGATGGTTAGTGCGTATAGGCCAGTAGCCAGACTCAGATCAAATACCAAGATCTCGTTAAGCGTGTTATTCCGAAATAACCACGAACACCGGCCAGGGCCAGGCCCACCTCTCTCCTAGGTGGTCTCAACCTGCCTAGTCGCTCCGCCACAAAGTAACCGTCAGGGGCCTTCAGGAACTCGGGCCCACCTCTACCGGGATGGAGCCACCTGCCCCTTTAGCCCCCAACATCGGAATCACTCGCGGGTACTCCTACGAGCCGACCCGACTTTAATCACCACGAGTATAGCATGTATATATGTATAAGTATATACCTGTGATCACCTCCCGAGTGATCACGGCCTGATAGTATAGCATGGCAGACGGACAAGAATGTAGGGCCACTAATGATAAACTAGCATCCTATACTAAGCACTAGGATTGCAGGTAAAGGTAACAACAGTAGTAGCAAGGACAGGCTATGCATCAGGATAGGATTAACGGAAAGCGGTAACATGCTACACTACTCTAATGCAAGCAGTATAGAGGAGAGTAGGTGATATCTGGTGATCAAGGGGGGAGGCTTGCCTGGTTGCTCTAGCAAGAGAGAGGGGTCGTCAACACCGTAGGCATACTGGGTAGCAGCAGTGTCGGTCTCGGTGTCTAGCTTGAGAAGAGGGGGAAGAAACAATAGATATAATGCAAACAAAAGCATGACGATGCACGACATGACAAGGCGTGATGCTAGGTGTGCCCTAACACGGTACGAGGTGGTACCGGTGAAGGGGGAAAACATCCGGGAAAGTATTCCCGGTGTTCCGCGTTTTCGGACAAATGAACCGGAGGGGAAAAGTTGCGTGTTTGCTATGCTAGGGATGTGTGACGGACAAACAGGCTACGTATCCGGATTCGTCTCGTCGTTCTGAGCAATTTTTGTATATAAATTATTTTCATCCGAGTCACAGATTATTTTATATTAATTTGCAAAGTTTTAATTAATTTCTGAATTTAATTTAATTCAAAAATGAAATAAAAAGCTATGGGTACACAGAAGTGTACCCAGAACTATGCAGTAGAGACTGGCATGTGGGACCAGTCAACTGCCCAGTCAGCAGTTGACTGGTCAAGGGACGTTGGGGTCCCACCTGTCATTGACTGGGACTGCCCAGTCAACAGGTTTGACTAGTCCAAAGACCAGCGGGACCCATGTGTTAGTGAGACATTTATTTAACAGATTAGTTTTTTTATAAGCAAACTAATTGGTTGTGGGCCCTACAGTCAGCGACTAATTAGTGGGGTGGTTGGTTAGTACTAATTGGGGTTAGCCCCAAAGTCAACAGGGGGCCGTTGGGCACGCACGCAGCCACGGCTGGGAGCCGAGCGCAGCGCGGCCGGCCAGCAGGGGCAACGGTGAGCGGCGGAAGCGGCTACGGCGAGCGGCACGCGAAGGCGAGGGGCCAGCGCGGGGCGGGCAATGGTGCGGTGGGCGGAGTGCGGCGGCGCTGGTGCGGCCGGGGAGGCGGAGCGGACGCGGGGGGAGGGGGCGAGGTCCGGCAGCAAAGGTAGCAGGGCGGGCCGGAGCGAGGGGAAGGCCAAGTGCGCACGGGGGTGGCCGGAGCGACGACTACGTCGACTGACGAGCGGCGGTGGCGGCGGAGCTGCGGCAGGGACGCGCGGGCCGGGCTGCAGCGGCGCGATCGGCTGTGACGGGAGGAGGCGCGCGCGTCGGGCAGTGGCGACGACAGGCGGGCAGCGACAGGGGAGGGTTCTTGGGTTGTGGCCGGAGGCGGGCGTAGGTGCAGTGGCGGAGCAGCAGGGGCGGACACGACGACAAGCAGCGGAGGTGCGTGCAGCAGCAGTGGCAGCGGCCGGGTTCGGGCGATAACGAAAACGACGAGGCAGCACGCAACAACTCGACTAATGGGGGGAACCTACACGTGCGTGCGAGCTCAGTGGACACTGGCGCATGACCACTTGGTCACCGGAAGGCTGCCGGCGACAAGCTCAAACGGAGGCGGGCTCGGGCACGACGGGAAAGGCAGCTACAACTATGAACTAAGCGCGGGAACAAAGGGGAAAGAAGCAGTGGCTCACCGGGCGGCGCAAGGATGCCGGCGAGTGGGTTAGGAGCAGCAGAGGTAGCCGGAGTGGATCAAGACGGCGGCGACCAAACGGGGAAGGTGGCGTCGATCCAGTCGGTGTTGTGGCGTCGAGCTCGAGCTCGTGGTCGGAGAAGGAGTACCGGTCGACGGTGGAGCTAAAGGACCCAGCGATAAGGTGAGACGGTGACGGTGGCCGCGGGATCGACCAGTGCACGGAGGCGGTGGCGCTCGGGTGAGGGGGAGCGGGAGAGAGAGAGCGTGTGTGCACGTGGGCGAGAGAGAGAGAGTGAGCGAATGGGCGAGGGGAAGAAAAATCTAGGGGGAGGCCTCGGTGGAGGCCTCATCCTCTCCGGGCGTCGCCACCGACGTGGTCCGGCGGGGCGAGCCCCTCGGTCGGATGAGCAGTGCGGGGGAGGAGACGACCACACGGGAAAAAAAGGGATGGGCCGGTCGGCTAGCCGACTGGGCCTGCCAAGCGGCTAAAGCCTAGGCAGAGAGGAGGGGTGTTTTTCTTTTGTTTTTATTTATTTTTCATTTCTTTTTTGTTTCTTTTATTTTACTCTTTATTTATTTCTCTACTATTTAGCCTATAGTTTTTGTACTAAATGATTTTAGTAAATGTTGAAAGTTTTCCCATAATTACTTTCCGACATTTTGGTGTTTCTCAAAAAGTTTGAGGTTAAACGGAAAAGTTTGAAATCTAGATTATAATTAAATGGTCATAATAAGTGATGTTTGGCCACTTTAAATTATTTCTAGAGGCAATTCAAAAATCCATTAAATGTTGGTCCTAACACATTAATTAGTTAGTGAATACTTGTAACCTATCGAACATTATTATTATGCCATTTGAAAACTTTAATTTTTTTGACTTTAATCTAAACTTGAATTTGAATCGGGTCAAAATCAAAGTGAGGTTTAGCAAATTATTGTGATGACATGGCACCATTAGCGTGTGGTTACTGTAGCTTAACTATCGGGGTGTCACACCTAGTTTCCGTCATACCGGTGTTATGTTCCTAGATTTTGCGTTGCTTACACGGTTGGGTTATAATGGGAATCCCTTGACAGTTCGCCTTGAATAAAACTCCTCCATCGAGGCCCAACCTTGGTTTTACCATTTGCCACCTAGCCTTTTTCCCTTGGGTTTCGCGGACTCAAGGGTCATCTTTATTTTAAACCCCCGGGCCAGTGCCCCTCTGAGTGTTGGTCCAACCTAGAGCACCGTGCGGGGTTGTCCCTTGGCAACTTGGGTTATGTTGGCTCCCATACGCTTAGCTTATCCGGTGTGCCCTGAGAACGAGATATGTGCAGCTCCTATCAGGATTTGTCGGCACAACGGGTGGTCTTGCTAGACTTGTTTTACCATTGTCGAGATGTCTTGTAACCGAGATTCCGAGTCTGATCGGATTGTCTTGGGAGAAGGAATATCTTTTGTTGACCGTGAGAGCTTGTGATGGGCTAAGTTGGGACACCCCTGCAGGGATTTGAACTTTTGAAATCCGTGCCCGCGGTTATGGGCAGATGGGAATTTGTTAATGTCCGGTTGTAGAAAACCTGAAACTTAACTAAACTAAAATGAATCAACAGAGTGTGTGGTCGTGATGGTCTCTTTTCGGCGGAGTCCGGGAAGGGAACACGGTCTCGTGTTATGCTTGATCGTAGGTTGTTCTAGGATCACTTCTTTATCATAGTTTCTCGACCGTGCCTTGCCTTCTCTTCTTGCTCTCATTTGCGTATTTTAGCCACCATATATGCTAGTGCTTGCGTCAGCTCCACCTCATACCTTTTCCCTACCTTTAAGCTTAAGTAGTCTTGATCGCGAGGGTGTGAGATTGCTGAGTCCCCGTGACTCACAGATTACTCCAAAACCAGATGCAGGGACCGATGATACCATTCTAGGAGATTTGACTGAGCTCAAGTGGGAGTTTGATGAGGACTCAGGACGATACTATGTTTCCTTTCCAGATGATCAGTGGTGCAGCCCAGTTGGGGCGATCGGGGACATTATGCATTTGGGGTTGTCTTTATTGGTTCTGTAGTCGGACCTTGATTGTATCTGGATGATGTAATGTTATATTTATGCTATTGTGTGATGTGGCGGTTGTAAGCCAACTATGTATCTCTTTCCTTATTCAGTACATGGTATGTGTAAAGATTACCCCTCTTACGACATTGCCTACAATGCGGTTATGCCTCTAAGTCATGCTCCGACACGTGGGAGATATAGCCGCATCGTGGGTGTTACATCCTATATGCATATTAATACCCCTCTGATTATGAACATGTTTATGCTTTATGAGTAGTTACTTTTCTTCCTGAGGACATGGGAGAAGTCTTGCTATTAGTAGTCATGTGAATTTGGTATTCGTTCGATATTTTGATGAGATGTATGTTGTCTCTCCTCTAGTGGTGTTATGTGAACGTCGACTACATGACACTTCACCATTGTTTGGGACTAGAGGAAGGCATTGGGGAGTAATAAGTAGATGATGGGTTGCTAGAGTGACAGAAGCTTAAACCCTAGTTTATGTGTTGCTTCGTAAGGGGCTGATTTGGATCCATATGTTTCATGCTATGGTTAGGTTTACCTTAATACTTCTGTTGTAGTCGCGGATGCTTGCAATAGAGGTTAATCATAAGTGGGATGCTTTTCCAAGTAAGGGTAGTACCCAAGCACCGGTCCACTCACATACCAAATTATCAAAGTACCGAACACGAATCATATGAGCGTGATGAAAATTAGCTTGACGATATTCCCGTGTGTCCTTGGGAGCGCTTTTCTCTATATAAGAGTTTGTCCAGGCTTGTCCTTTGCTACAAAAAGGATTGGGCCACCTTGCTTCACCTTATTTACTTTTGTTACTTGTTGCTCGTTACAAATTATCCTATCACAAAACTATCTGTTACCACTTATTTCAGTACTAGCAGAGAATACCTTGCTGGAAACCGCTTATCATTTCCTTCTTCTCCTCGTTGGGGTCGACACTTTTACTTATCGAAAGGACAATGATAGATCCCCTATACTTGTGGGTCATCAAGACTCTTTTCTGGCGCCATTGCCGGGGAGTGAAGCGCCTTTGGTAGGTGGAATTTGGTAAGGAAAAATTTATATAGTGTGCTGAAATTTACTGTCACCTGTTACTATGGAAAGTAATCCCCTGAGGGGCTTGTTCGGGGTATCTTCACCCCGACCAGTAGAGCAAAGAGTTGCTCCTCAACCTACTGAACCTACTGAAAATGAAAATGTCTGCTTTGAAATTCCTTCAGGTATGATAGAAAAACTGCTAGCTAATCCTTTTTTAGGAAATGGAACAAAACATCCTGATGAGCATCTAATATATGTGGATGAAGTTTGTGGATTATTTAAGCTTGCAGGTGTACCCGGAGATGTTGTTAAGAAGAAGGTCTTCCCTTTATCTTTGAAGGGAGATGCATCGACATGGTATAGGCTATGTGATGATATGGGGTCTTGGAATTACAAACAATTGAACTTGGAATTCATCAGAAGTTTTATCCTATGCATCTTGTTCATTGTGATCGCAATTATATATATAATTTTTGGCGTCGTGAAGGAGAAACCATCGCTCAAGCTTGGGGGAGGCTTAAAATCAATGTTATACTCATTCCCCAATCATGAGCTCTCAAGAGAAATGATTATTCAATATTTTTATGCTCGGCTTTCTGATAGCAATCGCACCATGCTTGATACTTCTTGTGCTGGCTCTTTTATGATGAAGACTATTGAATTCAAATGGGATTTATTGGAAAGAATTAAATGCAACTCTGAAGATTGGGACCTCGACAAAGGTAAGGAGTCAGGTATGCCACCTAGTTTTGATTGTGTTAAATATTTATGGATACCGATATTTTTCGTAATTTAGCACTAAATATGGACTTGACTCTGAGATAGTAGCTTCTTTCTGTGAATCTTTTGCTATTATGTTGATCTCCCCAAGGAGAAGTGGTTTAAATATCATCCTCCCATAGAAGTAAAAGTAGCTGCATCTATTAAAGTTGAAGAAAAGATTGTCACTTATAATGATCCTATTGTTCCTATTGCATATGTTGAGAAACCACCTTTTCCTGTTAGGATAAAGGATCATGCTAAAGCTTCAACTGTGGTTCGTAAAAGCAATATTAGAACATATACACCTCCTGAGCAAGTTAAAGTTGAACCTAATATTGCTATTGTTAAAGATCTCTTGTCTGATAATATTGATGGGCATGTTATTTATTTCTGTGATGAAACTGCTAGAATTGCTTAACCCTGTGCTAAAGATAAACCTAGACCTGTGGTAGGCATGCCTATTATTTCTGTTAAAATAGGAGATCATTGTTATCATGGCTTATGTGATATGGGTGCTAGTGCTAGCGCAATACCTCATTCCTTATACAATGAAATTATGCATGATATTGCACCTACTGAAATAGAAGATATTGATGTCACAATTAAACTTGCCAATAGAGATACTATTTCACCAACGGGAATTGTTAGAGATGTTGAAGTCTTGTGTGGGAAAACTAAATATCCTGCTGATTTTCTTGTTCTTGGTTCCCCACAAGGTAGCTTTTGTCCCATTATATTTGGTAGACCCTTCTTAAACACTGTTAATGCTACCATAGATTGCAAAAGGGATGTTGTTACTATCGGTTTAGATGATATGACTCATGAATTTAATTTCTCTAAATTTAGTAGACAACACCGTGAAGAAGAATTACCTAGTAAGCATGAAATTATTGGTCTTGCTTCTATTGCCGTACCTCCTAGTGATCCTTTAGAACATTATTCGGTAGACCATGAAAATGATATGTTTATGAATGAAAGAAGGGAAATAGATGAAGTATTCTTTAAATAGGAACCTATTTTGAAAAACAATTTACCTGTTGAAATCTTAGGGGATCCTCCTCCACCTAAGGGTGATCCCGTGTTTGAGCTTAAACCGTTGCCTGATACTCTTAAATATGCTTATCTTGAAGAGAAAAAGATATATCCTGTTATTATTAGTGCTAACCTTTCAGAGCATGAGAAAGAGAGATTATCGAAGACTCTGAAGAAGCACCGTGCTGCTATTGGGTATACTCTTGATGATCTTAAGGGAATTAGTCCCACTCTATGTCAACATAAAATTAATTTGGAAGAAGACGCTAAACCAGTTGGTAATCATCAACGCCGGCTGAATCCTAAAATGAAAGAAGTGGTAAGAAAGGAAATACTAAAGCTCCTTGAGGAAGGTATAATCTATCCCGTTGCTGATAGTCAGTGGGTAAGTCCTATCCATTGTGTCCCTAAGAAGGGAGGTATTGCTATTGTTCCTAATGATAAAGATGAATTGATTCCTCAAAGAATTATTACAGGTTATAGGATGGTAATTGATTTCCATAAATTAAATAAGGCAACTAAAAAGGATCATTACCCCTTAACTTTTATCGATCAAATGCTAGAAAGATTATCCAAACATACACATTTTTGCTTTCTATATGGTTATTCTGGTTTCTCTCAAATACCTGTGTCAGCCAAAGATCAATCAAAGACTACTTTTACATGCCCTTTTCGTACTTTTGCTTATATACATATGCCTTTTGGTTTATGTAATGCACCTGCTACCTTTCAAAGATGCATGATGGCTATATTCTCTAACTTTTGTGAAAAGATTTGTGAGGTTTTCATGGACGATTTTTCCGTCTATGGATCCTCTTTTGATGATTGCTTGAGCAACCTTGATCGAGTTTTGCAGAGATGTGAAGAAACTAATCTTGTCTTGAATTGGGAAAAGTGCTACTTTATGGTTAATGAAGGTATTGTCTTGGGGCACAAAGTTTCTGAAAGAGGTATTGAAGTTGATAAAGCCAAGGTTGATGCTATTGAAAAGATGCCATGTCCCAAGGACATCAAAGTTATAAGAAGTTTCCTTGGCCATGCCAGATTTTATAGGAGGTTCATTAAGGACTTCTCAAAAATTTCTAGGCCTTTTACTAATTTATTACAAAAAGATATACCATTTGTTTTTTATGATGATTGCGTAGAAGCATTTGAAATACTTAAGAAAGCATTAATCTCTGCACCTATTGTTCAACCACCTGATTGGAATTTACCCTTTGAAATTATGTGTGATGCTAGTGATTATGTTGTAGGTGCTGTTCTACGACAAAGAGTTGATAAGAAATTAAATGTTATTCAATATGCTAGTAAAACCCTAGACAATGCTCAAAGAAATTATGCTACTACTGAAAAATAATTCTTAGGAGTTGTATTTGCTTGTGATAAGTTCAGACCTTATATTGTTGATTCTAAAGTAACTATTCACACTAATCATGCTGCTATTAAATATCTCATGGAAAAGAAAGATGCTAAACCTAGACTTATTAGATGGGTTCTCTTGCTACAAGAATTTGACTTGCATATTGTTGATAGAAAGGGAGCTGAGAACCTCATTGCAGACAACTTGTCTAGGTTAGAAAATGTGCTTGATGACCCACTACCTATTGATGATAGCTTTCCTGATGAGCAATTAAATGTCATAAATGCTTCTCACACTGCTCCATGGTATGCTGATTATGCTAATTATATTATTGCTAAGTTTATACCAGCTAGTTTCACATACCAACAAAAGAAAAGGTTCTTCTATGATTTGAGGCATTACTTTTGGGATGACCCACATCTTTATAAAGAAGGAGTAGATGGTGTTATTAAACGTTGTGTACCTGAGCATGAACAGGAACATATCCTACGCAAGTGTCACTCCGAAGCTTATGGAGGACACCATGCTGGAGATAGAACTGCACATAAGGTATTGTTGGAAATATGCCCTAGAGGCAATAATAAAAGTATTATTATATTTCAATGTTCATGATAAATGTCTTTTATTCATGCTATAACTGTATTATCCGGAAATCGTAATACACGTGTGAATACTTAGACCACAATATGTCCCTGGTGAGCCTCTAGTTGACTAGCTCGTTGTGATCAACAGATAGTCATGGTTTCCTGACTATGGACATTGGATGTCGTTGATAACGGGATCACATCATTAGGAGAATGATGTGATGGACAAGACCCAATCCTAAGCATAGCATAAAAGATCGTGTAGTTCGTTTTGCTAGAGCTTTGCCAGTGTCAAGTATCTTTTCCTTCGACCATGAGATCGTGTAACTCCCGGATACCATAAGAGTGCCTTGGGTGTATCAAACGTCACAACGTAACTGGGTGACTATAAAGGTGCATTACAGGTATCTCCGAAAGTATCTGTTGGGTTGACACGGATCGAGACTGGGATTTGTCACTTCGTATGACGGAGAGGTATCTCTGGGCCCACTCGGTAATGCATCATCATAATGAGCTCAATGTGACCAATGTGTTGGACACGGGATCATGCATTACGGTACGAGTAAAGTGACTTGCCGGTAACGAGACTGAACAAGGTATTGGGATACCGACGATCGAGTCTCGGGCAAGTAATGTACCGATTGACAAAGGGAATTGCATACAGGGTTTGATCGAATCCTCGACATCGTGGTTCATCCGATGACAACATCGAGGAGCATGTGGGAGCCATCATGGGTATCCAGATCCCGCTGTTGGTTATTGACCTGAGAGCGTCTAGGTCATGTCTGCATGTCTCCCGAACCCGTAGGGTCTACACACTTAAGGTTCGGTGATGCTAGGGTTATTAGGAAGACTAGTATGTGACTACCGAATGTTGTTCGGAGTCCCGGATGGGATCCTGGACGTCACGAGGAGCTCCGGAAGGGTCCGGAGGTAAAGATTTATATATGGGAAGTTGTCAAACGGACACCGGGAAGTTTCGGGGTCATACCGGTATTGTACCGGGGCCACCGGAAGAGTTCCGGGGGTCCACCGGGAGGGGCCACCCCTCCCGGGGGGGCACATGGGCTGCGTGGGGCAGGGAGCCAGCCCCTGGTGGGCTGGCCGCACCCCCTCCCTTGGGCCCATGCGCCTAGGGTTGAGGGGGGGAACCCTAGAGGGGGCGCCCCCCTTGGCTTGGGGGGCAAGCCACCCTCTCCCCTCTCCCCTAGGCCGCCGCACCCCCCCTAGATGGGTTCTAGGGGGCCGGCCCCCTTCTCCCTTCCCCCTATAAATAGAGGGGTGAGGGGAGGGCAGCCGCACCACCCTCCAAGGCGCAGCCCTCCCCTCCCCAACACCTCTCCTCCTCCGTTGTGTGCTTGGCGAAGCCCTGTCGGAGTACTGCCTCTCCACCATCACCACGCCGTCGTGCTGCCGGTGGAGCTGTCTTCCTCAACCTCTCCTTCCCCCTTGCTGGATCAAGAAGGAGGAGACGTCTCCCGTCCCGTACGTGTGTTGAACGCGGAGGTGCTGTCCGTTCAGCACTTGGTCATCGGTGATTCGAATCACGTCGAGTACGACTACATCATCACCTTGCAAGCTTCCGCACGCGATCTACAAGTGGTATGTAGATGCAAACTCTCTCCCTTGACTCGTTGCTTAGATGAACTCATAGATGGATCTTGGTGAAACCGTAGGAAAAATTTTAATTTTCTGCAACGTTCCCCAACAGTGGCATCATGAGCTAGGTCTATGCGTAGTTCTCTTTGCACGAGTAGAACACAATTTTGTTGTGGGCGTGGATTTTGTCATCTTACTTGCCTCTACTAGTCTTTTATTGCTTCGGCGGTATTGTGGGATGAAGCGGCCCGGACCAACCTTACACGTACGCTTACGTGAGACCGGTTCCACCGACTGACATGCACTAGTTGCATAAGGTGGCTGGCGGGTGTCTGTCTCTCCCACTTTAGTTGGAGCGGATTCGATGAAAAGGGCCCTTATGAAGGGTAAATAGAAGTTGACAAAATCACGTTGTGGTTATTCGTAGGTAAGAAAACGTTCTTGCTAGAACCCAATTGCAGCCACGTAAAAGATGCAACAACAATTAGAGGACGTCTAACTTGTTTTTGCAGCGATTGATCATGTGATGTGATATGGCCAGAAGTTGTGATGAATGATGAATTGTGATGTATGAGATCATGTTCTTTGTAATAGGATTCATGACTTGCATGTCGATGAGTATGACAACCGGCAGGAGCCATAGGAGTTGTCTTTATTTTTTGTATGACCTGCGTGTCATTGAATAACGCCATGTAAACTACTTTACTTTATTGCTAAACGTTAGTCATAGAAGTAGAAGTAGTCGTTGGCGTGACAACTTCATGAAGACACGATGATGGAGATCATGATGATGGAGATCATGGTGTCAAGCCGGTGACAAGATGATCATGGAGCCCCGAAGATGAAGATCAATGGAGCTATATGATATTGGCCATATCATGTCACAACTATATAATTGCATGTGATGTTTATTATGTTTATGCATCTTGTTTACTTAGGATGACGGTAGTAAATAAGATGATCCCTTATAAAAATTTCAAGAAGTGTTCTCCCCTAACTGTGCACCGTTGCTACAGTTCGTCGCTTCTAAGCACCACGTGATGATCGGGTGTGATGGATTCTTACGTTCACATACAACGGGTGTAAGACAGTTTTACACAGCGAAAACACTTAGGGTTAACTTGACGAGCCTAGCATGTGCAGACATGGCCTCGGAACACGGAGACCGAAAGGTCGAACACGAGTTGTATGGAAGATACGATCAACATGAGAATGTTCACCGACGATGACTAGTCCATCTCACGTGATGATCGGACACGGCCTAGTCGACTCGGATCGTGTAACACTTAGATGACTAGAGGGATGTCTAATCTAAGTGGGAGTTCATAATTTGATTAGAACTTTATTATCATGAACTTAGTCTAAAACCTTTGCAAATATGTCTTGTAGATCAATGGCCAACGCTAATGTCAACATGAACTTCAACGCGTTCCTAGAGAAAACCAAGCTGAAAGATGATGGCAGCAACTATACGGACTGAGTCCGGAACCTGAGGATCATCCTCATAGCTGCCAGGAAACAATATGTCCTAGAAGGACCGCTAGGTGACGCTCCCGTCCCAGAGAACCAAGACATTATGAATGCTTGGTAGTCTCGTGCTGATGATTACTCCCTCGTTCAGTGCGGCATGCTTTACAGCTTAGAACCGGGGCTCCAAAAGCGTTTTGAGCACCACGGAGCATATGAGATGTTCGAAGAGCTGAAACTAGTTTTTCAAGCTCATGCCCGGGTCAAGAGATATGATGTCTCCGACAAGTTCTACAGTTGTAAGATGGAGGAAAACAGTTCTGTCAGTGAGCACATCCTGAAGATGTCTGGGTTGCACAACCGTATGACCCAGCTGAACATTAACCTCCCAGATGAGGCGGTCATTGACAAAATCCTCCAGTCGCTCCCACCAAGCTACAAGAGCTTTGTGATGAACTACAACATGCAGGGGATGGAAAAGACCATTCCTGAAGTGTTCTCGATGCTGAAGTCAGCAGAGGCTGAAATCAAGAAAGAACATCAAGTGTTGATGGTCAATAAGACCACTAAGTTCAAGAAGGGCAAGGGTAAGAAGAACTTCAAGAAGGACGGCAAGGAGGTTGCCGCGCCTGGTAAGCCAGTTACCGGGAAGAAGTCGAAGAATGGACCCAAGCCTGAGACTGAGTGCTTTTATTGCAAGGGGAAGGGTCACTGGAAGCGGAACTGCCCCAAATACTTAGCGGATAAGAAGGCCGGCAACACCAAAGGTATATTTGATATACATGTGATTGATGTGTACCTTACCAGTACTCGTAGTAACTCCTGGGTATTTGATACCGGTGCCGTTGCTCATATTTGTAACTCACAGCAGGAGCTGCGGAATAAACGGAGACTGGCGAAGGACGAGGTGACGATGCGCGTCGGGAATGGTTCCAGAGTTGATGTGATCGCCGTCGGCACGCTGCCTCTACATTTACCTACGGGATTAGTTTTGAACCTTAATAATTTTTATTTAGTGCCAAGTTTGAGCATGAACATTGTATCTGGATCTCGTTTAATACGAGATGGCTACTCATTTAAGTCAAAGAATAATGGTTGTTCGATTTATATGAGAGATATGTTTTATGGTCATGCTCCGATGGTCAATGGTTTATTCTTAATGAATCTCGAGCGTAATATTACACATGTTCATAGTGTAGATGCCAAAAGATTTAAAGTTGATAACGATAGTCCCACATACTTGTGGCACTGCCGCCTTGGTCACATTGGTGTCAAGTGCATGAAGAAGCTCCATGCCGATGGACTTTTAGAGTCTCTTGATTATGAATCGTTTGACACGTGCGAACCATGCCTTTTGGGAAAAATGACCAAGACTCCGTTCTCCGGAACAATGGAGCGAGCAACCAACTTGTTGGAAATCATACATACCGATGTGTGCAGTCCAATGAGCGTTGAGGCTCGCGGAGGATATCGTTATGTTCTCACTCTCACTGATGACTTGAGTAGATATGGGTATGTCTACTTAATGAAACACAAGTCTGAGACCTTTGAAAAGTTCAAGGAATTTCAGAATGAGGTAGAGAATCAACATGACCGAAAGATAAAATTCTTATGATCAGATCGTGGAGGAGAATACTTAAGTCACGAATTTGGTACACACTTAAGGAAATGTGGAATCGTTTCACAACTCACGCCGCCTGGAACACCTCAGCGAAACGGTGTGTCCGAACGTCGTAATCGCACTCTATTGGATATGGTGCGGTCTATGATGTCTCTTACCGATTTACCGCTATCATTTTGGGGATACGCTCTAGAGACAGCTACATTCACTTTAAATAGGGCACCGTCTAAATCCGTTGAGACGACACCGTATGAATTATGGTTTGGAAAGAAACCTAAGCTGTCATTTCTAAAAGTTTGGGGATGCGATGCTTATGTCAAGAAACTTCAACCTGAAAAGCTCGAACCCAAGTCGGAAAAATGCGTATTCATAGGATACCCTAAGGAAACTGTCGGGTATACCTTCTACTTAAGATCCGAAGGCAAGATCTTTGTTGCCAAGAACGGATGCTTTCTGGAAAAAGAGTTTCTCTCGAAAGAAGTAAGTGGGAGGAAAGTAGAACTCGATGAAGTACTACCTCTTGAGTGGGAAAGTGGCGCAGCGCAGGAAACCGTTCCTGTGATGCCCACACCAACTGAAGAGGAAAACAATGATGATGATCAAGGTACTTCAGATCAAGTTACTGCTGAACTTCGTAGGTCCACAAGGACACGTTCCGCACCAGAGTGGTATGGCAACCCAGTCCTGGAAATCATGTTGTTAGACAACAATGAACCTTCGAACTATGAAGAAGCGATGGCGGGCCCGGATTCCAACAAATGGCTTGAAGCCATGAAATCCGAGATAGAATCCATGTATGAAAACAAAGTATGGACTTTGACAGACTTGCCCGATGATCGGCGAGCGATAGAAAACAAATGGATTTTTAAGAAGAAGACGGACGCGGATGGAAATGTTACCATCTATAAGGCTCGACTTGTCGCTAAGGGTTATCGACAAGTTCAAGGGATTGACTACGACGAGACTTTCTCTCCCGTAGCGAAGCTGAAGTCCGTCCGAATCATGTTAGCAATTGCCGCATACTATGATTATGAGATATGGCAGATGGACGTCAAAACAGCATTCCTTAACGGGCATCTTAAGGAAGAACTGTATATGATGCAGCCGGAAGGTTTTGTCGATCCTCGGAACGCTAACAAAGTATGCAAGCTCCAGCGATCCATTTATGGACTCGTGCAAGCATCTCGGAGTTGGAACATTCGCTTTGATGAGATGATCAAAGCGTTTGGGTTTATGCAGACTTATGGAGAAGCCTGCGTTTACAAGAAAGTGAGTGGGAGCTCTGTAGCATTTCTCATATTATATGTAGATGACATACTCTTGATGGGAAATAATATAGAATTTCTGGACAGCATTAAGGCCTACTTGAATAAGTGTTTTTCAATGAAGGACGTTGGAGAAGCTGCTTATATATTAGGCATCAAGATCTATAGAGATAGATCGAGACGCCTCATAGGTCTTTCACAAAGCACATACCTTGATAAGATTTTGAAGAGGTTCAAAATGGATCAGTCCAAGAAGGGGTTCTTGCCTATGTTACAAGGTGTGAGACTGAGCTCGGCTCAGTCACCGACCAAGGCAAAAGATAAAGAAGAGATGAGTGTCATCCCCTATGCTTCAGCCATAGGATCTATTATGTATGCCATGCTGTGTACCAGACCCGATGTAAACCTTGCCGTAAGTTCGGTAGCAAGATACCAAAGTAATCCCGGCAAGGAACACTAGACAGCGGTCAAGAATATCCTGAAGTACCTGAAAAGGACGAAGGACATGTTTCTCGTTTATGGAGGAGATGAAGAGCTCGTCGTAAAGGGTTACGTCGACGCTAGCTTCGACTCAGATCTGGATGACTCTAAGTCACAAACCGGATACGTGTATATGTTGAATGGTGGAGCAGTAAGCTGGTGCAGCTGCAAGCAGAGCGTCGTGGCGGGATCTTCGTGTGAAGCGGAGTACATGGCAGCCTCGGAGGCAGCGCATGAAGCGATTTGGGTGAAGGAGTTCATCACCGACCTAGGAGTCATACCCAATGCGTCGGGGCCGATCAAACTCTTCTGTGACAACACTGGAGCTATTGCCCTCGCCAAGGAGCCCAGGTTTCACAAGAAGACCAGGCACATCAAGCGTCGTTTCAACTCCATCCGTGAAAATGTTCAAGATGGAGACATAGAGATTTGCAAAGTGCACACGGATCTGAATGTCGCAGATCCGCTGACTAAACCTCTCTCGCGTACAAAACATGATCAACACCAGAACTCTATGGGTGTTCGATTCATCACAATGTAACTAGATTGGTGACTCTAGTGCAAGTGGGAGACTGTTGGAAATATGCCCTAGAGGCAATAATAAAAGTATTATTATATTTCAATGTTCATGATAAATGTCTTTCATTCATGCTATAATTGTATTATCCGGAAATCGTAATACACGTGTGAATACTTAGACCACAATATGTCCCTGGTGAGCCTCTAGTTGACTAGCTCGTTGTGATCAACAGATAGTCATGGTTTCCTGACTATGGACATTGGATGTCGTTGATAATGGGATCACATCATTAGGAGAATGATGTGATGGACAAGACCCAATCCTAAGCATAGCATAAAAGATCGTGTAGTTCGTTTTGCTAGAGCTTTGCCAGTGTCAAGTATCTTTTCCTTCGACCATGAGATCGTGTAACTCCCGGATACCGTAAGAGTGCCTTGGGTGTATCAAACGTCACAACGTAACTGGGTGACTATAAAGGTGCATTACAGGTATCTCCGAAAGTATCTGTTGGGTTGACACGGATCGAGACTGGGATGGAGAGGTATCTCTGGGCCCACTCGGTAATGCATCATCATAATGAGCTCAATGTGACCAATGTGTTGGACACGGGATCATGCATTACAGTACAAGTAAAGTGACTTGCCGGTAACGAGACTGAACAAGGTATTGGGATACCGACGATCGAGTCTCGGGCAAGTAACGTACCGATTGACAAAGGGAATTGCATACAGGGTTTGATCGAATCCTCGACATCGTGGTTCATCCGATGACAACATCGAGGAGCATGTGGGAGCCATCATGGGTATCCAGATCCCGCTGTTGGTTATTGACCTGAGAGCGTCTAGGTCATGTCTGCATGTCTCCCGAACCCGTAGGGTCTACACACTTAAGGTTTGGTGACGCTAGGGTTATTAGGAAGACTAGTATGTGACTACCGAATGTTGTTCGGAGTCCCGGATGGGATCCTGGACGTCACGAGGAGCTCCGGAAGGGTCCGGAGGTAAATATTTATATATGGGAAGTTGTCAAACGGACACCGGGAAGTTTCGGGGTCATACCGGTATTGTACCGGGGCCACCGAAAGAGTTCCGGGGGTCCACCGGGAGGGGCCACCCCTACCGGGGGGCCACATGGGCTGCGTGGGGCAGGGAGCCAGCCCCTGGTGGGCTGGCCGCACCCCCTCCCTTGGGCCCATGCGCCTAGGGTTGAGGGGGGGAACCCTAGAGGGGGCGCCCCCCTTGGCTTGGGGGGCAAACCACCCTCTCCCCTCTCCCCTAGGCCGCCGCACCCCCCCTAGATGGGGTCTAGGGGGCCGGCCCCCTTCTCCCTTCCCCCTATAAATAGAGGGGTGAGGGGAGGGCAGCCGCACCACCCTCCAAGGCGCAGCCCTCCCCTCCCCAACACCTCTCCTCCTCCGTTGTGTGCTTGGCGAAGCCCTGTCGGAGTACTGCCTCTCCACCATCACCACGCCGTCGTGCTGCCGGTGGAGCTGTCTTCCTCAACCTCTCCTTCCCCCTTGCTAGATCAAGAAGGAGGAGACGTCTCCCGTCCTGTACGTGTGTTGAACGCGGAGGTGCTGTCCGTTCAGCACTTGGTCATCGGTGATTCGAATCACGTCGAGTATGACTACATCATCACCTTGCAAGCTTCCGCACGCGATCTACAAGTGGTATGTAGATGCAAACTCTCTCCCTTGACTCGTTGCTTAGATGAACTCATAGATGGATCTTGGTGAAACCGTAGGAAAATTTTTAATTTTCTGCAACATTCCCCAACAGGTATTGCAATCTGGTTTTTATTGGCCTACTCTCTTCAAGGATGCCCGTAAGTTTGTCTTATCTTGTGATGAATGTCAAAGAATTGGTAATATTAGTAGACGTCAAGAAATGCCTATGAACTATTCACTCGTTATTGAACCATTTGATGTTTGGGGCTTTGACTATATGGGACCCTTTCCTTCCTCTAATGGATATACACATATCTTAGTTGCCGTTGATTACGTTACTACATGGGTAGAAGCTATTCCAACTAGTAGTGTTGATCATAACACTTTTATTAAAATGCTTAAAGAAATTATTTTTCCAAGATTTGGAGTCCCTAGATATTTAATGATTGATGGTGGTTCACATTTTATTCATGGTGCTTTCCGTAAAATGCTTGCTAAATATGATGTTAATCATATAATTGCATCTCCTTATCATCCTCAGTCTAGTGGTCAAGTAGAATTGAGTAATAGAGAGCTCAAATTAATTTTGCAAAAGACTGTTAATAGATCTAGAAAAAATTGGTCCAAGAAACTTGATGATGCATTATGGGCCTATAGAACTGCATATAAAAATCCTATGGGTATGTCTCTGTCAGATTTCAGGTTCCGGCAAACCCTTGAGGTTCGAACACTGGGGTGCGCGCGGAGATTTCGCCTCCTACCTACCTGCACCCCTCCGCCACGCTAAGATCTAAGCTATGGAAAGAACAACACAAGAGACACAGGGTTTATACTGGTTCGGGCCACCGTTGTGGTGTAATACCCTACTCTAGTGTGTGGTGTGGTGGATTGCCTCTTGGGCCGATGGTGACGAACAATACAAGGAAGAACAGCCTCGCGAGGGTCTGTTCTTGGCTGGGGCAATGAACTACTGGGAGGAGTCCAGTCACCCTTCTCTCTCTCTCTTCACAACTGATGATGCCTCTCTCCAACCTCTCACCTCTCACCTTCCTTTTTCATCCTGCGGGTGGCTGGTCCTATTTATAGAGGCCCTGGTCCTCTTCCCAAATATCGAGCGGGAAGGGAGCCAACAACGGCGGGCTAATTTGAAAGGGGACAGCTAGTACCAGTTATCCTGACAAACGTAGTCTTCGCCTGCACAAAGCTCTGGTGGTGACGCCATCTTGGGCTCCACAATGACCTCCGTCTTGCAGTCCTCCTGGTCTTGGTCTTGTTGCACCGAAATGGCAACCTTTGCCTGATGCCTCGGTACTCCACAGCTGTGCTTGCCCCCTTTGCACCAAAGGGGAAAGGAGGACACTGCGCGGGCTGGCACCCGCTTGGCGCCCTTGGTCGTCATGGCTTGTGTCACGGGCACCTCATCAGGTACCCCGCCTTGATCTCTCCGCCTCCTCGCGAGCCAACCTGATGAGGCCGTGCCTAAGGAAGCTTCGTGTCGTCCGCCCCGCGAGGCTTGGCCCCTCGCGAGGGTCTTGGGTCTATGTTGGTGAAGATGGGCCGTGCTGGACCCCCTTTGAGCCACGCCGCATGCCGCAGGCAGGCAAGTCTGGGGACCCCCGTTCCCAGAATGCCGACAGTAGCCCCCGGGCCTAAGGCGCGCCCGGACTTGGCCGTGTAGGGAGGCGGAAGGGCAAGAGCGAAGCGCCGCGGGCCCTAACAGCCTGCGGCCTTGGACACCGTGTGGCGGTTGATTGGACACGGGCGGCACTGTTCCCCCACGCCCTCCTTATTTTGCGCCATGCTAGGCGGACTCGTAGTCGTACACAGCCATTCCCCTTTCTGTTGCTCGAGCGCCCTCTGTCCTTCCTCCGCTCGAACTCCGGCTTCTGTTTTCAACCCAATCTCGAACCTTCCCCCCCCCCTTTCCATCGCCATAGCTCCGACGAAGAAGGGAAGAGGGAAGAAACCCGTGTATCTGCCTTGCCCGCCGCCGTTGGCGGCCCCCGCTGAGGGCTTGGACAAGGTCAGCTCGGCTCTGGCCACTATCTTCAACGAATGCGGGAGGACGACGGCCTGGCCTGCGTCCCACTTCTCCATCGACAGGATAGTCACCGAGGTCCCGTATTTTGCCGGCGCCCTGTGGGCGGGTCTAGTTCCTCCCTTTTCTGATTTCTTCAATGCCGTGCTTTCCCACTATCAGATCCACATGATGCATCTGGGTCCTGAATCCATCACTCTCCTTTCAGTCTTCGCCTTTGTTTGTGAGGCTATGATGGGCATCCTTCCTTCGGTTGCCTTGCTGCGCCACTTCTTCTCGCTGCGCCTTGTCGACCCTACCCAATGCTGGGCGTGCGTGAGCTTCGTTGCCGCGTCTGGGATAGCGGCCTCTGGGATTGACTTCAAGCTCCCCCTGCCCGCGGCTGGGTCCCGCGAGCGGTGGCTGTATGTGGATGCAGGGGTGCCCAGCCCCCTGCTATTTGAGCCAACTTCGCCTGTTGTCCCCAATTCGGGCTGGGGCCAGGAGACGCTTGAGAGCCCCCGGCTCGTCTTCGTCTAGCACCGCTTCGTGTTCTTGAGGTCGCTTGGCGTGACAGCGCCCAAGGTGGTGAAGGAGTTCCTGCTACGCTGCGTTGCTCCTCTCCAAGGCCACTCCCGCTGGATGTGGGCCTTCAGCGGGCGCGATGATCGTATGAGGCTCCAGGAAGAGGACCTGACTCCTGAAGTGCTGAGGACAGCGCTCTTGACCCTGACTGGGGACCCCAACCCCAGCAGCATCTAGTAGGGAGGGGCCTTGTTGTACCTCTGCCAGAGCAGGGGCGATTTTGTGAAGCAGATGCCTATCTTTGATGAGTGGGGGCCGCGCCCCGCCGGCCTCCAGGGGCCTCGCGAGAACCCAGTGGTGGTGACTACCCTTCCAGTCGGCCAAGGCGACTCTTCCTCAAGCGGCGAAGCAGGGAGGCATGAGGCGCCAGAGGCCGAGGGGGCTCCCAGCAAGGTGACAGCGCCGGGCGATGCTCATGAGGGAGCAGTTCTTGGGAACCGTGCCGCTGAGGCTGAGGGTGACAAGCAGCTGCCCTCTGCGCCTGCGACTGAGGCCCCTGAGGCTCCAGCTGTATCTCCTGGCGAGGCGATTGGCAGCGCACATCAGGTAGGCACCCCTGACGCAGATCGCTTTGAAGCTCCATCTTCGTTGCTGGTTGATCCCTGCGCCCAACTCTTAGGCCGCTTCCGCGTGGACTTTGAGGCCCTCCGGAAGAGAAGGGAGGCCCTGGGCGACGATTACCCTTGTCACTTGCTGAAGCGTAGGAAGTACTTCACCACTGATGAGTAAGCCTTCTCCTTTCCCAGCTCCCGATCCTTCTATTGCTTTTACTGACCCTTGCTCCGCAGGCCCCTTTCAGCCGAGCTTGCGGAGACGGTTGAGGAGCCGTCCCCCTTGGCTTTGCCCCCTCCACCATCCTCAAGCGCTCCGAGCAGCGGAGCCCTTGTGGTGAGGGCGATCGAAGAGGCGAACCGTCCCGAGGCGTATCGTGGCCCTGCGCACCTTGCGATCCTCCTTCGGGGGCCTTCTCGTGGCATAGCCAGCCTGCCATGGGCTTCTCGCCTGGTCGCGGACTACGATTGGCTGAGGCACTCCCCGCGCTCTTCACCTAGGGACGGGCTGGCTCCAGGCCGGGCTTCTGGCACGGCGTGCCTGGCCGTCGCGAGGGTACCAGCCCCCAGCCCCCTGCCCGGAGGGGGAGTGCTGATTCGTGGCCCCCGGTGCTTGCTTGGGGCAGATGATGGTGTGGAAGACGTGCTCGAGCGCGCTCGGGAGCGTCACGCTCTCCGCCAAGGATTCCTTCGAAGGGCGGCTGACGCGGTGAGCCTTCTTGGTGAGGAGCTTGCTGATGAAGACGTGCGCCTTGAGGCTGAGGGCCTACGCCTAGCTGCGGAGAGGCGCGAGCTGGAGGGCGCCATCGCCCTTGCGCGCGTCAGCTCGATCTTGACGATGCAGAGGCCAAGGCGTCGCTGGTGGCCTCTTGGGAGGCCCGATCTTGGGCCACTGAGGAGGCCCGGGAAGCCGACCGGCGGCGAAAGGCGGCGGAGGAGCGGGCTCGGGAGCTCCTGGCCTGGTGCCACTCATTCGAGGAGCAGGTGGAGCTGCGTGAGGCAGCCCTCGCGTCGATGAAGGTGGCCTCTGACGACTCAGCAGAGCTCTAGAAGCGTGAGGAGGCGCTGACGCTGGAAGCCGCCGAACGTACCCGCGAGTATGAGCATCTGGAGACGAGGGAGCGCTTGGTGACGCAGGCGGAGGATGATGTCGCTGCACAGGAAGCCCGTGTCTTGGAGGAGGTCGGACGTCGGGTGGTGATGGCGCATTTGAACCTCGAGCATGAGTTCGAAAAGAAGCTGGGGTTGATCTGGGCCGAAGCTGAAGACAGGACTGCCGCCTTGAGGGCCAAGATGGAGGAGGCGACGCGGCGGGCAGATGCTTTCCGGGCTGCCCTTGAGGTGGCGCAAGGTGAGTTAATCACCTCCCAGGCCGAGGTGCTCCTTCTTCGCCAGCGGGTGGAGGAGGCTGAGGCCGTCGTGCGCCAGAATGCAGACGAGATACGTCAGCGGCGGATCCTGGAGCATGAGCACGGCCCCATGCTCACCACGCTCCGGGAGAGAGCCAACACAGCCTTGGGCAACATCTGTGAGGTGACTGTTGGCGAGCCGCACGCAGTCAACTACGCCGGCAATCTTCAGTTCTTCACTGATGTGGTGACGCAGCTGGAGGCGCGGTCGGTTAGGGCTGACAGGTTGGTGGAGGAGAGGAGCCGCGCCCTGCTTGTGCGCGCCTTTTCTCGCGTCTTCAGCCATCTCCGGAACATGGATCCCCACTTCGATTTCGACGCCGCCATCGCCCCAGTCCCCCAGGCCGTCCGAGACGACCTGGCGCACTGGGTGGAAGACAATGTGGATGCTCTTATCAGGGCCTTCGCTTCAGACGACGACGGCGTGATCGTGGCTGCCGACGAGGGCGGCGTGGTGATTGTCCCTGACGCCGCTGGTGGTGACGCGGACAGCGATGGCGAGTTCAGCGACGCGAGCAACGGCTCCGGTGGTGCTCCTGAGGATGCATTGGGGGATTTATCCGACTGATTGTGCATCGTTCCTACTTCCTTACCCTGCATGAATAGAACTCAGGTTTTGGCCTGATGGCGGTGAGAGCATTTTGGAGGGGGAGCCCCTTATGTAAAACTTGTGTTGATCGTGTTAGTAGACACTATATTACCCATGCGCCCGCGCCAAGTGGTTGGCTTAAGCGACACGCTGGTCGGCTAGTTTACCTTTGTCCCGCGCTGGCCCTGAGGTAGCCCGTGGGAGGCTGTGGTGTCCTGAGTGTTCCCTGATTGAATCCGTTGGATCTGCAGTAAAACACCCTCCTGAGAGGACGCGGCGGCGGCAGTCTGGGCTGCGCGCAAGCTAGGCCTGACCCGGCTCGCGAGGGGCTCACGAGGGGAGGCAGCTGAGGAGAAGTGGTAACCAAACGCGAGAAATTGCTCGAACGAGACTAAGCACCCCTTCCCCGAACACACACAAATCTCAAATTCGAATCCAACTTGAATCCAGCGGGGGAAAGCGACAACCAAAGGGAAAAGCAACGAAAGCAGACAAAAGGCCGCGTCCGGCACCTAGTCTAGTCTTGGACGTCTTCTCACCAGCGCGGAGCTAAGTGCTGCCACTGGGCATGGGAGGGAGCCCCAGGGCCTGAGGCCGGCACCCCTGAAACTCCGGGGCGTGTACAACCCCACTCATTATTACGTGAGAGTGTCACGGGGCGGCGAGCTTCACAGGCACTAGGCCTTCTTCACAGGTACCGGCCTTGCTTCATATCGCCAGATGAGGGCCCCGCCTTGCGCCACACTCTAGTGCCATCAACAACGACCGGAAACCAGGACGCCGCCGATGGGGTAGAGCGGTCGCCAGCGGTTCCCCCGACGACCATGGGTCCTCCGCCGGGGGCAGGCCCTGAGGCACCTCCCCAGCGGAGGGCCTACCTCCTGAGAACACCTTGCTCCGAACGCCGCGGTGGTGATGTCGGATCCCGGCCCCTCTCCTGCAGCCCCATGCGCCCTCCTCCCGAGGGGTAGGAGACTGTGGGAGCGGGGCAGCTGCTCGCTGTGGCGACCTGCACCTCCTGCTATCCATGGTTAGCATATGCCTGCTCCTGAAGAATTAGCGGTACCCGATAATCATTGCCTCCAACGTGGCCAGTGGGACCATCCCAGGGCTCCTGGAAAGGCTCAGCTCCTGGCGCCTCGTCCCCCCAGCCTGGGCTGTGGAGCGAGCCTTGTTCGCTCTCTCGAGGGTGTTCTTGGTCCATCATGAGGGGCACGTATTCCTCTGGAGCCGTCATCCCGAAGGCCACGCCGTAGTGCCCCGCGTGCCACGCGGTCCTGCCTGACACGCCCACTGTGGGGTGGCAGTGTGGCTATCCACTGGGGCCACGGGTCGCGTCGAGTCCTTCTTCTTCGCGGACCGGGAGCGGGGGCAGCGCCGCCGCCGGTCCGGTGCTGACAACTTCGCTGGTGTTGGACTAGCCTTGGAGCCCGCGGGCGTGCGCGGAGCCCCCGCGCGGGCCGCCCTGGGCTTGAGATGGGAGCTGGGTGCAGAAGGGGTGAGCCCCCGAGGCGCCGAAACCCAGGAGCTCTGCCACCCGCTCCAGCAGCACGTCGCGGCCACACTCCAGCAGCCTGCACTGCAGCAGCTCTCGGGCCACCGTGAGCGCGGCCCTCGAGTTCACCTGCTCCCGGCGGGTGTACGGTGTCGTGGTCGCGGCGTGATTGGAGGCCCTTGCTGCCGACCGCGCCTGCCGCGGTGTGGGAGCTGTCGAAGCCTGTCCGCGTCGCCCACGGCCCGCAGCGCCCTGCGGACCGCGAGCTGCCTGGGGCACGGGGTCGCCCGAGGCGAGCAGCTCTGCGCGGGCGGGCCACGCCGCCCATGGATCTGGGTTGCCCGCTTGGTCGCCGGACATGGTGATGACGACGCGACGGGGCACGAAGTGGTAGATGGTGGATTCCGGCGCACCCCTACCTGGCGCGCCAAATGTCGGATTTCGGGTTCCGGCAGACCCTTGAGGTTCGAACACTGGGGTGCGCGCGGAGATTTCGCCTCCTACCTACCTGCACCCCTCCACCATGCTAAGATCTAAGCTATGGAAAGAACAACACAAGAGACACAGGGTTTATACTGGTTCGGGCCACCGTTGTAGTGTAATACCCTACTCCAGTGTGTGGTGTGGTGGATTGCCTCTTGGGCCGATGGTGACGAACAATACAAGGAAGAACAGCCTCGCGAGGGTCTGTTCTTGGCTGGGGCAATGAACTGCTGGGAGGAGTCCAGTCACCCTTCTCTCTCTCTCTTCACAACTGATGATGCCTCTCTCCAACCTCTCACCTCTCACCTTCCTTTTTCATCCTGCGGGTGGCTGGTCCTATTTATAGAGGCCCTGGTCCTCTTCCCAAATATCGAGCGGGAAGGGAGCCATCAATGGCGGGCTAATTTGAAAGGGGACAGCTAGTACCAGTTATCCTGACAAAAGTAGTCTTCGCCTGCACAAAGCTCTGGTGGTGACGCCGTCTTGGGCTCCACAATGACCTCCGTCTTGTAGTCCTCCTGGTCTTGGTCTTGTTGCACTGAAATGGCAACCTTTGCCTGATGCCTCGGTACTCCACGGCTACGCTTGCCCCCTTTGCACCAAAGGGGAAAGGAGGACACTGCGCGGGCTGGCACCCACCTGGCGCCCTTGGTCGTCATGGCTTGCATCACGGGCACCTCATGAGGTACCCCGCCTTGATCTCTCCGCCTCCTCGCGAGCCAGCCTAATGAGGCCGTGCCTGAGGAAGCTCCGTGTCGTCCGCCCTGCGAGGCTTGGCCCTTGCGAGGGTCTTGGGTCTGTGTTGGTGAAGATGGGCCGTGCTGGGCCCCCCTTTGAGCCACGCCGCAGGCCGCAGGCAGGCAAGTCTGGGGACCCCCGTTCCCAGAACGCCGACAGTCTCCGTATAAAATGGTTTATGGAAAAGCATGTCACTTACCTCTCGAACTAGAACACAAGACATATTGGGCTATTAAAGAACTCAATTATGATTTTAAACTTGCCGGTGAGAAGAGGCTATTTGATATTAGCTCACTTGATGAATGGAGAACCCAAGCCTACGAAAATGCCAAGTTGTTTAAAGAAAAAGTTAAAAGATGGCATGATAAAAGGATACAAAAGCATGAGTTTAATGTAGGTGATTATGTATTGCTATACAACTCTTGTTTAAGATTTTTTGCAGGAAAACTTCTCTCTAAATGGGAAGGTCCTTATGTTATCGAGGAGGTCTATCGTTCCGGTGACATAAAAATCAACAACTTCGAAGGCACAAATTCGAAGGTGGTGAACGGTCAAAGAATCAAACATTATATCTCAGGTAACCCCATAAATGTTGAAACCAATGTTATTGAGACCGTAACCCCGGAGGAATACATAAGAGACACTTTCCGGAACATTTCTGACTCCGAAAAGGAATAGGTATGTGGTACGGTAAGTAAACCGACTCCAAAACAGTTTTTAAGGCAATATTTCTCTGTTTTGGAATATTTATAAAAATAGAAAAATAAGAAGCAGTCCGGGAAAGACATCAGGGCTCCACGAGGGTGGAGGGAGCGCCCTACCCCCATGGGCGCGCCCCCTACCTCATGGGCACCTCGTGTGCTCTCCGGACTCCGTTTTCCTACACGACACATGTTTTGGTCGGTAAAAATTCATTATATAATCTCCCGGAGGTTTTAACTCCCGTATCACGCAAAAATCTCCTTTCTTTGTTTCGAGCTGTCCTGCTGCAGATTTGAGCAACATGTCGTCCCAGGATTCGGAAGGGGAGAGCTATGTGGCTGATTACCTTGCAGACCCTAAAGTCTATGGGGATGTGGAGCATTGTGGTTGGACTACGGAAGAAGAAGAGGATTATGAACCTAAGGGAAAGGAGGAGACGAGCTCAGATGAAGATGAAGTCCCACTACCTCAACCTGGGGACATGCATGTGGAGTTCAAAAAGTCAAGCCTCACTGATAGAGTGAAGAAACCTAAGATCAAGTTTATCCCTTTTCGCCTCTTGCAGGAAAACAAACAGGAACTATGCAAAAAGATACTGAGCCTGAAGCAGGAGATCGAGGACCTAAGGGACCAAAATTCTGTCCTCAAGCTTAAATTAAGGAAGAAACCTACGCCATCAACAAAATCACCACCGTCTCCACCAACAAAGAAGAATTGAGTATCTAGTATGGGCACCTCCCTGGGCAACTGCCAAGTTTGGGGGAGTGCCCCGGTATCGTATCACCATCACTTTTATCTTTACCATTTTTCTTAGTTTGATCCTTTTGGTAATATCTTGATCTAGTAGAATAAAAGTTCTTAGTATGATCTAGTCGTGAGTTTTGCTTTATAATTTTTCTATGTAATCGAGTCCGTGAGCTATATAATAAAGATTAGTGTTGAGTCAAGGGCTTGATTCTTTTGCCATGATCTTAAGTGGATAAAAGAAAAAGAGAAAGAAATAAAAAGAAACAAAGAGATCATATGTATCTCATGGAGAGTAATGAGCTCACATAGAAAAAGTATGATGAATAAAAGTTATTGAGAGTTGACAAACATAGTTTTGGTCATCGTTGCAATTAATAGGAAGTAATAAAGAAAGAGAGGTCTTCACATATAGATATACTATCTTGGACATGTTTTATGATTGTGAGGACTCATTAAAATATGAGATGCTAAAAGAGTTGATGTTGGACAAGGAAGACAATGTAATGGGTTATGTTTTCTTACATCTGAGATAAATTATAGTCATGGATCATCCAACATGGTTGAGCTTGCCTTTCCCCCTCGTGCTAGCCAAATTCATCGCACCAAGTAGAGATACTACTTGTGCTTCCAAATACCCTTAAACCAGTTTTGCCATGAGAGTCCACTATACCTACCTATGGATTGAGTAAGATCCTCTAAGTAAGTTTTCATCGGTGCAAGCAATAAAAATTGCTCTCTAAATATGTATGACTTATTAGTGTGGGAGAAATAAGCTTTATACGATCGTGTGATATGGAAGAAATAAAAGCGACAGACTGCATAATAAAGGTCCATATTACAAGTGGCAATATAAAGTGACGTTCTTTCGCATTAAGATTTTGTGCATCCAAATATAAAAGCGCATGACAACCTCTGCTTCCCTCTGCGAGGGGCCTATCTTTTACTTTTATCTCTTACCCTGCATAAGAGTCATGGTGATCTTCACCTTTCCTTTTTACATTTTATTCCTTTGGCAAGCACAATATGTTGGAAAGATCCTGGTATATATGGCTAATTGGATGTGAGTTTTCATGAACTATTACTGTTGACATTACCCTTGAGGTAAAACGTTGGGAGGCAAAACTATAAGCCCCTATCTTTCTTAGTGTCCGATTAAAACTCCATACCCATAAGTATTGCGTGAGTGTCAACAATTGTGAAAGACTATATGATAGTTGAGTATGTGGACTTGCTGAAAAGCTCTTATATGTTGACTCTTTCCTATGTTATGATAAATTGCAATTGCTCAAATGACTGAGATTATAGTTTGTTAGTTGTCAATGAAGTTTACTATTCATACTTGAAATCGTGATTGAATTATTACTCTAGCATAAGAAATCATATGACAAGAATTATATAAGTTGATGTTCTAAGAATGATCATGATGCCCTCATGTCCGTATTTTATTTTTACCGACACCTCTATCTCTAAACATGTGGACATATTTTTCGATTTCAGCTTTTCGCTTGAGGGCAAGCGAAGTCTAAGCTTGGGGGAGTTGATGCGTCCATTTTGCATCATGCTTTTATATCGATATTTATTGCATTATGGGCTGTTATTACACATTATGTCACAATACTTATGTCTATTCTTTCTTATTTTACAAGGTTTACATAAAGAGGGAGAATGCCGGCAGCTGGGATTCTGGGCTGGAAAAGGAGCAAATATTAGAGACCTATTCTACACAGCTCCAAAAGTCCTAAAACTTCACGGAAGACGTTTTCAGAATATATAAAAAATATTTAGCAGAAGAAATTCACCAGGGGGGCCACCCCCTGCCCACGAGGGTGGGGGACGCGCCATACCCCCCTGCGCGCGCCCCCTACCTCGTGGGCCCCCTAGTGACCCTCCGGTGGCCATCTTCTGCTATATGAAGTCTCTCGATGGGAAAAAAAATCATAAGCCATATTCTCGGATGAAACTCCGCCGCCACGAGGCGGAACCTTGGCGGAACCAATCTTGGGCTCTGGCGGAGCTGTTCTGTCGGGGAAACTTCCTCCCGGAGGGGGAAATCATTGCCATCGTCATCACCAACGCTCCTCTCATCGGGAGAGGGCAATCTCCATCAACATCTTCATCAGCACCATCTCCTCTCAAAACCCTACTTCATCTCTTGTATCCAATTCTTGTCTCCAAGTCCGGGATTGGTGCTAGTAGGTTGCTAGTAGTGTTAATTACTCCTTGTAGTTGATGCTAGTTGGTTTAATTGGTGGAAGATCATATGTTCAGATCCTACATGCATATTAATACCCCTCTAATTATGAACATGTTTATGCTTTGTGAGTAGTTACTTTTGTTCCTGAGGACATGGGAGAAGTCTTGCTATTAGTAGTCATGTGAATTTGGTATTCGTTCGATATTTTGATGAGATGTATGTTGTCTCTTCTCTAGTGGTGTTATGTGAACGTCGACTACATGACACTTCACCATTGTTTGGGCCTAGAGGAAGGCATTGGGGAGTAATAAGTAGATGATGGGTTGCTAGAGTGACAGAAGCTTAAACCCTAGTTTATGCATTGCTTCGTAAGGGGTTGATTTGGATCCATATGTTTCATGCTATGGTTAGGTTTACCTTAATACTTTTGTTGTAGTCGCGGATGCTTGCAATAGAGGTTAATCATAAGTGGGATGCTTGTCCAAGTAAGGGCAACACCCAAGCACCGGTCCACCCACATACCAAATTATCAATGTACCGAACGCGAATCATATGAACGTGATGAAAACTAGCTTGACGATATTCCCATGTGTCCTCGGGAGCGCTTTATATCTTATAAGAGTTTGTGCAGGCTTGTCCTTTGCTACAAAAGGATTGGCCACCTTGCTGAACTTTATTTACTTTTGTTACTTGTTGCTCGTTACAAATTATCCTATCACAAAACTATCTATTACCACTTATTTCAGTACTTGCAGAGAATACCTTGCTGGAAACCGCTTATCATTTCCTTCTGCTCCTCGTTGGGTTCGACACTCTTGCTTATCGAAAGGAGTACGATAGATCCCCTATACTTGTGGGTCATCACATGGTAGCTTGCTACTGCTCCGAAACACTTAGGCTGGCCGGCATGTGTCCTTCTTCGTTCCTGTGTCTGTCCCTTCGGGGAAATGTCACGCGTTGTTGCTTTAAGTCCTTGTAGCTTGCTACGACTTGGGTTCATACGTTGATGACTGACATGTTCGTTGCTGGGTCATGTATGCATGTCCCTGTAAGTTAGTGCCACTTCGGATTCATGACTAGTCATGTTAGCCCGGGTTCTCTGTCATATGGATGCTAGCGACACTATCATATACGTGAGTCAAAAGGCGCAAACGGTCCCGGGCCAGGTAAGGTGGCACCCGTGGGAATACCGTGCCTGAGGCCACAAAGTGGTATGATGTGTTACATGTAGATCGGTGTGACTTAGGATCGGGGTCTTGACAGCCATCTCTAATTTTCAAAATAAAATTTTCTTTTGTGTGTTTGTTTCGCTCGCGGAGCGGTGAGGGGTGGCTAATATTTTCCATGCTAGATGTGTTATTCTCAAGATGAGTGTTTATTCACTTGTCATTGCACGAGAGTAAGGCAAAGGTATTAGAGATGCCCAGTCCCGAAATGCAAAAAGAAATGAATTTACTTTATGTTGACAAATAATAAATTCCTTGGAAAGTGTTGGTATGGAGGGCACCCATGGATACGGCTAGCCATGGAGAGTGAAAGTTATGGTGGAAAAGGAATAAACTTTATTTTCTATTTGGAAACCGCCTATGGCATATCTAGCATGGAAAGTGTTTGGAACTCTAAGTCATTTTCGTTGGTGGGATGGATACACGTCCCAAAATGTTTTAATCTCAAATTTTTTGCTTTGAGCTCTGGCACCTCTACAAATCCCTACTTCCCTCTACGAAGGGACTTTCGTTTACTTTATGCAATTTTTATTTTTTGGAATTTGAGTCTCCATCTTCTCTTATAAAAAGCACGAACTAGGAGGCAATATGATCGTGCTCAAGTATTGGGTGTAGTTATATTTCGATTGTGTTTCATGAATGGATCAATGTTCGAGCATGATGGGCTAGGGATAACTCATTTTAGCATTGATATTTTGAAAGACATGGTAGCTTGTTGATATGCTTGAGTATCTAAATTATTATGTCAAAACTAGACTAGTGCTTTGAATCACATAAAAGTCCAAATGTCCATGCTATAAAGAAAAGAATATGATATGACTTGATGAACAACACTCCACATCAAAAATTCTGTTTTTATCACTTACCTACTTGAGGACGAGTAGGAGTTAAGCTTGGGGATACTGATACATCTCCAACGTATCTATAATTCTTGATTGTTCCATGTTGTTTTATTATCAATCTTGGATGTTTTATAATCATTTTATAGTCATTTTATATCATCTTTTGATACTAACATATTGACATAGTGCCCAGTGCTAGTTCCTGTTTTTTCCATGTTTTTTACATCACAGGAAATCAATACCAAACGGAGTCCAAATGGCATGAAACTTTACGATGGTTTTTTATGGGCCAAAAGGAAGCAGATGGGCCCTGGTTGCACCCGGGGGTGCCCCGAGGGGGGCACAACCCACTAGGGCGAGCTAGGAGGCCCTGGCGCGCCCAGGTGGGTTGTGCCCACCTCGGGTGCCCCCGGACCGCCTCTTTGCTCTATAAATACCCAAATATTTCTGAAACCCTTGGGGAGTCGACGGAATATTCATCCAGCCGCCGCAGAGTCCAGAATCACCAGATCCAATCTAGACACCATCATAGAGGGGTTCACCACTTCCATTGGTGCCTCTTCGATGATGCGTCAGTAGTTCTTTGTAGACCTTTAGGTCCGTAATTAGTAGCTAGATGGATTCATCTCTCTCTTGATTCTCAATACAATGGTCTCTTGGAGATCCATATGATGTAACTCTTTTTGCGGTGTGTTTGTTGGGATCGATGAACTTCGAGTTTATGATCAGACCTATGTTTTATATGCATGAAAGTATTTGAGTTTCTTTGATCTCTTTTATGCATGATCTCTTATAGCCTCGTATTTCTTCTCCGATATTTGGGTTTTGTCTTGCCAACTCGATATATTTATCTTGTAATGGGAAGAGGTGCCCCGTAGTGGGTTTGATCTTACGGTTCTTGATCCCAGTGACAGAAAGGGAACCGACATGTATGTATCATTGCTACTAAGGATAAAAAGACAAGATCTATATCTACCGCCATATAGATAAATGGATCTTGTCTACATCATGTCATCGTTCTTATTGCATTACTTCATTTTTCCATGAATTTAATACACTAGATGCATGATGTATAGTGGTTGATGTGTGGAGTAATAGTAGTAGATGCAGGCAGGAGTCGGTCTACTAATATTGGACGTGATGCCTATGTAATGATCATTGCCTTGATATCGTCATAATTATTTGAAGTTCTATAAGTTGCCCAACAGTAATTTGTTCACCCACCGTTTGCTATTTTTCTTGAGAGAAGCCAGTAGTGAAACCTACTGCCCCCGGGTCTTATTTCTCATATATTTGCCTTTGAGATCTACTTTTTCCTTGCTTTTATTTTTAGATCTATTAAACCAAAAATACAAAAATATATTGCTGCACTTTATTTTATTTGTGATCTATTTATCCAATCTATTACAACCTTTTTAGCGCCACGCACCAATTTCTGGCGCCGTTACTCGAAAAGGATTGACAACCCCTTTAACACGTCGGTTTGCGAGGTGTTGTTATTTGTGTGCAGGGGCTGTTTACATTGTGTTGCTTGGTTCTCCTACTAGTTTGATACCTTGGTTTCATAACTGAGGGAAATACTCTACCGTCGCTGTGCTACATCATCCCTCCCTCTCCGGGGAAATACCGACATAGTTCTAGCTACCATCAAGGGGAATTTCTGGCGCCGTTGCCGGGGAGAATCAAGTCAAGATAGCCTCTCGTCAACGTGCTTTCTGGCGCCGTTACCGGGGAAGATCTTCAACATAACCAGGTTCCTAATCACAAATCTCATCTCCTTGCAATTTACATTATTTGCCATTTGCCTCTCGTTTTCCTCTCCCCCCACTTCACAAAAATTTACCGTTTTATTCGCTTCTCTTTCCGTTCGCCGTTTTCTTGTGACATCTCTTTTTGTGTGCCTTCTTGTTTGCATAGTCATGATGCCTCAAAGAAAATCTTATGATGTTCCTTACCAAAATATTTTGCTTGAAATTGAGAAAAGTACTAAGGATTATATGACTATGCAATTTGAGCATAATAAGTATTTTACTGAAGAACTTAAGGAGCACTCTGTTGTGCTAAATGCTATTACAAAACAACTTGATGGTATTAGTATAGAAGTTTGCAACCTCCAATCTAAGTATGCTTTTGACAAAAGTTTGTTAGGAAAAATATCCAATGCACAAGCTACCTTAGTGAATCAAATGGCCGCTAAACCAATCTCATTAGAGGATAAAAGTATTGAAGATCTTAAAATGATTGATGTTTCTCCTATTGATTCCTTGTTTAGTAAAGTTAAGAATGATGAAAAAGAGACAAGAGAAGAGTAAACTTTAGTAGAAGGCGTCCCAATATGTCGGAGGGTGAAAATCTTGTTGAAAAAATTGATGAAAGTGGGTTTGGAGAGGTCAAGACTTTAGCTAGTGATGCACCCACTATTTTGGATTACAAAGACTTTAATTATGATAGTTGCTCTTTGATTGATTGTATTTCTTTGTTGCATTCCATGATAAATTCACCCCATGCTTATGAACAAAACAAAGCTTTTACTAAACATATTGTTGATGCCATGATGAAAGCTCTTGAAGAAAAAATGGAATTAGAAGTTTCAGTTCCTAGAAAATTAATTCACCCCACGCTTGGACTTTGGAAATCCAGTGACAAAGTCCACCTCGATATGATCAAACTTCCATTCTGGAATGGCAAGATGTTGGAGGAGACCAGCTGGTCGTTGATGTTCTGCTTTCACCCTTCGACATACATCACATTCATTCACGAATTGAGCAATCTCTCGCTTCATTCGTGTCCACCAATACAACTGCTTGAGGTCATAGTTCATCTTCGAACTGCCTGGGTGGATGGAAAGAAGAGAATTGTGCACTTCGTTCATGATGACCTTCCTTAGATCACCCTTAGGAACCACTAACCTGCCCTCGAAGAATAAGGTGTCCTTGTCATTAATGCAATAGCACTTGTATTTAGGTAAGCCCTTGGCAACACCATGTTTCACCTTCTTCACCATGGCATCAAGGAGTTGTGCCTCACGAATTTGGTCTTCCAAAGTTGGAGTGACTTGAAGGTTGGCAAGAAAACCTTGAGGAACAACTTGGAGTTTGAGCTTGCGGAATGCTTCACAAATATCAGGCTGAAATGGCTTGAGAATTAAGTTGTTGTAATATGCCTTTCTGCTCAACGCATCTGCAATCACATTTGCCTTGCCTGGAGTGTATTCAATGCTTGGATTGTACTCTTGGATCATTTCAACCCAACGAGTTTGCCTGAGGTTGAGGTTAGGTTGAGTGAAGATATATTTGAGGTTCTTGTGATCGGTGAAAATGTCCGCTTGCCTACCCAACAAAAGATGTCTCCATGTGATTAATGCATGGACAACTACCGCCAAATCAAGATCGTGAGTGGGGTAGTTCCTTCCATTTGGCTTCAACTGCCGAGAAGTATAGGCCACAACCTTCTTCTCTAGCATTAAGACTCCCCGAGACCTTGCAACGAAGCATCACAAAAAACTTGGTAGGGCTTGGACTCATCAGGAGGAGTAAGGACCGGAGCTATGACAAGTTTCTCTTTGAGGGTATTGAAGGCAACACCACACTCAGGAGTACAGGAATATTTGACATGCTTCTGGAGGAGGTTGGAGAGAGGCTTCACAATTTTGGAGAAGTTGTCCACAAACCTACGACAATAGCTTGCAAGCCCAAGGAAACTGTGGAGCTGCTTGACGTTCTAAGGAGGCTCCGAGTTGACAATGGAAGCAACCTTCTTTGGATTGACAGAAATGCCCTTAGCAGAGATGATGTGACCAAGGTAAAGAACTTAATCAAGCCAAAACTCACATTTGGATAGCTTTGCGTAGAATTGATACTCTCTGAGCTTGTCGAGCACTAATCGCAAATGTTTAGCATGATCCTTTTTATTCTTGGAGAACACCAGGATATCATCGAGATACACCAGGACGAATTCATTGGTGTAGGGGTTGGAGATGAAGTTCATCATACGAGAGAATGTTGGAGGGGCATTTGCAAGCCCGAAAGACATGAAAGTATATTCATAAGAACCAAAGCTCGTTCTGAATGCTGTCTTTGGGATATCTTCTTAATGAATGTGAGTCTGGTGATTCCCCATATGTAGGTCAAGCTTGGAAAACACCTTTGCACCTTTGAGTTGTTTGGATAGCTCATTGATATTGGAAGTGGGTATTTATTCTTGATTGTCTTATTGTTCAATGGGTGGTAATCGACGCAAAGTCGTTCCATGACATCCTTCTCTTGGACAAAGAGAACACCACAACCCCAAGGAGATGAACTTGGTCTGATCAGACCCAGACGTTCTTGTTCATCGAGTTGTTTCTTAAATTCTTTCATCTCTTCTGGCCCAAGCTTCTAGGGGCGCATGCAAACGGGTTCTGTACCGGTCTCAAGCTCGAAAACAAACTCAACTGGCCGGTGAGGGGGCATACCCAGAAGATCTTCAGGAAAGACATCTTGATACTCACAAACAATTGGAATCTACGAACTAGCGTCAATCTCGCCTTTCTCATTGAGAGAGAACAATCGAATGGTTTCATCATGAGCCACAAAGAAAATCACATCTTTATTTGATGCACAATCAAGAAAAGCCTTGTGCTTAGAAAGCCAATCCATGCCAAGAATGAGATCAATATCGGAATCACCAAGAACCTTGGAGAAGCCAGAAAAGAATCATTGCCCATCTTGATGCCAACATCCGGCATGATCGAGTTGGCCCTCATTGACATCCCTAGAGAAACAACACCCATAGGATTATCCAGGTATGACCAAGTGAAATCATGCTTTGCAAAGAACGGTCTTGACATGAAACAATGTGATGCACCAGTATCGAATAAAACTTTAGCAAGAATAGAGTTAACTGAGAGGTTACCCATGATCACATTTGAAGAATCCTCTACTTGAGCTGCATTCATCATGTTCACCTTTGCATACTTGGGATTATGCTTGACAACTACATTGCTTGCTGACCTGACAGGAGGAGGAGCCGGAAGGCACCTTTGAATGAAGCACTTGTTTGCATAGTGACCTTTCTGACCACACTTGTTCCAAGTAACCTCTGAGAGCGGGCGATGATGATGATGAGGAGGACCACCTGTCCTCAGAGCCTGTGGCTGAGACTTGTTCTGATAGCTTGGTTTGGGTGGGTGGGAAGATCCACGACCACCTGACTACTTCTGCCAGTAGGGCTAACGAAACAGAGCAGGTGGAGGAAGCCAGAACTTCTGTTGCTTAGCTACCACTTGAGAGGAAGAGGAAGACTGGACTACATCCCTGAGTCTCTTCTTTGAAGCCTCACACTTGAGTTGGGCAGCTTCTTGCTTCAGAGCCATGTTATAGAACTGATCAAACTAAGTAGGCTCAACAAGAACGAGAGCTAGCTGAAGGTCCTCTCTAAGGCCACCCATGAAGTAATAGATCATACTCTTCTCATCAGGAACATCTTGCCTTGCATAGCCAGCAAGATTCTGAAACTTGACGTTGTATTGATACACATACGTGCTTCCTTGCTTGAGATTGCGGAATTACTCATGCATATTCTCGACAACACTTGTTGGAATGTGATGAGCTCAAAAGTCCCGACAGAAGTTAGTCCAGGTAATCACTCGACCCCCTCTAGAGTCTTTGTACTGCTAATACCAATCTGCTGCTTGGTCCTTGAGCTGAAAAGAAGCAAACTTGACTTTGTCCTCATGCATGACATTGCTGCATTGAAAATGCTTGTTGATGTCCACGAGCCAATCATCATCGTCCATGGCCTCAACACAAGCACTGAACATCTTTGGCTGATTTGCGAGAAATTGATTGAGTTTGGCAAACTGAGGTTGATTGTTAAATTTCCCTCGACCTTGGTTTCCTTGGCCTTGGTTGCGCTCTTGTAAGAGTTGAAGAAGCATCTGTGTATTGGCGTTGGTGGCTGCCATCATAGCTCTCCATGCCTCTAGAGGTGGAGGAGGTGGCAGAGGATTCGACTACCCTCCATCGGTACGTTCCGGATGCAGATGCATTGGGGGAGCCATCTTGAAGAAGGTGACATCTATTAGAACCACCATAGAAATGATAGACAAGCTGAATCAATGGATAGACATTTGCAAAGAAGTCTTCACAATAAATATCCGAACAGAGATTGAACGAATGCATTCCGAAGTTAATATGATACGACCATTTGAATGAGAAGCCACTTGAAATGAGGTTGATGAATAAAATAACAAGGTAACAATTGTAATAAATATATTGTTGGGGTTGTGGTGCGACATATGCCAAGGGGTGGCTTATCATGGAGAGGGCCAAGAGGACGTCGCGGGGTTCTAGAGGCGAGAGTGAGCGAGAAAGCCTAAGCCGGCAGATCTTACTTAGGTTCGGGGCTCTCCTTGGAGATAACACCCCTAGTCCGGCTCTGCGGGGTCTCCACATGATCACTATCTCAACAAAGGTGACTACAAGGTTGCTCCTTGAGCTGTTTTGCTAGAGGAGGAAGATGAGCAAGGCTAGCCTCGCTTCCCCTCTCTATATGTGTGGGTGAATCTGCTAAGGTTCTGAACCCTTTGCATGGGGTGCCCTAGGGGGTTTATATAGGCCTACCCCTTAGGGGTATAATGGTAATCCGGTCGGGTGTGGGACCCGGCCGTCAGTGTCTCTGGCCACCGGCTTCTCCACCGGCTGATGGGGCCCGCCGCCTGGTGGGTCGCGTCGGCTGCCTTGTACTTGGCCGACAGGCTGCGCCCGCCGCTCGCGGGTCTTGCTGGCTGCTCAGTACTATAGCCGTACCACTGATGATGCATGCTTTGTCGGGGAAGCGTGGCTACAGTCCCGCCGCCTGGTGGGCGCTCACTGTAGGCACACCCCATCTTATCTGGTTAATGGCGCACAGACTCCAAGGGAGAGGGAGGGCCGCCTGCTAGGAATCGGCCTCCCTCGCGCAAACTGGTCAGAGCTCGCCTCCTTCTGGCATCTCACGGATAGGTAGGCCCCGCTGCCTACGGGCCGTACTGACAGCTCGTTGTGGGAACATGGCCTCCTTTGCCATGATGATGTCTCGAATGGCGTGACAACAGTGCGACGCCTAGCGAGGGATGTCCGCCCGGTACACGGCACTGTAGCCATGCTCAGCACTGGATTCAGGGGTGGCAGGCTGGATTGTAGCCACACCCCGTCTCGTCGTTATAATGAGGTGCAAACTTCGAGGGAGTGAGGGGCCGCCTGCTAGGAGCTGGCCTCCCTGGAGGCCGCCTGCTAGGAGTCGCCCCATCCTATTGCCGCTATCTGGACTCCGCCGCCTTCTAGCAGCCGGCCGCTAGGACCAGCCGGCCCCAAGAAGGCGGTCCTTTGTCTTTGATGCTTGAGGGGCACAGCCGACCCCGATGTCTTGAAATACCAAGGGAGACCGATGAGGCTACCCGTGGTCATTTACTCCGACATACATGATAAAGATTCCCCAATCTCATACCAGATATCTGTTGGAAAGATAACCTAGAGCTTCTTGAATTACCACCTATTAACTCCCGAAACTTCCTGGTTATGCAATATGGTGTTGGGGATACAGGGAGGCACAAATATCTCAAAGAACTAAACAATCCCTATGCTCCAGCCGTATCCATCCATCAACACATAACCAAGAAACCTCCAGAAATCGTGTACCTCAGACCTTCGAAAAGCATCCACTATACTAGCTGTGGCAATACTCCCTAACTCCCTCCCCAGTATTGGGTGGCATCGAGGTTATCTCTCTACTAACCCGCATAGAAGAGTTTTTGATGTTAGCGAGCTCTGGTATATCAGAACTGCAACGATACAACTGTGACGACAACACCTCGGAGCTCAACTCCTTGGGACACTGCCACAACCCCTAAATGGCAGGAGGCACCAAGAACAATGTTCTCGTCACAATAATATCGGAACGATCCCAAGATACCCGCGTGATCCTAATTTTTTTAGTGAAAATGAGGAGAGGGAAGTGAAAACATCTATGTCAGGAGTCCTCACCAGAGCGACGAAGGGGATACGAAGTAAAAAAGAATCCTACTCTCCGATATATATATTCCTAAGACTCAAAATAGATTTGTTCTAGACTCAACAACGTCAGCGGTTCGATCAAGCAGGGGCTCCTAAGTCGGGATGGCTCTGATTACCAACTTGTAACGCCCAATATGCGACTATACTCCACACGTGTCGAGGCACGACTTGGGGCATAAGCGCATATTGGGATGGTCGCAAGAGTGGTTGTATATTTTCTTCTCATGTACTAACAGATAGAATACAAGCTTTGGTTTACAATCCCCACAATATCACACAAATAGCATCAAGATAATACAATCATTCAAGATGAACACAGAGTCCGGCTACAAACGAAATCAACCGAATAAAAGACAACCACCCAAGCTAAGTCCCGATTGACCCTACCGGGCACCACTACTGATCATCCAGAAAGGAAACATAGTAACGGCCACAGTCTTCGTCGAACTCCCACTTGAGCTCAGTGGCATCACCTGCATTAGTCTCATCGGTACCTGCCACTGTGTTTGTAGTATACTGTGAGCCATGGGGACTCAGCAATCCTATTACCCACGGTGTCAAGACTATCAAAGTTTAAAGGTAAGGTATGGATATATGGTGGAGTTGCAGCCAACACTAACCATTGTATGGTGGCTAACTTACGAATGTAAGAATAAGATGAGAAGCTACGCAAACGGTCGTAATCTAGTAATGATCAAGAAGTGATCCTGAACTACTTACGTTCAAACATAACCCCACCATGTTTTCTTTCCGAACCTCATCGAAAGGAGACCATCACGGTTACACACGCGGTTGGTGTGTTTTAATGAGATTGGATTCAAGTTCACTACAACCGTATATTAAAAACTCCCATTTGCTAGGAATGAGATTTGCTAGGAAGGTGGGTTAGAGGCTTTCATGGCAACATGGGAGGCTACATAAAACAAGTGGTAGTTAGGGCGACATAGCGATAGAACGAACAACTAGCAAGCAAAGATAGGAGTGATATTGGGGGTAATGATCATCTTGCCTGCAATGTTTTCATAGGTATCGAATCCTTGCTACTCGGAAACGTACTCGACAGGGTCCTCATTCTCGAATTCGTCTCCGGGCTCTACCCAAAGCAAGAACACAAGCAACGGAAAAACAATCAATCATGGTCCAATGCATAAGCAACATGATGCAAGACATGGCATGGAATGCAAGATATGATGTGCAATGCATATGGGTACTCCGGAAGGGGAAAAGATGAACATGGCACTAACTTGGCTAACCAAGCATGCCGCTGGATAGATTGGGAGATTTTGGTTGAAATCGATATAAAGATCACAAGGAACAGATGCACACAACTCAAACGGTGAGCAAAACAATAACAACGCAAAACAGAGATTAACAACAACATGGCCACTTAGATGCATAGTTTAAACATGCTACAACACCCAAACATGAAAACAACAAGCATGTTAGTGAAGTACATATCAAGCACTACAAAACATGATTAATGAGCTACTGCTAGAAACCGGTAGAGCATGACTAAAACACCATGGCAAAATTGCAAAAGATAACAGTTTTACAGACTTAGTGAAAATACTGGACATGGCAGAAACAACAACGGGTTGCAAAGTTTAGAGCTAGTAAACTACATGTCACAGGATCCTATCATGGCAAACTTGAGCATGGCATGCTAGTAATAAATGTACTTAATAAAACTCCCTTACTGAACTTGTTCCAAAGATCTACAGATATGATGATATCATCAATGCAAACAAGGCAAGTGATATGAACTGATTTTAGACAGCTAAATAAACTAGCATGGCAAAAACAGATTCATGATAGCATGTTTGCAAGCATGTTTAACTCTACACAAGGCATATCATGGTATGCAATTAATTCTAGCAGCAAGTAGGCATGGTGAAGAGCATGTTCATGTGCAAAACTAACACATAACACCTTTGCATAATTATCCACATTAATGACAAAACAACAACATGATGTAAAATGACATGTATGCAAACTTGCTCAAATGATGAAATGGATTCCACCAATGGATGGTATTTTTCTACCTCAAAAACATATATAATATGTCTATGTAGTAGTAGAAAAATCCCCACAATTATGCAAAATCAAATATTGCTTAATAAGGCTATAAACAGAAATGTCAATTTCCAGAATTGGAAATGTCCAGAAATGGACTTGTCCGAATAGGAAATATGCCATTTTCCTGAAATGGAATATTCGTTGGGTTAAATAAAAAAAGGGAACAAGGAGTTTTGTGGGAGTGACAAAGGGGACCTGATGGTAGTGAGCATGGCAGGTGGGCCTTGATTGTCAGGGACTCATTAACCAAATAAAAAGGGGAGGAGTTTAATTGCGCCCGTGGGGATCGAACCCGGGTCTCCCTGGTGCGGGCGTGCGGGGTCAACCTCTGGGCTACGATGAGGTGGATGACAGGAGGGGGGCCTCATGCCACTTGTTCTAGCGTTGGTGGATGGCTGCTCCGACGAGGCCGAGGCGTCTACGGCAACAACAACAACAACAATGGCGGGGCTCAAGGGGAAGCGGCGGGTGCGCGAAAATGGTCGGAGGCACCCATACGAGGGTGCAAGCATCCTTGGAGCGGCGGGGCGCTCGATCTCGAGCATGGCTCGACTCGGGGCACAACAAGCAGCGGCGGCGACATCAATAGGACACGACGAGACAACGACGAAGCTGCAGAAGAAGGCGTGAGACCAGTGGGATGTCTACGGAGCCAACTGGGTCTCGGGATGCGCGGGATGCAGAGAGCGTGCTACTGGAGCCTGAGGAAGATTCAGAGAACGCCAGACCTGTGAGGGCGCGATGCGATACCGACCCTAGGGACGTCTACGGCGATCGATATACTGCAGGAGAAGAGAGGGGGGAATCAGGTATACCTAGCTCACCCTAGGACACGGAGACGGTGGCGGAGACTCGCTGGAGGCAACGGGGGGAAGCTCTGAACCTCAGCAGAAAACCTAACGATGACGGAGAGAATGCAGAGGAAGTCCTGGAACTTGGCGTTTGGGGCACCATAGTCGACGTCGTGGACGAAGACAACGTCGAGGAAGAAGGACATGAGCGTGGCACTTGGACTCTACGGTGAGCAAGCCGGAGTCGAGCTCGCGCTCTCTGTCGCACACGGGAGCGATCGGGCAGGAGGAAGGAGGGCAGGGGAGAAGCCCCTAGGTGGCGGCGGCGATTGGGGAAACCCTAGAGGCTAGGGGCAAACGCCGATGGGAGTTAAATAGGCACGGCGCGGCTGGCTGGCTGGCTCGCCACCGTGGCCATGGCATGGAGAAAAGTAGAGGAAGGGGAAGGAGAAAGGAGGCGGGTGTGGTTGCCGCTCTCGCTGATGCGAGGGACCCGCGTGTCCACGTGGTGCGAGTAGGAGAGAGGGGTGTGTGGTGCTTGTGTGAGAAAAGAAGGGAGAGGGAGGCCACGTGTCTGAGCTTGGCTGCGGGCTGGCGCTAGCTAGGCCAGCTCGGTGGCCGAGGCCTAGGTACGCTGTGCTGCTGCTGGGCTGCCCACTGCAACTTTTCCTTTCTTTTCTGCAACCAGAAAACAAGACAGGAAAAGCACAAAGCACTAGGAGAGGATCCAGGGAGATATAAAAAGATGACTGGGGTCTTGGAATCTTGTAATATTTGAATTAATTGTCTTGGGCATTTTTAGAGGTAGAAAAATAAAACAAGTTCAAATATAATTCAAATTTGGGTCATTTTTGAGCCTACCAATACATCTTCAAAAGAGCCAAAATTTGGCAGAGAGGTTTAGGACATGGTGCTAGAGTATTGGGGAAAAGTTGAACATTATTTGAGGCCAAATAATGTTGCTTCCCAAAATAAGAAAAGGAAGAGGTGGAGAGATGAGGGGGAATAGTGATGATGCCATGTCTTGAGGCTGAACTTGACATGATGAGGTGAAAACCACGATGCACAATGCAACAAGGCCTATCCAAGCATAATGCAACATGATATGACAATGCAACACGAGGATGGCAAACAATGCAACATAGCAAGGAACATGAAGAACCACATGATAACAACAAGAATGAGCAAATACAATATGACAAGAAAAGGAAGGCAATGCAATATGAAACAAAGCAAAACCCAAAATGAAACCAACAAGGAGGAAACCACTCGAGATCGATCATGATAAGGTTCGATACATTGCCAAATATGGAAGTTTTACATCTGGGGTGTTACAACGACCCCGACGCTATGATGGAGATCAAGGCATCGAGACAGTGACGATGGAGATCATGCCAATGCTTTGGAGATGGAGATCAAAAGCACAAGATGATGATGGCCATATCATGTCACATATTATGATTGCTTGTGATGTTTATCCTTTTTGCATCTTATTTTGCTTAGAACGATGGTAGCATTATAAGATGACCCCTTCACTTAATTTCAAGATAAAAATGTTCTCCTTGAGTATGCACTGTTGCCAAAGTTCATCGTTTTGAAGCACCTCGTGATGATCGGGTGTGATAGACTTTAGGTTCACATACAACGGGTGTAAGACATATTTGCACATGCAGAATACTTGGGTTAAACTTGACGAGCCTAGCATGTACAGACATGGTCTCGGAACACTGGAGACCGAAATCTCGAACATGAGTCATACAGTAGATATGATCAACATAGAGATGTTCACCATTGATGACTATCCCATCTCACGTGATGATCAGACATGGGTTAGTTTATTTGGATCATGTATCACTTAAATAACTTGAGGGATGCTAATTTAAGTGGGAGTTCATTAGTAAGATTAATTGAACTTAATTTATCATGAACTTAGACTTAATAGTTTTTTCATATCTATGTTGTAGATCAATGGCCCTTGCTACCTTTCCCTTGAATTTTAATGCGTTCCTAGAGAAAGCTAAGTTTAAAGATGATGGTAGCAAATACACGAATTGGGTCCGTAACTTGAGGATTATCCTCATTGGTGCATAGCAGAATTATGTCCTTGATGCACTACTAGGTGACAGATGTGCTGCAGGAGCTACTACAAGATGTTAGAACGTCTGGCAGGCTCGATCTGATGACTACTCAATAGTTTAGTGTGCCATGCTTTACGTCTTAGAACCGGGTCAAAGACATTTTGAACGCCATGGAGCATATGAGATGTTCCAAGAGCTGAAGTTGACATTTCAAGCTAATGCCCGGGTTGAGAGATATGAAGTCTCGAACAAGTTCTATAACTGTAAGATGGAGGAGAACAGTTCTGCCAGTGAACACATACTCAAAATGTCTGGGTATCATAACCACTTGACTCAGCGGGGAATTGATCTTCTAGTTGTGAGTGTTATTAACAGATTTCTTCAGTCACCGCCGCCAAGCTACAAAGGCTTCATGATGAACTATAAAATGCAAGGGATGACAAAAACGATTCCTAAGCTCTTCGCAATGCTTAAGGCCCCAGAGGTAGAAATCAAGAAGGAGCATCAAGTGTTGATGGTTAACAAGACGACGAGTTTCAAGAAAAGGGCAAGGGAAAGAAAGGGAACTTCAGGAAGAATGGCAAGCAAGTTGCCGCTCCTGTGAAGAAGCCCAAAGCTGGACCCAAGCCTGAAACTGAGTGCCTCTACTACAAAGGGAATGATCACTGGAAGCGGAATTGCCCCAGATACTTGGCCAAGTGAACAAAAGTATATTTGATATACATGTTATCGATGTGTACCTTATTAATGCTCGTAGTAGCGCTTGGGTATTTGATACTGGTTCATTTGCTCATATTTGTAACTTGAAATAGCAGCTGCAGAATAAACGAAGATTGGCTAAGGATGAGGTGATGATGCGCATCAGGAATGGTTCCAAGGTCGATGTGATTGCCGTCGGCACGCTACCTCTACATCTACCTTTGGGATTAGTTTTAGACCTCAATAATTGTTATTTGGTGCCAGCATTGAGCATGAACATTATATCTGGATCTTGTTTAATGCGAGATGGTTATTCATTTAAATCAGAGAATAATGGTGGTTCTATTTATATGAGTAATATCTTTTATAGTCATGCACCTTTGATGAATGGTCTATTCTTGTTGAATCTCGATCGTGGTGATATACATATAAATAATATTGATGCCAAAAGATTCAAAATTTATAATGATACTGCAACATACTTGTGGCACTGCCGTTTAGGTCATATTGGTGTAAAGCACATGAAGAAACTCCATGAGGATGGAATTTTGGAATAACTTGATTTGAACCATTTGATACTTGCGAACCATGCCTTATGGGTAAGTGATACATCTCCAACGTATCTATAATTTTTGATTGTTCCATGCTATTATATTATCTATTTTGGATGTTAATGGCTTATTTATACACTTCTATATTATTTTTGGGACTAACCTACTAACCCAAGCCCTAGTGCAAATTGCTGTTTTTTTTGCATATTTTAGTGTTTCACAGAAAAGGAATATCAAACGGAATGAAACCTTCGGGAGAGTTAATTTTGGAACAAACGTGTAACATCCCAAGATTCTAAATTTTGGAATGTTATATTAAATAAATAATTATGATTGTTTGTTTGATTGTTGTGTGATTGATTGTGTGAAATTGAGTGGAATTTGAAACTTTTTGAAAGTTGAATGAGAGGGAATAAAAGGACTTTCCCAAAACTTTTCATCTTGCATGTTGATCTCCATGAATTCAAATTCATTTCATCACAAAACCCTAGAGTGAAGATAATATGACTTCTTCCATTTAAAGAAATGAAAAGGGGTTTGAAAATGATTTGAATTCCATTGAGAATATGTCAAATTTAGAAACTTTAAGCAACTCAATGAGTTCATGAGGGAAGATAAAATGACTTCTTAAAATTCGAAGAAAGAGAGTTGGAAGTTTCAAAGGAATAATTTGAATGTCACTTTGAAGTTATTTGAATTTCCAAATTTCAAATTCTCTTGGGAGTTATTTAGTTTTAATTCAAATTATTTTTCTCCTAAAAATAAATAAATGGAAATAAGGGTAAAATAATTCCCTTCAATGGAAAATTAGGAGAAAATAAATTTGAAATCATTTTCGTATTTAAAAATGATTTTTATTGATTTTAAATGCAATAGTAGCACTGTTTGACTTTATGATTTTTATGGAACTTAGTTGAACTTGAAAAATAGTTCACCTTATTCTTGGTATTTTTCTGATCATTTTGGTATATGATATGCCTATGTATAATTTTTATTTAATTTACTTCTGCTGCAGTTTTCCTTTGTGTTTTTCTTTTTTTTAAACACGCACGTGCCCGCACGCCAGCCGGCCTACTCGGCCGAAAACGGCCCAAGGCCTAGACCCCGCGACCGAGTCCCTAGCCACCGGTCGCCCGCCCCAACTCTCACCCGCTCGCTCACCCGCACCCACGGACAGATGGGGCCCAGCCCAACCCGTCGTCCCTAACCTCCTGCTTGGATAAGCACCCAGTGTCGTGTGTGCATGCCACAACCACCGGGCAAAGCTCTCGCATGGAGCTTATCCGCAGCTCCCGAGATCCCTTCTCGTGCCTATAAAACCCCTAGGAGCCCCCCTCTCCATTCTGCCTCACCACTACTCCCCATGCTGCACCTAGCCGTCGCAGTCATCGAGTAGATCTCGCCAGAGCCGAGCCGCCTCGCCATCGATTCCGTTGCCGGTGGTGCACCCTGGCCCCCGTTCTCCTCGTCACTCGAATACCCACATCCGCGCACTCCGTTTTGACATGGTGGTTTTGCCGCTAGGTCACTGGAGCCCCCGCCTGGACGACCCACGCTGTCGCCGGAGCTCCGCCGCCTCCCTCCGTCCCGTCCGGTGCACGCCGACGCCTGCCGTCACCACCATCCGGTCGCCCGCGCCACGCCGCACCCCTTCATCCACTTTGCCGCCGCCGGAACCCGCCGGAGGCCGCCGCCCCATCACCGCCCGACACTAGCGCCGCCATCTTCTGTCCGTCGTCGTTTCTCGCTGTGAGCCACCCGCTTCCCCCCTTGTTCTGTTAGTTTTTTCAGATTAAACCGGTTAATATCGGTTTAAACCGTGCGGTTTTAGTGAAAACCGGTCATGGTTTTCTTTTTATTTAGCTGCAGTAGTGTTTTATTCATTTAGTGACTGTTCATCGTATAACTTCTGCAACGAACGCTGCTCGGCCAGTCACGAGCCGCCACGTGCCCGACGGCCTGTTCGTAGTTTATTTTGTCTTCTGTTTCACTGCTAGGTCCTTGTAAATTTCAGTTTAGCCCCTAAACTTAGTTCGGCCACAACTTTTTAACCGTAGATCCAAACTCGATGAAACCAGCGGCAAATTCTTCGTCGTGTTTAGATCTATCCAATGGTATCCTTTTTGAAAACTTTTGTGAGATTCAAATTTGAATTTATTCAGATTTGAATTCGAACTTCAAATGGCCATATCTCCCAAATCAAAGCTCTGATTAATTTGATTCCTTTTGCACTTTATCACCGTAGCCAATCCGTATCACCTGGACCTTTGTCACAATAACTTTCACACACTAGAATCCGTCCATTAATATTTTCTACTAGTATGCATAGTATGCACTATAGTTCACATCACTTTTTGAACCATAGGCTTATGTTGTTTTGCATTTAGAATATTTTTGTGGTAGCTTAGTGTGTTGTATGTTCATTTGGTTTTTCCGAGACTTCTTGCTTCGCATGTTCTTCTTGGTTTTCTGAAATGTTTTCTTATGTTTTTTTATCTTCCTTTGCGATAGATTTCCCGGAGTGCGAAGCAGAATATTATCAGTCTTTAGAATTCCCCAGCAGTACCAAGGCAAGTTGCATCTTGATCATGTTTCATTATCTATGTGTTTATTATGCACTTAGTTCTTTGCGGTAGGACTGCATGGTAGGAATTGATGCCGCATGACTATGCTTTTCACCCAGTAGTTCACCGAGGTAGGTCTGAACCATTTAACATTGTCACCATTGTTTTACATTATGTTGCTTCGCTAAGTAGACGTGGATTGGGGAGTGATCATTGTAAAGTTTGAGTGACAATGTAGTAAATAGGACCTAAGATAAGAACTACCTGGCCGGAAACTTGTTGGAATGGTGGCGAAGTATAGTGGGGCACGCATGGGAAATCCATGGTGGTGCATCACTAGTGGACCGTCCGCTCAAGCTCAAAGAGATCAATCGTATTCTCATGTCTTGAAGCTTACATGTGTAGCCACAAGCCAATATGGGCTCTAGCTTAGTTGAGTAGTTAGTGTGACCCCTTCCGGGATGGGCTAGGAGATGTAGAATGATGTAGGTGTACCGGCTTATCCGTGGGTTAAGGGGGGACATTTTCGAAAGACTATGTCTCGATCTTCCAATCATGGAGGTGGTCGAGTCTTGTGGGGAAAAGTGCGCAACCTTCGCAGAGTGTCAACCTAATCGATTAGCCGTGTCCCCGGTTACGGACAACTTGAGCATCTAGTAGTGGAAATGGTGGGAGATCTCATCACTCTTAATTAAACAGTTGGGTTTTAAATGAAACTTTGGGAATGGATTGAGTTGGGTTTGCCAACTCATCCTATGCTATTTTCTAGTAGTAGAATAAAATCTTTTATTCTAGGAAAAACCTAGCTTTATGCAAAAACTAAACTTAGAGCTTTCCACCAACCAAATTGCATGTACAAATAGGTTCATTATTCTTATGATGTGACTTGCTAGTACATTCAATGTACTGACCTACAGGGCTGCAACGTCTTATGTTGCAGGAATTTCTACTACGAGTAAGAGTTACGTTGTAGGGTTACGGTCTACACTCAACTTGCCATTGGCGTTGATGGGACTCCACACCCGTCTGATTGTTTCCGCTGAGACTTATGAGGTATATATAGATTTTACGTTATTTATACATGTGATTGCACTCTGATATATATACATCAACGTACTGTGTGTGCCAGCATACCAATCCAGGGATGGCACGGATACACAAAGGCTTGACCGTTTGAGGTCGGGTTTCTATAGAGATGGTATCAGAGCACATGTTGACTGTAGGACGTGACCCTAGAAACTAGAAATCCCCTAAGAAAGGATTTCTCTAAAACTTTATTTTAAAAAAGATCCTTTACCTCTCTTCTTTTCTGAGCTTTATTGAATGTTCCCTTTTTAGTTAGAAAATACCCTTTTCCCTTAGACCACACGGAAGATCGACTGATGAGACCACTCAGAGAAGGAGGAGATATCGTACAACTGAGGATCACTTCAGAGTAAAGAGGACTTTACCATACACTAGAAGAATTGAAGTTACGACAGTTGAAGAGTCAAAGTATGAAGACACTGAAGAATCCCAATATGACCTTTAGACGACCAAACCCCGGTTGTATACTCACGTTAGATGCGATGATTTGTGAGCTGTCATATTTTGTGTGCATTTTCTGACAATAGCAAATAAACTTATTTTCAAAACTATATTGTTTGTATTGTGTGTATCTCTCTCTATCCCTCTTATCTAATCCCAAAACCCTTGGACCCAATAGATGATGAATGAAGATGGACTTGTATTCTCTGGACCGATCACTCAGTTGGAGGCAGAGCTATGGATTTGAAACATGGAGAATCACTTCAGGAGCAATTTGGTTGCAAGGAAGTATGAGGTTCAATACACTCTTTAGTACTTTACAAAAAGTGCTGCAACCTGGTGGAAAATGCATCAAGCCATACAAGGATGTAATGGAGCAAAAACTTGGGAGGAATTGAAGAAGACTCTGTTGGGAGCCCGTCTTATCCGGAAGCACGGTGATAACCCGATGAAGAAACCTTGTGCCTGCAAGATATGCGAGAAATAGGACACAACCATGAAGAACACAAGGATGGATGCCCTCATTGTGAAGGAAATCACCGAGGAACTACGCACTACCCTGCCCAATGTCATATTTATCCCAAGGTTCAGAAGGGAGCAATGAAAGAAGCCCTTTGGGAAAGTTTAAAAGAACCCGTGATGAAGAAAGATGTTGACAACCTTGGCGGAGAAGGCCTAAATAGATTTTTCTCCCGTGCTTGCTATTCATGTGGAGAAGAAGGACATTTTTCACGGTATTGCACGAAGGAAAGCCAAGAGTATCTGGGAGACTTCCCTACAGAAGAAGTGGAGTTTGATCCACAAGAGATAGAAGAATTGATCGGAACGAAGAAGTCGAGGAAGAGAAAGAGCATGTATTCCCTTAACAACCCAGTTTCTACAGAAAAGGACCTGAGTCATATCACTTGTTACACGTGCACGGATTTAGGTCATTACGCTAGCAAATGCCCAGCAAGGAAGCCAAGGACTCAAGGAGCCAAGATAACCACTAGGAAGCCCCTAGATTTGTCTAACGTCATTTGTTTACGCTGCAAAGGAGTAGGGCATTTTGCTAGAGAATGTTCAGACCCGATGAAAGCATGAGCTGAGTAGTTGAGATCTTGATATTGGAATAAAGCATGTAAAAAAATGTGGAACACACTTTTATTTTCATTGGGGATGTTGAGTTGAGTTGTGAAATGGAAATTGTAATAGCTTGTGAAGCAATACAGTTGATATGTTCGGACTCTCATATGAAATAATGTTATGAGTTGTTTGTTGATTGGGAGTGCCTCTCTCACTATCTCACCCAGACATAAACCTTGAACCCATGGACAAGCTGACCCCAAACCTTTCCCGGGAAAAACAATTTCACCCAAGGAAATACATACAGTATCCTGAGTACCCCTTCCATCTTATACCTGCAGATGGCAACCCTTTATGAGTCTTTTCTCAAGGTCCCGGAAACAATCATGACCCTGACTAGGGATCAAGATTACCCAAAAATCCTGAAGTACATGATGAAGCATATTCATCTTGAAGGAGATGCAGTCTACAAGGGTTATCCTTTCATGGAGAAGGGAGTTGAACTTTCGTATGTGGAGGTACATGTCCACCATGTGAAGGGAGTTTGCCCAAAGACTATGGGACAATACGTTTTCATTTCTCGAGTACCACGAGCAACATTCTTCGACTCTGTTCGTGAAGCTGCTATGGAAGCCATACGTCAGATTGGAGAAATACTTGAAGCAAGACTCCGTCAAACTCAGGAATACCTGAGAGCGGTGCATGCAGAGATGATGGAGATGAAGCTCATGGCCACCATGATGAAGCACAATTCTAGTGGGACTTAAGCATCTTCAAGAAGGGCAAATGAATAAAGATGGAAGTAATGCTTGACCATACCAAACTATGTGGATGGCAGCTTTTGTAACAGAGTACTTTTAAAATTAGAGTTTTGAGTAGTGGTTAAGGATGTAATAAAGGAGTTCATACCAAGAGAATATGAATTATCGATGAACCAGTGCATTTTTTTGGGCGATACTTTTCTGTGTGAACACCTGACCAATGGAAAGGAAAAATGTTGTTCCATAGGGTGGAGTTTGCACAAAATGAGTTGGAGTTTGTTTTCATTATGATGGTTACCCGAAGAGTATGAGGGAATGAAGTACTATTGGATTTAAAGGAGATGTAGTGTTGGAATATGGAACAATAGTAACTCTATGGATGAGTTAAAGATATACAAGTGTTGAAGTGGGCCATAACCCATAGGACCCAGGATTTGATAAGGAAACAAGCACAATCTTGTTGAAGAAAATAATTAGGAATGAAGCTATGATTTCATCAGCATACGTTTCCTAGGAGGTTACGTAAACCCATGAGTTGTGAATAAATGATAGAGGTTTTCTTTGGCTTGCAGAACCAATGGATTTACCTGAACCCAGTTCGTGGATAAGAGAAGTTCTGCAATGCTTGTGAGGATGCCCAAGTGTTAGAATACGTGATTCACTATCTGCATATGTGGTAATGATTCAAGTACAGGATGGATTGGCCCCCATACCGGAGACTTCTATCATGAACTATCATAAGTTGATGGAAAATCAGAGAGCCTTAAAACCCTAGAAGAGTGTCGACACGACAAACCAAAAGCCTTAGAATGGCAGACGGTGGAAACCATGTACAAGCACCTGTTGCCAATCGTAGGTTATGCGGTGAGGTTCAATCCAGACCTATTTCCTACAGGAGAAACCAAAAATTGTCGGCCACCATGAGGTTTTCGGTAGTTGTTTAGCATTGGCAACATCCTGACAGCTAAGAAGACCCAGACTCGGAAGGATCTTATTTGATGCAAGGACTCCAGATTTTGAGGAAAAGGTCATGCTCTTACCAGAAGAGCACAAGTGAAGGAGTTATCTCGTAGAATATGAGAAGACCAACACGGTCAACCCAAAGGACGAAGTACATGAGTTTTGTTGGAACCATAACCATGCTTCTAAGGGTGGTAGCACCCCATACCCTGTGTTGATGAATGGATTTTCAAGAAGACCCCCCAAACCTAACCTTTTTTCTAGCCTCTCCGAATCTAGAGGACGAGATTCATTTTAAGGATGGTAGTTTGTAACATCCCAAAATTCTAAATTTTGGAATGTTATCACTACAAGGATTCTAGTCTACTGCAACAAAATTTATTGCTACAACTACGTTTTGTTGCAATAAAACGCAATATTACCACAAGTTCTCTGGTTGTGGTAATAGGCCGCACATATTGCCGTAACGTAATCCCGTCGCAATAAATACTAACTTTGTTCCAATACAGGCCTCATATTGCAACAAATGTGCCGTAACGTAATCCTGTCGCAATAAATACTAACTTTGTTCCAATACAGGCCTCATATTGCAACAAACCGTATCGCCGTTGCAATATGGTAGCGGTATTGCGACAAACAAATTTCGTTGCGTGAGGGAAGTCATTTTGTTGTAATAGAGACTAGGTATTTCAACAGATTAATTATTCATGGCAATATTCAAAAATATATTGCAACATCTACGTGACGTTGCATTAGTTACAAATATTGTTGCATGTTCTTTTACGAAAAAAACCGTTAGTTTTTAATAACGTGTATATCCCCTGTTTGCGAAAAAGGAGTCTTCCCAGAGAAGAAAATTTACAAAAACCAAAACACACATGCGCCTGCCGGGATTCGAACTTGAGACTTCTTTCTTCCGCCACTACCTAAGCAACCAGTTAGACTACTTCACTGCTTGTGGCAGTATTGCCCGTTTTGGACCTCTTATTCTTTATTCAGTTCGCTGAAGCCGGGTCTTTTTATTCTTTCTGGTTTAGTTTAGTTTGGTTTTTATTTCCCTTTTCTTTTCTTTCATATTGTTGTTTATTTTCCAAAAAAGAACGAACATTTCTTAAACATAATGAATTTTTTTCATTTTCTGTGAACTTTTTTCCAAATTGATGAACTTTATTTCAAATTCAATGAACTTTTTTTGGAAATCAATGAACTTTTTTCAAAAAAATAGATGACATTTTGATCAAATTTGATGAACTTTTTTCTATTTCGATGAACATTTTTCAAAATTGGTGAACTTTTTTTCAAATCAAGATTTTTTTTTAAGTTTGCGAGCATATTTTAGGAAAACCGTAAACTTTTTTAAATCACTATTTGTTTTTATATTTTTGCTGTTTTTTCTCTTTTTTTGTTTTTTTGGAAAAGTACCAACCGTCGAGGGGGGACTGAGCGAGCAGTTAACTGCGCTCGAGGAAGGGCTCACCTTAGATGGGCCGGCCCAGCGCAGAAGACAGAGTACGCCCGTTCCTCAAGTGGCCGCTGCTCCATTGCGCCGTTCGTTTAAAATAGCAGACGTATATGTTTGTATACTTTGGTCCGTTGCGTTTTTTTGTATCTGTTTTTTTTCGTATTATAATTTTGTATAAGTTTGTATTTCTTTTCGTCAAATTCACAAAAAAGTGCAGCTGACAGGATCTATCCGGTCTTCGTATTATAATTTTGTATAAGTTTGTATTTCTTTTCGTCAAATTCACAAAACAGTGCAGCTGACAGGATCGATCCGGTCGTAGTTGTATACTTTTGTATTTCTTTTTGTCAAACTCACAAAAAAGTGCAGCTGACAAGATCGATCTGATGATATCTCCGTACAAAAGGAAAGAACACAAACCACTAGGCTATCCCATCGGTTGTGATATACGTGCTTTTTTACTTCTTTTATTTGTTCTGTCATTTCGTGGTTTTTTCTCCTGCTGTTTTTATTCTTTTTTTTCTTTCTCTATCATTTTTCCTAAATGTGCAGATTCCTTTCAAATTCATGAATTTTTTTAAAACCGATGAAGCTTTTTTTGAAATCCATCAACTTTTACTCAAATTCGTGAAGCTTTTTTCAGAATTGATGTTCTTTTCTAATTTGTGAACTTTTTAAAAAAACAATGAACCTTTTTCAAATTTGATGAACTTTTTTCGAAATGAATGAACTTTTTAAAATTGATTAACTTTTTTTTAAAATTTGAAGAACTGTTTTCAAATTTCATCATTTTTTAAAATTAAACTACAACAGTGGCATCAATTATACCAGTAGAAGTGGATATAGCAACTAAACCATGATATTCCAACAAGGACGTCGGCGGCAGGGCTCCTTCGCCCCCTCGCGCATGGATCCGATGCCGGACGGATCTGACCGACAAGGGCGTTGTAATGCGGTGGGTCGCGGCAGCGCGATCCGGCTTCCTAGCGGCTACGTTGGGAGATGGATGACACGAATGTGGCCTCCGGTGGTGGGGTGTGCTGGGTCTTGGTAGTGGCGGTGATCTCACCAGATCTGTGGTCCCAAGCACCAGGTGGCGCGAGCTGCGGACGACGACGGGAGGGATCCCTAGAGACCTCCCAGTGCCCTGCCGTCTGCTCCTCCCCTCCCTTATAGCAGCCAGAGGGCGTGACCGGGTGAAGCCTGGCCAGCGGCAGCGGCGCCAAGGCCCCTTCACCCCCTCGTGCGTGGATCCGATGCAAGACGGATCTGACGGGCGAGGGCACAAATATTTAACATATATCCCAAGTTTCAATTTTGTCATGGCAACTAGGGAGTAAACAAAGATACACAATTCTAGATCCACGATGAAACAACACGTTTCTAACACAACAGATCTTAAAACGAAATTGGATTGGTTGTTAATTTACATAGTTGAATTTTTATGTTTTTCGTTGAAACAAAAATGACATGATTATGTTGGACCTATTCTAGCGCGGAGGAACCCTCCATGGACTACCCGGCAAGATGAAAGATGTTGAAATCACCCCATCTCAAGATCAAAATGTGAGATCGAGACTGACATAGATCGACCGTCTCACCAACCCATCACATTTGTACTTGTGTTCCAAGGCAAGAGTATTATCCTAGTAGTTTTAATGTGAGGGCCACATGAGGTTTCTGTGAGTTGTAGTTCAAAACTAGCCAAGTTTTTGCTGATGATTCTCAAAATTGTAGTTCAAACCTGGTTGTACCTTCAATCGGGTCGTCCGACAACAACGCGCTAGCACCGGTCGCGACCCCTACTTTCGCGTGATGGCCACCCCAACCAGGCTGCAGCTCGTGCCGTCCTGACCCGAGTGGCAAGCCCCGGCCGGCGAGCCGCCCCTCTGACCTTGCACGCCGCTCCTGGTCGGCCATGGCTCCCGTCGTCCGCTTCCTCCATCCTCGGTGCTGACCAAGCAGTTCCGTTGTCCCTCTTCCTGACCTTCGCCCGCGAGCTTGAGCCTCTCCACCCGCCATGGATGCGAGCTTCCCACACGCCGCCTACCGCCGGACATAGGGAAGATGACGGACGTGGGATGATTTCGTCGGGAATCTCCCCGATCTAGTTCGGAGGGAAGATGACGATCGTGAGACGATTTAGCAGCATATATATCTCATATTGCTTTGAAATATTTTTTTCCAATTTATTTAATTATTCTAAACATCCCTTCAAAAAGAATTACTTTCCCACCACATAATTTTGGTTTACTGTAGTTTGCGCCAATATTTTGTGTTCCCACCAAAAAATAGAGTATTCCCTCCGTTTCTTTTTAGTCTGCATACAAGGTTTGGTCAAAGTCAAATTTTGTTAACTTTGACTAAGTTTATAGAAAAATATATCAAGATTCATAATATGAAATCAATATTTTTAGATGCATCATGAAATTAATTTTCATACCATATAGCTTTAGTATTGTAGATGCTAATATTTTTCCTATAAAATTGGTCAAACTTTACAAAGTTTGACTTTGACCAAATCTTATATGCAGACTAAAAAGAAACGGAGGGAGTATTTATCTTGCCGCTAAAGACCCTTCCTAATGACCCATGATTACTATTCTAAACCAAATCACACGGCGTCTTCACCGGCGATTAGATCTGGAGCTCTCGTCACGGGTTCAGATTGTCCTTTCTCTCGATCTACTCCCATCCTAGAACGTCCAGAAATCCTAGTGTCGTCCAGCAGGTGCGGCGGTTGCCCAGCGAGCAGCGCGGTGCCGTCGACGAGGAGTCGTCGTCCTCGATCTCGCCCTCCTCCCTCTCCTCCGGGCCCGCCGATGCGGGCCGCGTCTCTGTGTCCTCTGCCATGCCCGCTCACCGCCGCATGCCCCGTCGGCTGCCCGACACCCGCGCGACCCCGCCCGCTCGCCCGGCCGCTCGGTCCTACTGCCCGCTGTGAGAGGCCGTCGCCCTCGCCCGCTGCCGGAGACCCCGACCAACGGCCGCCGCCCCTCGTCCGCTGCGGGATACTCGCGAGCGCGCCGCCCGCTCGCCTCGTCCACTGCGTCACAGGGTGACACCCCTCGGCAGCGCCCCGCCCCCCGTGCTGCCCACAGCGAACCCCGGCTAGTGCGCCCTCCCTTGGCGGTGCCTACGTTTGGGTGAAGTCGAGCCAGCGGGCGTCGCCTGGCTCCCCTCCCCCGGGCGGCCATGGAGGAGCCATGCGCTGCTAATGTAGTATCTCTTGTTTTTGATAATTTCGCATAATGTAGTTCATGACGACAATGTTTCTTACTCTGATTTTATTGTGAAGATGTCGGATGATGAACACGATGGGTGATCGTGATGGTGACACCCAGAGCTAGAAGGCCACGTGTCACATCCCTAGTTCTAGTATGCTCTAAGATAGCTAGTCATGTGTTTCATCATGTTTAAATTCTTACGAAATTGAACTGGGGACTGTTGAAACACTAGCATAGATGAATCCAACTAGGTTCAAATAAAAAAAATATCATTTTCAATGATCCCAAAATTCCTTTGAAAAAGTTCATCATTTTTGAATTGGTCTAGAACCTCTCCCAAAAATGGTGCACATTTTTCTAGGTCACTTTGGATTTTTGAATGAATTCATAAAGTATTTGAATTTGGGCATTTAATTGCTATAAATAATTAAAATGCCCAAATAATTCTGAAAGTGGTTGAGGGCTATTGGAAATATTTTCAAAAGTGCCCACAATTATTTTCAGGGTTTTTGATAATGCCTTAGCATTTAATTTAAGTGAGAAACAATTACAGAAAATTAGAAAAGAGAACAGAAAAATACAGAAAGGAGAGAGAAAGGATTTACCTGGCAAATACCTACAGCCCAGCGGCCCAGCTGTGCAGGCCCAGCCCACCTGGCCAAAGCGGTTGTCTTCAGCCTCTGCAGTAGGCAGAGGCAAGACAGCTCGCGCGTGCCCGAGGACGCCACGCCTCCTCCCTGCCTGCTTCACCCCCCCCCCCCCGTGCCTTCTAGCGACGCCACGGAGACGCTCTAGAGCCTCCTCTCCCGCTCCCCACTCTCCCTGGACCCCTTTCCCCCTCCTCTGCTATTCCCCGCATCACCATCGAGAACGCCGTCGTCGCGCCGACGAGCACCACCGCGCCCACCGCCGTTCCCTTGCCCCGTGGCTGTGACCTCTAGCTCCGCCTCGATGCTGTGAAGCTCCAAGCCGAAGAACGCGCCCGCGGTTGCCCTACAGCGTCGTCACCGCCGCCATTTTCCTCGTCTGCTCCGACGAACGCCGTCGCTCGATTCGCCTCGCCCAGAGCGTCCCCGAGCCTGCCGAGCTTGTCTACGTGACCGCTGTGAGCTTGCCGTCTTTTCCCCCTCGTTATCTTCATTGTTGCGATCTCTAGCGTCCGTAACCGCCGTGGCCGAGCTTCCCCTGCCGCCGGCCATGTCGCCGTCGTCGTCGCAACCACTGCAGCTCGAGCCTGACAGCGTCACCATGCTCAGCATGTCTGCAGGAGCACGAAGCACCCCACTGCTCGCCCCGCCGTGCACCAAAACGCTGATTCTGAGCTTGACCGAACCACGACCGCCGCAAACCTCGTCGCCGGCGTTGATTCCGGCGACCCCCGCGCCCAACTCCGCCTCCTCTTGATGCGGACGAGCAAGGGCTATGCCCTGGTGCCCTCAGCGCGCTAACCCGACGCCTCTAGCGCAAATCCGACGCGCCCCGCCGTGTTCTGTGGTCGCCGCCGGTTGAACTCCGGCGAGCCGACGTGGCCGTGTGATTAGCGCTAATCACCGCCAGCTAACCCTCCCCAGAGCCACTTACTACTGGGCCTCACGGCCTAATTAACACTGCTTAGCTCCTGTTTAGACTAAACTAACCCCACGGGCCCACAGGTTAGTTTGACCTGGCCACGTCACCGTTGACCAGGCCCCACCTGTCATTGACACTGAACAGCATTGTGTCACTAACCAATGGACCCCACTGGTCAGGTTTGACCTAGACCGCTGCTGTTGACTTGCTGATGTAGGCATGACGCAGTGCTGACGCAATAAGTCATTTCTAGATTAAAAATAATTCAGAAAATTCCAGAAAATTGCCTGAACTTCTAAAAATCATAGAAATTCAACCGTAACTCCAAATGAAACAAATTATATATGAAAAATGATCAGAAAAATCCAATCTATCCATCTGTACCATTTTCATGCATGTTAGAACAACTAATGGATGTTGTTTAGGCCAAACCATATAAATGGCATTTAAACCCTCACATATGGAGTTTGAATTTGAACCTAGGGTTCAAACCAACTCCATTTAACATGTTGCTAGTTGCATTAGCTCAAAACACAGCATATTGACATGTCATGATCATGCATCATATTGTGCATTGCATTGATTGTGTTCATTCTCTGTTGCCAGTGGTTGTCCCCTCTCGATAGACGTTGTACCGACGCTGTGATCGTTGACACTGATGAAGACCCAATGATATCTTCAGAAGTGCCACGCAAGCAAAACCCCCTTGTTCATTCTGATACAATCCCACTCTCTCGCTCCTCTCTCTTTTACTGCATTAGGACAACACGATTCCTATGTTACTTGCTGCGGTAGTTGAACCCCTTATCCTCTGCATGACCTTTCATTGCCACAGTAAATAGATGGAACCCACTAGCATGAGTAGGAGTTGTTTGAGCCCTGATGTGCCTACTCATTTATGCTTGTTTGTCATGCCTTCTACTGCTTAGAGTTGAGTCAGGTCTGATTCATCGGGGATGAATCGGAGGTGTGTGAACATGTCCTACTGTGTGTGAGCTAAGTGTGTGAACACGATTTGGTAAAGGTAGCGGTGAGAGGCCATGTAGGAGTACATGGTGGGTTGTCTCATTGAAGCCGTCCTTAGGATCTGAGTTCTGTGTTTGTGATCCATGAAATAGTTACTACCACGCATTGGGCCCGAAACCAATGGACCCTCTCGGCTTCTTGATCACCCTTGTCCTCTGTCCAGGAGTTGCAACTAGTTTCTGGTGTTTATAGGATATGTGTTGGCGGCCGTGCGTAGCGCTGACCCTAGGGGTGGGCTATGATGCGGTAGATACACCGTGGCACAGTGTACCGGGCGCCCGTTTGGTGTACCGGGAACCCTGTTCACATCGTTCGGGGCCGTATGTGGAAACCTCGGCCGGACTCCCTACGGATGGAACCTGGATAGGCGATAAACCTAGACTAGAGACTTGAGTGTTTAGGTAGGCCGTGGCCGACACCCTCGTTGGGCTTCCGCTTGAAGGTTGCCGAGTACATGTCGTGTAAACGGCGGTAAGTGGTGAGAGCGTGTGTGAAGAAGTACACCCCTGCAGGGTTAACATCATCTATTCGAATAGCCATGTCCGCGGTAATGGACTTCTGGGTTGCCTATAACAGTTCATAGACAAGTGAAAGTGGATACTCTAAAACTCGCAAGATAAGTGTGAGTGCTATGGATGGCCTTCTTGTAGGGAGACGGGAGAGGATCCATAGTGGTGTATTGATATGGTGAATATGTGGACTCGTGTGCGCCACCTCAAAAGAGTTGCTTGCAGTCGTAGTTCAGGTTAGCTACTAAGTCAAAGCTGGCTTGCTGCAGTTAAACTCCACCACCCCCCTTGTTGATACCGATGCATATGTAGCCAGTTCTGATGTAAGTCTTGCTGAGTACCTTTGCACTCACGTTTGCTTAATTTATGTTTTGCAGAGAGATTTCAGTCTCGCTAGAAGTTCCGCGTGGACTTCGACGTTTAGCTTGATACCTCAGCTACGATCTTGTGCCCTCGGCAGGATCTGGTAGATAGTCAGGCTTCTTAGCCTTTTTCATTTGTAGATGTCTGTACTCAGACATGTTAAGCTTCCGCATGTGCTTTGGTTTGAATGCTTTGAATGTTGGGTCATGAGACCCATGTTTGTATTTCTGGCTCCTCGGAGCCTAATGAATAAATACTTGAGTCGTAGAGTTATGTTGTGATGCCATGTTGTATTTACACATATCGAGCATATTGTGTGTATGATTGAAATGCTTGGTATGTGTGGGATCCGACAATCTAGTTGTTTATCTTTGGCAACCCCTCTTATGGGGAAATGTAGTCTTGTGCTTCCATGAGCCATAGTAGTCCGCTATAGCCCGGTTCACTGGAGTCCTGCTAGCCCAGCACTACTGCTCAGGACACTTGACTGGCCGGCATGTGTTTCACTTCGTTCCTGTGTCTGTCCCCTTCAGGGAAATGTCACGCGGTGACCTCCGGAGTCCTACCTAGCCTGCTACAACCCGGGTTACCGGAGTCCTGTTAGCCCAGTGCTACAGCCCGGATTCACACGCTGCTGACCGACATGTTCGAAGTTGATTCAGGTATGCCTGTCCCCATGGGTTAGTGCCGCTTTGGGTTCACGACTAGCCATGTCGGCCCGGGTTCTCCGTCATATGGATGCTAGTGACACTATCATATACGTGAGCCAAAAGGCGCAAAGGTCCCGGGCCATGGTAAGGCGACACCCGTGGGAATACCGTGCATGAGGCCGCAAAGTGATATGAGGTGTTACCGGCTAGATCGATGTGACTTGGAATCGAGGTCCTGACAGCATTGGTATCAGAGCCTGACTGCGTGTAGGATTACCAAGTCAAACTGGTCGAAGTTGTGTCTAGAAATGCTTTAGTTATGTAAGGGAATTGATTGTGGAAGGGAACGTAAGGCTCTTTTTACTCCTTATCCTCATGACCTTCTGATCTGAGTCATCTTATCTTTTCTACGGGGTTAAGAACTAGGCTTCTCTTCTATCTCTCAGGATGACGTGTTACTAAACCATAGTTGCCTAGGATTGTTGGATTTAAGCCTCAGTCCAGTTTCTACTACCTCCGTGTGATGACAGTTGATCTCAGAATCATGATATTGTGATGTTGAGTGGTTATGCCACCATTTTGCAGGATGTCTCAAATCTTCTTGAGCATTTACAGTCGTTATGTTGTCCGAGTCATCCCAGGTTTCTAAGTAGTCTGATGCATTTGCAAACCCTTCCTCTTGTTCCTGATGTCCATTTGGGCCAGATTAATCACACTGATCGGTCTGTTGAGGTACTCTACTACCTCGACATATATGTTGGAGCTATTATTATGACCCTAGGTGTCTTATAGGATCGCCTAGTAATTTGGCAATGCCTTGTATCCCTAGTGTGATGATTCTGGCCATCATTCTCGAAAGCATCCCTGATGCCATTTAGTAGTAGGTATTCTACTCCTGGGTTCTTGACCCAAGATTCACTGTACTTACCTCGTGTTGATAGTGTTGCTCGTACCTTTAGGATATTTGTAATCTTTGTGATAGTCCTCGAGGTCCGTCGTATTTCCTTCTTCCAAATATCATGAACTGCTTATGGCAGAAGTTCTTCTGAAGCAAAAGATCACAACCAGAGTGCTCTTAATGGGTTCTCCATTCTACATTGTGATTCTGCCAGTTCTACCTTTCTGCATGGGTTATCCGGAAGAAATGTTGAGCTTTGCTCGACATACTAATCTATGCATCCACAACTCAGAAAGATATATGTTCCTTTGAGTTGTGCCTCTTTAGTTGTTTCTGAACTCCGTCTATCAATTGATAGTCAAGAGTATGCGTGCATTCGTCCATCGTTGCCTTTACTCTTGCATTCCGTCAAGCCATTCTATCTCGGAATGACTAGGAGAAACAGACTCCAGCACCTCATCCATATCCAGGATTGGGTCAAAGTAGTTGTATTCCGCAGATCAAATGCCAAACCAGCTTTTGTTCTGTTGTACTTTGGAGTATTACCCTATTTATGTCAAGAATATCATAGGAATTGCACCATCTCTTATGAATTTTGACGCAGTGATACTTATTTCCATCATTGTTCATTCCTCGGCTCTCGTGTTATTGTAACCGGAATGCCGGCAAGTGAGTCGTGATGTGTGAAATCGATACTCCTAGCAACTCCATTGCTTGGTAGTTAATGGATAATATTCTCATTCTTAGCGTGTTATTTACTAAATCATCATCCTAAGATTGATCGTGCTACCTAGTCCATATTTCCTGGTGCACTCTTCGATCAATGAGTTAGGATTGTGCCAGTCCCTCACTTATTTGATCATATCGTCTTGCCCTGAAAAGCAAGATCGTTCTCGAGCTTAATAACATGTCGATGGTTCGTGATTTTCCGAATATCTTCTCCGAAGTATTTCCAGGTTGTCCCCTGACCGCTAAGTTAAGCTCGTGATCAAGTTGGTTTCTTGTAACCACCCCTTCTCCAAGAATCTGTGTTGAATACTCTAAGCTAGTTGGTTAAGCTGAACAACAACTTGGAGAGTTGGAAGATAAAAGCTTGCCTAACTTAGTTCGTTCCAAAGGGATATTCTTGTGTAGTGTGTGTTGAACAAAGATGATATCTTCATCGATTGGTCCTTGTGATCAGTTGTTGGACCTATTGTCTTATCAATCCTTTGGTTTGAGTGCGGGCTATCGTCAAATCAAATCAGTACCAACGATGTTCGTAATGTTGTCTTACTCGTGGTTGATCCCTCGAGCATACACCATTACATCTTTTGGTCTGACCAATAGTAACACATTGTTCACATAATGGTGGAAGTTCAGTGATATGGAAATTTCGATGAGTTGCTGATTGAGCCCAACAGTAGCATCTTGTCTCCTCCATGATTCATGTTGAACATTGAGCTAGTGTTGGAAACTTTTGAAAGCATTTTCTTCATACTATCTCATGAAGGATATGTTTGGATGAAAGAAGTGACTTTCTTTAATTCACGTGCACTTGATGTAAGTTGCCGTCGTGGATCCGAGAAAGATTGTTTTTGCTTCCTCTGGAATCGTCCCAAGATAGTCACGCCTATATGCGAAGTACTCTATGGTTTGATAGGTTGGCCGCCTCCATTACATATGTGTTTCCTAGCACACCAAGCCACTGATTGATTTGTTCAAGGAGAATAAGTTCCTTCTTAAGAGCATGCCTTATGCAAGGACTTCGATACCCTCGTTGATGGTCCCCAACCAGAACTCGGTAGTGTTTTCTTGTAAGACTTCTACGTGGTCATGCTTGTCTTGGACAATGTGTTCCCATGTGTGTAGCAGAACCAACTCATGTTTTGGAGCTTGCCATCATAGTTAATTTTCGAGAATCTCGCAATGTCATGTCATTGATTTGTGTTGCAAACTTTCATTTTCTTTCTAGACTTGATGAGTCCGGAATATCCTGACACCAACCAGATCTGAATCTCAGGTAGATGTGATGGTTGGGACATTTTCCCAAGATCTATAATATTGGTCTCTCGGTAACCGGTAAAGTGGATGACGTGGCCAACCCACCCGACCAGAATACCTATTATTGTAGTATCTTGCTTGAAGAAGTTGGCCATCTCCCCATAAGGATCTCGTAGAATTTATTCCAATAGTCGTTCGTTATGGATTTTTGTGCTTCTGAAGTCTGACCTTTACTTGATGGCCATGTTGATGTCTTTAAGCACTGACTGTGGTACCTAGTATATCAAGGAGAACGTTAGAAGTGGAGTGCTAAATGTCTCTCGGTCGATCATCCAGATTTGCTTCTTTGGCATTGCTAAGGAAAAATCTGAGGGGATGTTATATTCCTTTGCATCTGCATCGTCCATCACTATTCATCATGGTAGTATGTTGTGTTGCCAGGATCCTTGCCACAGATGTTGGTAGAACCTTGATGAATATGGAAATTCTCAAGTTCTTGAGAGCACGCACAAGCAAAATCATCCATTGCGTTGTCTTCAACTAGGTAGTCCACATCATCCATCCTAGTTCGAGTATGCCATTTCCTCGAGCTCTTTCAAACGATCAATTGTAAATTGCCTTAAGTTGGTATGAAGAGTTCCAATGATCTATGGATCAAAAGTTATTCTTTTTGCCACTTAAGGGAACAGCTCAACGAGTCATTTTTTTCCAAGGTGCCCCATTACGGAATCCTGGCAATTAATTCCTCGCAACCTTGACACCATCTCTCTAAGCGTGGAATTGTTGCCCACCAAATCAAACCACGTCGTTTGTTCTTCCATCCCTCTCGATGTGTTTGGTGTCTCAACTCGAGATGTTTCAACATGTCATTCCATGAGTTGGTCTTGTGATCATTAGGATGATCCATCCATGTAGACATGTCTCGCTCTGTTGACCACATGTTGGATGAAGATCTTGAAAGCAAATATGTCAAGATCAATTTGAAGCAATGAATCAACATCTTCGAGAAGCATAGTTGGATCATGAAGATTGTGTTAGCTTGTGCCCCCTCTGTCTTCTTACCTCACGTCTTGAATCTCGGGACGAGATTCTTGTTTAGTAGGGGTGAGTTGTCACATCCCTAGTTCTAGTATGCTCTGAGATAGCTAGTCATGTGTTGCATCATGTTTAAATTCTTATGCAATTGAATTGGGGACTGTTGAAACCCTAGCACAGATGAATCCAACTAGGTTCAAAAAAAAATATCATTTTCAATGATCCCAAAATTCCTTTGGAAAAGTTCATCATTTTTGAATTGGTCTAGAACCTCTGCCAAAAATGGTGCACATTTTCCTAGGTCACTTTGGATTTTTGAATGAATTCATAAAGTATTTGAATTTGGGCATTTAATTGCTATAAATAATTAAAATGCCCAAATAATTCTGAAAGTGGTTGAGGGCTATTGGAAATATTTTCAAAAGTGCCCACAATTATTTTCAGGGTTTTTGATAATGCCTTACCATTTTATTTAAGTCAAAAACAATTACAGAAAATTAGAAAGGAGAACAGAAAAATACAGAAAGGAGAGAGAAAGGATTTACCTGGCGCTTACCTACAACCCAGCGGCCCAGCTGTGCCGGCCCAGCCCACCTGGCCGAAGCGGTTGTCTTCAACCTCTGCCAGTAGGCAGAGGCAAGACAGCGCGCGCGTGCCCGAGGACGCCACGCCTCCTCCCTGCCTGCTTCACCCCCCCATGCCTTCTAGCGATGCCACGGAGACGCCCTGGAGCCTCCTCTCCCGCTCCCCACTCTCCCTGGACCCCTTTCCCCCTCCTTTGCTATTCCCCGCATCACCACCGAGAACACCGTCGTCACGCCGACGAGCACCACCGCGCCCACCGCCGTTCCCTTGCCCCGTGGCTGTGACCTCTAGCTCCGCCTCGATGCCGTGAAGCTCCAAGCCAAAGAACGCGCCCGCGGTTGCCCTGCAGCGTCGTCACCGCCGCCATTTTCCTCGTCTGCTCCGACGAACGCCGTCGCTCGATTCGCCTTGCCCAGAGCGTCCCCGAGCCCGCCGAGCTTGTCTACATGACTGATGTGAGCTCGCCGTCTTTTCCCCCACATTATCTTCGTTGTTGCGACCTCTAGCATCTGTAACCGCCGTGGCCGAGCTTCCCCTGCCGCCGGCCATGTCGCCGTCATCGTCGCAACCACTGCAGCTCGAGCCTGACAGCGTCACCGTGCTCAGCATGTCTGCAGGAGCATGAAGCACCCCACCGCTCGCCCCGCCGTGCACCGCAACGCTGATTCCGAGCTTGACCGAACCACGGCCGCCGCAAACCTCGTCGCCGGCGTTGATTCCGGCGACCCCCGCGCCCAACTCCGCCTCCTCTTGATGCGGACGAGCAAGGGCTATGCCCTGGTGCCCTCAGCGCGCTAACACGATGCCTCTAGCACAAATCCGACGCGCCCGCCGTGTTCTGTGGTCGCCGCCGGTTGAACTCCGGCGAGCCGACGTGGCCGCGTGATTAGCGCTATTCATCGCCAGCTAACCCTCCCCAGAGCCATTGACTACTGGGCCCCACGGCCTAATTAACACTGCTTAGCTCCTGTTTAGACTAAACTAACCCCACTGGCCCACTGGTCAGTTTGACCTGGCCACGTCACCGTTGACCAGGCCCCACCTGTCATTGACACTGAACAACATTGTGTCACTGACCAGTGGACCCCACTGGTCAGGTTTGACCTAGATCGCTGCTGTTGACTTGCTGACGTAGGCATGACGCAGTGCTGACGCAATAAGTCATTTCTAGATTAAAAATAATTCAGAAAATTGCCTAAACTTCTAAAAATCATAGAAATTCAACCGTAACTCCAAATGAAATAAATTATATATGAAAAATGATCAAAAAAATCCAATCTATCCATCTGTACCATTTTCATGCATGTTATAACAACTTATGGATGTTATTTAGGCCAAACCATATAATTGGCATTTAAACCCTCACATATGGAGTTTGAATTTGAACCTAGGGTTCAAACCAACTCCATTTAACATGTTGCTAGTTGCATTAGCTCAAAACACAGCATATTGACATGTCATGATCATGCATCATATTGTGCATTGCATTGATTGTGTTCATTCTCTGTTGCCGGTGGTTGTCCCCTCTCGATAGACGTTGTACCGACGCTGTGATCGTTGACACTGATGAAGACCCAATGATATCTTCAGAAGTGCCAGGCAAGCAAAACCCCCTTGTTCATTCTGATACAATCCCACTCTCTCGCTCCTCTCTCTTTTACTGCATTAGGACAACATGATTCCTATGTTACTTGCTGCGGTAGTTGAACCCCTTATCCTCTGCATGACCTGTCATTGCCACAGTAAATAGATGGAACCCACTAGCATGAGTAGGAGTTGTTTGAGCCCTGATGTGCCTACTCATTTATGCTTGTTTGTCATGCCTGCTACTGCTTAGAGTTGAGTCAGGTCTGATTCATCAGGGATGAATCGAAGGTGTGTGAACATGTCCTACTGTGTGTGAGCTAAGTGTGTGTACACGATTTGGTAAAGGTAGCGGTGAGAGGCCATGTAGGAGTACATGGTGGGTTGTCTCATTGAAGCTCTCCTTAGGATCGGAGTTCTGTGTTTGTGATCCATGAAACAGTTACTACCACGCATTGGGCCCGAAACCAATGGACCCTCTCGGCTTCTTGATCACCCTTGTCCTCTGTCCAGGAGTTGCAACTAGTTTCTGGTGTTTATAGGATATGTGTTGGCGGCCGTGCGTAGCACTGACCCTAGGGGTGGCTATGATGTGGTAGATACACCATGGCACGGTGTACCGGGCGCCCGTTTGGCGTCCCGGGAACCCTGTTCACATCGTTCGGGGCCGTATGTGGAAACCTCGGCCGGACTCCCTGCGGATGGAACCTGGATAGGCGATAAACCTGGACTAGAGACTTGAGTGTTTAGGTAGGCCGTGGCCGACACCCTCGTTGGGCTTCCGCTTGAAGGTTGCCGAGTACATGTCGTGTAAACGGCGGTAAGTGGTGAGAGCGTGTGTGAAGAAGTACACCCCTGCAGGGTTAACATCATCTATTCGAATAGCCGTGTCCGCGGTAATGGACTTCTGGGTTGCCTATAACAGTTCATAGACAAGTGAAAGTGGATACTATAAAACTCGCAAGATAAGTGTGAGTGCTATGGATGGCCTTCTCGTAGGGAGACGAGAGCGGATCCATAGTGGTGTATTGATATGGTGAATATGTGGACTCGTGTGCGCCACCTCAAAAGAGTTGCTTGCAGTCGTAGTTCAGGTTAGCTACTAAGTCAAAGCTGGCTTGCTGCAGTTAAACTCCACCACCCCCTTGTTGATACCGATGCATATGTAGCCAGTTCTGATGTAAGTCTTGCTGAGTACCTTTGTACTCACGTTTTCTTAATTTATGTTTTGCAGAGAGATTTCAGTCTCGCTAGAAGTTCCGCGTGGACTTCGATGTTTAGCTTGATACCTCAGCTACGATCTTGTGCCCTCGGCAGGATCTGGTAGATAGTCAGGCTTCTTAGTCTTTTTCATTTGTAGATGTCTGTACTCAGACATGTTAAGCTTCCGCATGTGCTTTGGTTTGTATGCTTTGAATGTTGGGTCATGAGACCCATGTTTGTATTTCTGGCTCCTCGGAGCCTAATGAATAAATACTTGAGTCGTAGAGTTATGTTGTGATGCCATGTTGTATTTACACATATCGAGCATATTGTGTGTATGATTGAAATGCTTGGTATGTGTGGGATCCGACAATCTAGTTGTTTATCTTTGGCAGCCCCTCTTATGGGGAAATGTAGTCTTGTGCTCCAATGAGCCATAGTAGTCTGCTACAGCCCGGTTCACCGGAATCCTGCTAGCCCAGCACTACTGCTCAGGACACTTGACTGGCCGGCATGTGTTTCACTTCGTTCCTGTGTCTGTCCCCTTCGGGGAAATGTCATGCGGTGACCTCCGGAGTCCTACCTAGCCTACTACAGCCCGGGTTACCGGAGTCCTGTTAGCCCAGTGCTACAGCCCGGATTCACACACTGCTGACCGACATGTTAGAAGTTGATTCATGTATGCCTGTCCCCATGGGTTAGTGCCGCTTTGGGTTCACGACTAGCCATGTCGGCCCGGGTTCTCTGTCATATGGATGCTAGCGACACTATCATATACGTGAGCCGAAAGGCGCAAACGGTTCCGGGCCATGGTAAGGCGACACTCGTGGGAATACCGTGCGTGAGGCTGCAAAGTGATATGAGGTGTTACCGGCTAGATCGATGTGACTTGGAATCGGGGTCCTCACACCACGAGGAGTTCAATATGAGATGTTAGTATTCACATATGCTCTACATAATTCTGCAATTGTATGTGTATGAGTACTAATCAAACCAAAAACTACCAATATTTATTTTAATTGTGAAGCAACAATGGTACGAAGAATATCTGCTATTGCCGGCGTGTTGTCTTTGTAGCAGCTCATTGAGAAGTTAGGCTTTAATAATGTGACTGATAAGCCAGTTGCACTTAAAATGATGAGAGATGTATGTGAATCTGTTCTTTAATCCTCCGAAAGGAAGCAAAGCTAGCACATAGTGGTGGTGATATCTTGACGAGTTACAGAGTGGCCTTGTGGAGGCAGCTTGGAAAGGTTAACAAGGGATTGCATTGGAATTATTTCTAATTAAGTATTAGCTCTGGATTACCATTGTTGTTGTTGTTGTTAGTCCAGCTATACTGGTGCCATAACTACACTATCTGGGTTGGCACTTCAGTTGAATTCTGGATTTATTCTTTTGGTCTGGTTCTCTCCTTATGATTGTCTTCTACCGTATGACTTGGTATATCATACTTCAAAAAATGTTGGGCCTATTTTTTTGCAATACTCGCTGAGGAACATGTGCAGGTGTGGGACTTTATAAAGCTTGGAGATTATCTTAGTGAAAGGGATGATGTCGATCCCTCTAGGATAGGGATTGCTGGTGAATCACTCGAAGGTATTATAGATCATGATTGCATCATGATACTGAATTAATACATAGACTTCACTTTTAGAAAACTTATCCTTTTTATTTGGAGCTGAATACAGGAATGCATGCATTGTTTGCTGATTTTTGTGGATACACGTTACAGTGTTGTTGTTCCAATGATTGGTGTTCACGTACACACAACAGTAATTTTATCGATATGGGTGCACATAGTTTTGTGATTTGTCCCATGTAAGTAAAGCAATGCTCTTTGTGGTGGCTACAGGGATTTTAATGGGCAATAGATAATGACATGTGGCAAGCTAGAGTTGATAGCATTAAGCCTTTATTTGAATGTTAGATGCCATGCATCCTCTAAGATTGGGCACGCACCATTGAAAAATATAGATCACAACTAATATATATTGTATCAGTTCAGAACATTTACATGTAAGTATCTATGTCATTTTGTCTTTCCTGTAGAAGCAAGAATTGATTCAGGGAAGAGTGAAATAGATGCAGAGGTTGTGAAAAGGTGACTATCTGATTCATTTGACATTTATTTCTGATTGTTCCATTGTAAATGTTTCATGATCTTGTATTGACATATTTTTACCAGGTTTGGGACAAAATAGCACCTGCTATGGCTTCACAATTTGATGCTCCCTACTCAGTTCCTCTGATTACAGCACGTCCACTCCTCCTAAATGGTAAAACCTATCATATTTCTTATTGAGTGCTTCTGCTTCGTCCAATAGTTATTGCATGACCCAACATATTCAAAAGTCTCTCACTTTTATGAGTTCAATGAGCACTTGTTAGGGCTGGGCTTCCAGTCTTCAGTATATATTTTTTGTCTTATGATTTTATGGTTGAGCCAGAACTGTTGTTAACCCTTCATTTAAAAATTAATGTTAATTGACAATTTTTCTTGTTGCTGGAGCTTCATTCATCAATTACCATGCAGGTGCTGATGACCCTCGTTGCCCAGTCCTTGGTCTACAAGAACCTACCTCAAAAGCTGCTGAGGCTTATGCAGAAGCTGGTTCTGCGAATAAGTTCAAGGTAACATTCAATCTGCTCCCTCCGATCCAAATTAATTGACACTCCTCTTGTACAAATTTATCTTTTGACATGCAATATGTTTACTTTTCACCATGAGGTGTGGTTCTATGTTTGCCTAGACTTTTGTTGCATGAATCCAAAGCAATTGACAGTGGTTACCGCACCTATAATTGTTCTTTTTGTAACATAACTGTAACTATTTGTAATCAATAGTGGAAGATTTTAGTACATGTACTTGTGCCACAACTTAAATCAATAGTGGAAGATTTTAGTACATGTAGTTGTGCTTATGCTTTAGACATTTACACTTGCAAAATTGTTCTGATCCTGCAGTTACATGCTTGCTGACACAGCATTACCCAGTTAGTCTGGTGACAGTTCTTTTTAACAATGGAGCTGGAATAATTGTATGGCGTATGTTATGTTGGACTCATTAACTAGAACTATATATTTTTTTGATTTCTTGATTGCAGGATCCAAATAACTAACTCGACTGGACACTAGATCACAGATAATTTAGACTTGGCACTTAAATAGGATGGCTAAATTACATTTGAGTTTCATTCGACGGATATTTGCTATGAGAATTATGAATTTTATGAATCTACATATTATACGTATGGTTTTGAATATTGTAATTGAATGCCTGTATTTTTTTAGGTTGCAATAGGCTATTGCCACAACCCACTTTTGGTTGCCACGTGTTAGCACCATGAAGATTTAAATTGTCGCAATAGTTTCTCGCTACAAACATTTCACCCATTGTGATACCTATTTATCACCACCAAAACTAGTATGTTGCAATTTCCTATTACGACGATTGGAATATTTGTTTCCATAACTTAATGCCATGAGTGTAGCGGTTTGTGGCAAAATGCCTAATGCCACAAAAATAAGGATTGTTGCCATAGTTTATTGCGCCAATTTAATATTTCCACGGAACAGTATGCACCACGAAACGAGCGTTGTTGGTATAGGTTGTTGCCACAAATGTTTATCGCCACGAGCTATCAGTCGTCATCACAAATGTTTATCGCCACGAGCTATCAGTCGTCATGATTCGTTACATGTTACATTAAAGCTATCTCCACAAAGCAAATTGTGACATCTAGATGAGTGTTGCCACGAGAAAACATGTGGCGATTTCCCACATGGTTGTTGCAATAGCACACTCTATTGCCACAATTGCTTTTTTGTGGCAATAACCTATTACCATGCGTCCAGTCGCAATGGCTGCCAACGAATGTTGTTTCGTGGCAATAGGTATTTATCGCCACAAATTGACATGTATTGCGACGAACAATTTTGTTGCAATAGACCCGAATCCTTGTAGTGTATATTAAATAAATAATTATGATTGTTTGTTTGATTGTTGTGTGATTGATTGTGTGAAATTGAGTGGGATTTGAAACTTTTTGAAAGTTGAATGAGAGGGAATAAAAGGACTTTCCCAAAACTTTTCATCTTGCATGTTGATCTCCATGAATTCAATATCATTTCATCACAAGACCCTAGAGTGAAGATAATATGACTTCTTACATTTAAAGAAATGAAAAGGGGTTTGAAAATTATTTGAATTCCATTGAGAATATGTCAAATTTAGAAACTTTAAGCAACCCAATGAGTTCATGAGGGAAGATAAAATGACTTCTTAAAATTCGAAGAAAGAGAGTTGGAAGTTTCAAAGGAATAATTTGAAAGTCACTTTGAAGTTATTTGAATTTCCAAATTTCAAATTCTCTTGGGAGTTATTTAGTTTTAATTCCAATTATTTTTATCCTAAAAATAAATAAATGGAAATAAGGGCAAAATGATTCCCTTCAATGGAAAATTAGGAGAAAATAAATTTGTAATCATTTTTGTATTTTAAAAATGTTTTTTTATTGATTTTAAATGCAATAGTAGCACTGTTTGACTTTTATGATTTTTTATGGAACTTAGTTAAACTTGAAAAATAGTTCACCTTATTCTTGGTATTTTTCTGATCATTTTGGTATATGATATGCCTATGTATAATTTTTATTTAATTTACTTCTGTTGTAGTTTTCCTTTGTGTTTTTCTTTTTTTTAAACAAGCACGTGCGCGCGCAGGCCAGCCGACCTACTCGGTCGAAAACGGCCCAAGGCCTAGACCCCGCGACCGAGTCCCTAGCCACCGGTTGCCCGCCCCCATCTCTCACCCGCTCGCTCACCCGCACCCACGGACAGATGGGGCCAGCCTGACCCGTCGTCCCTAACCGCCTACTTGGATAAGCACGTAGTGCTGTGTGTGCACGCCGCAACCGCCGGTCGAAGCTCTCGCATAGAGCTTATCCGCAGCTCCCTTCTCGTGCCTATAAAACCCCTAGGAGCCCCTCTCTCCATTCTGCCTCACCGCTACTCCCCACGCCGCTCCTAGCCGTCGTAGTCGTCGAGTGGATCTCGTCGGAGCCGAGCCGCCTCGCCACCGATTCCATTGCCGGTGGTGCACCCTGGCCCCCGTTCTCCTCGTCAGTCGAATGCCCACATCTGCGCACTCCATTTTGACATGGTGGTTTTGCCTTTAGGTCACTGGAGCCGCCGCCTGGACGACCCATGCTGTCACCGGAGCACCAGAGCTCCGCCGCCTCCCTCCGCCCCATCCAATGCACGCCGACGCCCGCCGTCACCACCATCCGGTCGCCCGCACCATGCCGCACCCCTCCGTCCACTTCGCCGCCGCCGGAAACCGCCAGAGGCCGCCGCCCCGTCACCGCCCGACGCTAGCGCCGCCGTCTTCCGTTCGTTGTCGTGCTCGCTGTGAGCCACCCGCTTCCCCTCGCTCTGTTAGTTTTTTCAGATTAAGCCGGTTAATCTCGGTTTTATTAAACCGTGCGGTTTTAGTAGAAACCGGTCTTGGTTTTCTTTTTATTTAGCCGCGGTAGTGTTTTATTTATTTAGTAACCGTTCACCATATAACTTCTGCATCGAATGCTGCTCGGCCAGTCACGAGCCGCCAGGTGCCCGAGGGCCGGTTCGTAGTTTATTTTGTTTCCTGTTTCACTGTTGGATCCCTGTAAATTTTAGTTTAGCCCCTAAACTTAGATTGGCCACATCTTTTTAATCGTAGATCCAAACTCGATGAAACCAGTGGCAAATTCTTCGTCATGTTTAGATCTATCCAGTGGTATCCTTTTTTGCAAACTTTTGTGAGATTCAAATTTGAATTTATTCAGATTCGAATTCGAACTTCAAATGGCCATATCTCCCAAATTGAAGCTCAGATTAAGTTGATTCTTTTTGCACTTTGTCACCATAGCCAAACCCTATCACCTGGACCTTTGTCACAATAACTTTCACACACAAGAATCTGTCCATTAATATTTTCTACTAGTATGCATAGTATGCACTATAGTTCACCTCACTTTTTGAACCATAGGCTTATGTTGTTTTGCATTTAGAATATTTTTGTGGTAGCTTAGTGTGTTGTATGTTCATTTGGTTTTTCCGAGACTGCTTGCTTCACATGTTCTTCTTGGTTTTCTAAAATGTTTGCTTATGTTTGTTTATCTTCCTTAGCGATAGATTGCCCGGAGTGCGAAGCAGAATATTATCAGTCTTTAGAATTCACCCAGCAGTACCAAGGCAAGTTGCATCTTGATCATGTTTCATTACCAATGTTTTTATTATGCACTTAGTTCTTCGCGGTAGGACTGCATGGTAGGAATTGATGCCGCATGACTATGCCTTTCACCCAGTAGTTCATTGAGGTAGGTCTGAACCATATAATATTGTCGCCATCGTTTTACATTATGTTGCTTCGCTAAGTAGACGTGGATTAGGGAGTGATCATTGTAAAGTTTGAGTGACAATGTAGTGAATAGGACCTAAGATAATTAATGAACTACCTGGGCGGAAACTTGTTGGAATGGTGGCGAAGTATAGTGGGGCACACATGGGAAATCCATGGTGGTGCACCACTAGTGGACCGTTCGCTCAAGCTCAAAGAGATCAATCATATTCTCATGTCTAGAAACTTACGTGTGCAGGCACAAGCCAATACGGGCTCTAGCTTAGTTGAATCGATAGTGTGACCCCTTCCGGGATGGGCTAGCAGATGTAAAATAATGTAGGTGTACTGGCCTATTCGTGGGTTAAGGGGGAACATTTTCGAAAGACTATGTCTCAATGTTCCGATCACGGAGGTGGTCGAGTCTTGTGGGGAAAAGTGTGCAACCTCTGCAGAGTGTCAACCTAATCGATTAGCCTTGTCCCCGATTAAGGACAACTTGAGCATCTAGTAGTGGAAATGCTGGGACATCTCATCACTCTTAATTAAATAGTTGGGTTTTAAATGAAACTTTGGGAATGGATTGAGTTGGGTTTGCCAACTCATCCTATGCTATTTTCTAGTAGTAGAATAAAATCTTTTATTCTAGGAAAAAACTAGCTTGATGCAAAAACTAAACTCAGAGCTTTCAACTAGCCAAATTGCATGTACAAATAGGTTCATTATTCTTATGATGTGACTTGCCAGTACATTCAATGTACTGACCTACAGGGCTGCAACGTCTTATGTTGCAGGAATTTCTATGACGAGTAAGAGTTACGTTGTAGGGTTACTGTCTACACTCAACTTGCCGTTGGCGTTGATGGGACTCCACACCCGTGTGATTGTTTCCGCTAAGACTTATGAGGTATATATCAAATTTACGTTATTTATACATGTGATTGCACTTTGATATATACATCGACGTACTATGTGTGCCAGCATACCAATCCAGGGATGGCATGGATACACAGAGGCTTGACCGTTTGAGGTCGGGTCGCTACAAAACGTGATCCAGAGGACTTGGAGTGGACGTAACCTTCTGTACCCAAGAGATCCCATCTTGGGGCCTTTTCCGGAGCTCCACCGGAGGGGGAATCGATCATGGAGGGCTTCTACATCAACACCATAGCCTCTCTGATGATGTGTGAGTAGTTTACTTCAGACCTTCAGGTCCATAGTTATTAGCTAGATGGCTTCTTCTCTCTCTTTGGATCTCAATACAATGTTCTCCTCGATCTTCTTGGAGATCTATTTGATGTAACTCTTTTTGCGGTGTGTTTGTCGAGATCCGATGAATTGTGGGTTCCAAGTTTATCTATGAACAATATTTGATTCTTCTCAGAAATCTTTTATGTATGATTGGTTATCTTTGCAAGTCTCTTCGAATTATCAGTTTGGTTTGGCCTACTAGATTGATCTTTCTTGCAATGGGAGAAGTGCTTAGCTTTGGGTTCAATCTTGCGGTGTCCTTTCCCAGTGACAGCAGGGGCAGCAAGGCACACATTGTATTGTTGCCATCGAGGATAAAAAGATGGGGTTTATATCATATTGCTTGAGTTTATCCCTCTAGATCATGTCATCTTGCCTAATGCATTACTCTGTTCTTGTGAACTTAATACTCTAGATGCATGCTGGATAGCGGTCGATGTGTGGAGTAATAGTAGTAGAAGCAGAATCGTTTCGGTCTACTTGTTGCGGACATGATGCCTATATACATGATCATGCCTAGATATTCTCATGATTATGCACTTTTCTATCAATTGCTCGACAGTAATTCGTTCACCCACCGTAATACTTATGCTATCTTGAGAGAAGCCACTAGTGAAACCTATGGCCCCTGGGTCTATTCTCCATTATATTATTCTCCTGTCAACAAGCTATTTCTGTCGCCGTTTATTTTTCAATCTTTATTTTCCAATCTATATCATAAAAATACCAAAAATATTTATCATATTATTGTTATCTCTATCAGATCTCACTCTCGTAAGTGACCGTGAAGGGATTGACAACCCCTTTATTGCGTTGGTTGCGAGGTTCTTATTTGTCTGTGCAGGTACAAGGGACTTGCATATAGTCTCCTACTAGATTGATACCTTGGTTCTCAAAAACTGAGGAAATACTTACGCTACTTTGCTGCATCACCCTTTCCTCTTCAAGGGAAAACCAACGCAGTGCTCAAGAGGTAGTAGTAAGATGACTAAAACTCCGTTCTCTGGAACAATGCGGTCCGATGTGTGTTGAGGCACGCGGCGGGCACTACAAAAAAAAGACACATCCATGACATTTTGGGCCGAACGAAAAAAATTTCTGTCATACATATGACACTTCTATGACCATAATTGTGACAAAACCTGATATCATCATAGATGTGGTGGGCTCCTAATTCTATGACAAAAAATCATGACAGAAAATGGGCTTTTCGTCCTGGGCGGGCTGGAGACGCTGCTGCATGACATTCTTTGGGCCATCCATGACGGAAAAAACCATGGTAGAAGCGAGGGGGAGGAAAATTTCGGGGAGTTCCCGGTTACGGTGGGAGGTCGGGGGCCGAGCGATGCACGTTTCTCTCGTACACGTACGCGCGTGTGTGCGAGGCGTTGGCTCTATCTACACCCGAGAGAGGCATTGGGCTCTAACTGAACCCGAGCGATTGCACTGCAGGCTACACGTTACTGAACCAGAGCGATCGATCGATGGCTGTTAACTGAACCCGATCGAGCGATTCCTTCACTACTGATGCTAACTGAAGCCGATCGATGCTGCCTCTGGATGAACAGTGAGCATTGTGGGGGGGGGGGGATTTGGATGAACAGTTCCTGGTGGGGGTGGATGAACAGGACCCCGTGGTGTTGCCTCTAGATGAACAGGACCCCGATCGATCGAGCCTGTTGGGGCTAGATGAACAGGACCCCGTGGAGTGCTGGATGAACAGGACCACCCCGTGGAGGGAAGGATGAACAGTAGATGGTGGAGGGCAGGATGAACAGTAGCCCATGGAGGGGTGGTTGAATAGGAGCCTGTGGAGAGGGCTGGTTGAACAGTAGCCGGTGGAGTAGCGCACGGTGGAGGCTGGATGAACAGGAGCCCGTGGATTAACAGTCGCAGGTGGAGGCTGGAGGAGGTCGACGGTGGATGAACAATAGCTCATGGAGGCTGGAGGGGGGCGACGGTGGAGATGAACAGTATCCCATGGAGTCCCGTTTTGTGGTACGCCACACCCCTCCCGATGAACAGGACCCCTGTTTCGACCGTAGCGCTCCAACACAAGTCCGTTTCCTCCGTTTTGCCGTACGCCACACCCCTCCCGATGAACAGGACCCTCGTTTCGACCGTAGGAGGTCTGTTTCCTTCGTTTTGCGATACGCCAGACCCCTCCCGATCAACAGGACCCCGTTCCGAACGTAGGAGGTCCGTTTCCTCCATTGTGCGTTATGCCAGGCCTCGTTTCGATCGCCTGTTCCGTCCAAGCCCTCCCGATGAACACGACCACGCATTCTGTTCCGACCCAGCCGGTTGGCTCCCACGCGTTCCGTTGCCTCCCGATGAACACGACGCATTCCGTTGCCTCCCCATGAACATGACACATTCCGTTGCCTCCCCATGAACACGACGACAACACTGTTTCTCTATTCCGACCCAGCCATGTACACGAGCCCTCGCCGTACGTATGCGCGAGTAGGCGTTCGAGACCGTGCCCGTATGTACACATACGTGGCCGTATTTTCTTTCTTGCACCCTGGCCGTTGTACATACGTGTACATGCTACGTGCGGGCCTCTACTACGACACGTGCGCGCCTCTACTACGACAAGTGCGCGCTTATACATCGACCAGTATGTACGTAAACGTTCACGACCAGAATGACAACGCTACGTACGCTTCGACTAGGTGGGTCGCGACTGTCAGGCACTTCCTTGCTTGCGAAGATGTAGCTGGTGGGTCCCAGCAGTCAGTGGGCGAATCGTTTTTTTTGCCCGGACGCACTTCCTCGCGTGCGAAGATGTAGCTGGTGGGTCCCAGCAGTCAGGGGGAAACGTTTTTTCGCGAAATACAGTGGCCCGTCCGGTGGGTCCTAGCTGTCAGGTGGAGGAATCATTATTTTCTGCGTAATAAGGAGGCACTTCCTTGCTACGGCCGTGGACCCAGCTGTCAGCCTCTCCACGTACTGTCCACGTCCGATGGAAGTCGTTCCTTGACCACGTTGACCACGCCGCGCCGAGAGCACCAGGGCGGTGGACGACGGCGAGGCCTAGGAAGGGGACGACACAGAGGCAGGGAAGACTCGGCAGTTGTTTCCCACGTGGAGGGGAGTACTTCTGTACCAGAGTTTACTGGTTCGTCTGCCGTTGCCGGAGAATAACACCAGGTGTGGGTGAGTAGAGGGATGGCTAGGCCAGCGATGGAAGTACGGTCGGGCGGTGAGGCCTGCGCGACAGCACAGCCGGCCGCGAGGAGGAGGGAGCAGGCAGTCCCACCGGCGCTTGTTTGAGCGGCTGGAGCAGGAAGAGCAGAGATTGAAGAAGCACGACGACCGTTGGATGGACATCCAACAGTCAGTGCTTGTGCGTCAACCTTTTTTTAGGAAAGCCTCAAATCTGTGGAAAACAGCATACAACCCATCTGCCATTATTTCTAATAATTTACAGCCCATTTGCTAATTCTTAAGGTTTTTTTGGAGCCCATATTCTTTTTGTTAGCATTACATCCCATATAGTGGCAACGGTTAAAAAATTATACGGAATTTTGCATATTTTGGTGCGGTCCAAACTGTTTTTAATCCTAAAATTTCGACTCACATTCAAACTGATTTTAAAAATAAATGTATATCAATATAAAATCCACTCCATGCATAAAAATTAATGTAATTTAAAATCTTGAAATGAAAAAAAGATATTTGAAACTAATTGCCGGTTTGATGTGTTCTAAAAATGTACAACCCATTTCTCATTACTAATGGGCCATTTTCTCGGCCAGCCGGATGAAAGCTCTCCTCGTCTTGAAAGATTTGCAGCCCAACAGGCCTGACAAAGCGACTTACTTGGCAAATCACAAAAAAACTGGGTGTGGCCGTGGACCCAGCTGTCAGCCTCTCCACGTACAGTACTCTTTCGATGGAAGTCGTTCCTTGACCACGTTAACCACGTCGCGCGGAGAGCACCACGGCGGTGGACGACGGCGAGGCCTAGGAAGGGGACGACGCGGCAGTGGAAGCCCACGCGAAGAGGACTACGAGGGTTCACTGGTTCGGCTGCGGTGTGAGGCTGCCGTCGCCGCAGGGCCTGGCCAGCGGTGGGAATAGTAGGGGGCGATGAGGCCTCTACGGTAGCACAGCCGGCCACGGGAAGCAGGAGCATGCGGCACGACCGGCGCTGCTTTGGGCAGCTGGAGCAAGAAGACCAGAGGTTGAAGAAGCACTACGACCGTTGGATGGACATCGTACGGCCACTGGAGCTAGAATCATTCATATTGACTAAGTTGACAAAGCCCTTCGTCCCCGTCAACTTAGTAGGCCCACAAGTCAGCCTCCCAGCAAGGTGGGTCCCAGCTAGCCGGGGGAGTACTCATTTTTTTGTGCGTAATAAGGAGGCATTTCCGGTGGGTCCGAGCTGACAGCGGGGGGGGGGGCGTTTTTTTCGCGAAATACGGTGGCCCGTCCGGTGGGTCCCAACAATCAGGGGAAAAAGATTTTTTTGGAAAATACTGGTGGCCTGTACAGTGGGTCCCCGCTGTCAGGTGGAGGAATAATTATTTTGCACGTAATAAGGAGGCACTTCCTTGCTGCGGCCGTGGACCCAGCTGTCAGCCTCCCCACGTACAGTCCATGTCCGATGGAAGCCGTTCCTTGACCACATTGACCATGCCGCGCCGAGAGCACCAGGGCGGTGGACAACGGCGAGGCCTAGGAAGGGGACGACACGGAGCCGGGGAAGACGCGGCAGTGGATGCCCACGCGTAGAGGAGTACGAGGGTTCACTGGTTCGCTGCGGTGTGAGGCTGCCGTCGCCGCAGAATAACAAGGGGGTGTGGGTGAGTAGAGGGATGGCCTGGCCAGCGGTGGGAGTAGTAGGGGGCGGTGAGGCCTCCGCCACATCGCAGCCGGCCACGGGAGGCATGAGCATGAGGCACGACCGGCGCTGGTTTGGGCGGCTGGAGCAAGAAGACCAGAGGTTGAAGAAGCACTACGGTCGTTGGATGGACATCGTACGGTCACTGGAGCTAGAATCATGCATATTGACTAAGTTGACAAAGCCCTCCGTCCCCGTCAACTTAGTAGGCCCACAAGTCAGCCTGCCACTAAGGTGGGTCCCAGCTAGCAGGGGGTATTCATTTTTTGTGCGTAATAAGGAGGCACTTCCGGTGGGTCCGAGCTGACAGCAGGGGGAACGTTTTTTTCACGAAATACGGTGGCCCGTCGGGTGGGTCCCAGCAGTTAGGGGCAAACGTTTTTTCGCGATATAATGGTGGGCGTCCGGTGGGTCCCTGCTGTGAGGTGGAGGAATAATTATTTTCCACGTAATAAGGAGGCACTTCCTTGCGGTTGCCGTGGACCCAGCTGTCAGCCTCTCCATGTACAGTATTCTTCCGATGGAATTCGGTCGTTGACCACATTGACCACGCCGCGCCGACAGCACCACGGTGGTGGACGACGGCGAGGCCTAGGAAGGGGACGACGCGGAGCCGGGGAAGACGCGGCAGTGGATGCCCACGCGGAGAGGAGTACGAGGGTTCACTGGTTCGGCTGCGCTGCCGTCACCGCAGAATAACAGGGCGTGCGGGTGAGTGGACTGGAGGGATGGCCTGGCCATCGGTGGGAGTAGTATGGGGGCGGTGAGGCCTCCGTGGCAGCACAGCCGGCCACGGGAGGCAGGAGCAGGCGGCACGACCGGCGCTGCTTTGGGCGGCTGGAGCAAGAAGACCAGAGGTTGAAGAAGCACTACGGCCGTTGGATGGACATCGTACGGTCAGTCGAGCTAGAATCGTGCATATTGACTAAGTTGACAAAGCCCTTCGTCCCCGTCAACTTAGTAGGCCCACTATACTAGGTCCCAACTAGCAGGGGGAGTATTCATTTTTTTGTGCGTAATAAGGAGGCACTTCCTTGCGTGCGAAGATATAGCTGGTGGGTCCGAGCTGTCAGCGGAGGTAACGTTTTTTTCGTGAAATATAGAGGCTGTTTCGGTGGGTCCCAGATGTCAGGTGGAGGAAATCATTATTTTGCGCGTAATAAGGAGGCATTTCCTTGCATGTGGCCGTGGACCCAGCTGTCAGCCTCTCCACGTACAGTCCACTTCAGATGCATGTCGGTCGTTGACCATGCTGACCACGCCACGCCGAGAGCACCATGGCGGTGGACGACGGCGAGGCCTAGGAAGGGAAGGACACGGAGGCAGGGAAGACCCGGCCGTTGTTTTTGTTTCCCACGCAGAGTGGAGTACGACTGTATGAGGGTTTACTGTTTCGCCTGCCGTCGCCGGAGAATAACAACAGGTGTGGGTGAGTAGAGGGATGGCTAGGCCAATGATGGGAGTACGGTGGGGCGGTGAGGCCTACGCGGCAGCATAGCCGGCTGCAGGGAGGAGGGAGCAGACAGTCCCGCCGTCGCTTGTTTGAGCGGCTGGAGCAGGAAGAGCAGAGATTGAAGAAGCACGACGGCCGTTAAATGGACATCAAACAATATACAGGCCATCTGTGGAAAGCCTCAAATCTGTGGAAAACAGCATACAACCCATCTGCCATTATTTCAAATAATTTACAGCCATTTGCTAATTCTTACGGGTTTTTTGGAGCCCATATTCTTTATGTTAGCATTACAGCCCATATTGTGGCCACAGTTAAAAAATTATACGAAATTTTGCATATGTTGGTGCGGTCTGAACTATTTTTAATCCCAAAATTTCGAGTCACATTCAGACTGATTTTAAAAATAAATGTATATCAATATAAAATCCAATAAATTGTCCATGCATAAAAATCAATGCAATTTAAAATCTCGAAATAAAAAAAAGATATTTGAAAATAATTGCCGGTTTGATGTGTTTTAAAAATGTACAGCCCATTTCTCATTACTGATAGGCCATTTTCTCGGCCAGCCGAATGAAGCTCTCCTCGTCTTGAAAGATTTGCAGCCCAGCAGGCCTGATAAAGCGACTTACTTGACAAATCACAAAAGAACTGGGCTAGCCATTTTCAGAAAGAAAAAAAACTACTGGGCTGGTCTGTGGTAAACATAAAAGAAAAGGCTGTCTAGACAGGCCAGAGTGTCCCGCACAGCCCAGTTGACACCCTGCTTCCGTCTCAAAAACAAATTAGATAAATGCCACTCCAATTATGGCGATTCATAAAAATGCCACTGCAATTTCCAAACTTTGAAAAATGCCACTGCAATTTTTGCAAACTTTGAAAAACGCCACTGCAGTTTGCAAACTTTGAAAAACGCCACTCCAGACTTCGAAAAATGCCACTAGAAATGGCATGAAATGGCATTTTTCAAAGTTTGGAAATTGCAGTGGCATTTCTCGGATACACCAGATTTGGAGTGGCATTTATCAAATTAACCCAAAACAAAAATAACTGGGCGAGCTGCTGGGTCCCTGGTGTCAGCCGCTCGTTGTGCAATTCTCTCGTTTATTGACTACGTTGACAATGGCATGGGACCCAGATGTCAGAAATCCACTAGGAGGAGCCATTTTTTATTGGCTTGAAATAAGGAGGCACTTGCTTGCGTACTGCCATGACCTTGGCGGGTCCCTGCTGTCATCCTCTCCACGTACAGTACCAGTTAGTCGTGCTTCAAAACTGATCGGCACGCCATTAAAAAAATAAAGGTCGATAACTAATGCGGCACCTCGGGCCAACGCGGCCAGATCGAATTTTGCACGAGAAATTACACACCATGTTTCGTTGACATGTGGTCCCGTTCCAACATATCAGTGAGACGACGACGAGTAGTAGGAGTATTTCCGAACGGACGTGTAGGCCGGGGCGCCTCTTCGTGAACCGTGGCAAACTCGCAACCGTCCACCGACTCTTCGCCTTTCCCTCTCGATTTGGAACTGCTGTCGCACGCTCTTCCTCTCCCTCCTCCATTTTCCTTCAGCCCTTCACCCTTTCTTCTGCCATTGTTCGATCGTCTTCTCCATGGAGGGAACAGGCCGGAAATGACCCCGTTATTCTTGCCCCGATCTGAAAGATGACGTGGTGGAGGAACTCATTGATCGATGCGACGTTATCACCTCGGCTAGCATGGCAGGTTCGTTCAAGCCCATTCTCGACTCAACTAATAACATCATTACAAAGAACCCAAGAGTCAAGGAGCGGTTTGATCTCCCCTATCTTCTTCGCCGTGACCCTGATGACTGGCACCGGCACGACGGAGGCCTCGCCCTGTGCCAGTTGATGCCGCTTGATAATGATACGTATGATGTTAAGATGCCATCGCTCGAGGGCAAGGCTTGGGCGGGCGCAAATGGAGATTGGGTTGTTTACATTGGGTCCAACTGCGAGTGGGAACTTGTGAATGTGTACACTCGTCACCGGGTTCCACTTCCAAAAATCTCAGCACACTGCCCAGAGGTTGAGCACACCGGTAATGTACGCACGTTCAAATACGATCATGGTGACTGTCTTCTACGGAAGATAGCAATTTGTCGAGTTCCCAACCGCTCTTGGAATTACAACAACTATCAAGTTGTTGCTATCTTCGACAAGCTTGTTGCCATCCTTCGTGGTTCGACTCGATGGATATTGCTCAAAAATCAATTTCTGTACACGGATGAGTACTGTGATGCAATTCAATACGAGGGCCTTGTGTTTGCTGCCACCACTCATGGCACTGTTTTTGCATGGCATCCTAGTAGTTTCGGTACATTTGTCTTCCACCATAATTATAATTGTTTCATCCACATGCATGCGGGTTAGCAAGTTTCCCTTTACTAATTAACCTTCTTCTTGTGTTTCCAAGGTCCTGTGAACATCCCACCACCTATACTTGAAAATTTTATAACCAAGGGGGAGATGACGATGGTGATGATCATGAGCATGAGGACAAGCAGCGCCTGGCAACTAATTCCGATGGATCACCACTTCTTGTGTGTATACAACCCACTGATGATGTTACTGGTAAGGAAGCAGGTGTCTCCCATGGTCGCACTCTCCGGACCTATTCCAACACCCGTTGCATGGTATTCGGGATGGATACTAGTGTGCTAGCGCCAACTCCTTCTCCCTGGCACAGAATTGATAGTCTTGGAGAAAACTCGCTCTTCCTTGGACAACACTATCCGATGATGGTGAAAGGCGATCCAACTGCTGTTGACACATTTATGAGAAGCAACTGTGTCTATACCTCGGACATTTGGGTGGTTCCCTCCCCTCGTACTGATATAGTAGGCCACTTCAGCCTGGATGATCGGTCCTACGTTGGTATCCAGATCGACAACAGATGGCCCGTCCCAGAGAATCACTTGTGGTTCAAAGCAAGCGTTTCCAACGCTGCGGAATGGTTGAGTTGAAGTTCATTTCATGGCTTGTTATTTGTTGTGTGGTGAAAACTTTAGTATTTATAATGTATCCTCGTTGTCGATGTGGGTTGATGACCTGTTGTATGTAATAAAATGATATGCCTGTGATAAACTTACTAAATTTATGAATGGCTTTCGAGTCGCTTCTCTAAATTTGTACTAGCTTCACATGCTTCACGCGTCGGGCGGGTGTTTTTACTGTAGCCATATGTTAATGTGTTCGTTGTACGTAACCAGCACCTCGAATCCTCGATACTAGTATACTATATACTAGTAGGAGTAAGTAGTAGGAGTAGTAGGGTGGCATGGGCCAGAACAAGCATTCACGTCCAGGAGTACGGCACACGCCACCACCACGACATCCATCTGACACCATATTATTTCTTGGAGTCCGTGCTAGAGCAATCTCTTCAACCTCGTCGTTTCTCTAACTTCAGCCATCGCGCGGCGGGCGAGGTGGGGGTTTGCCGATAGTCGGTTTCCTTAACTGCGGTCCCACTTGTAAGGCCAACTCCAACGCACGACCCCAAACGGACCTCCGTTTTGCACGAACTCCAACGATAATTTTGACTAGAAAAGCAAGACCAAAGAAAACAAGAACCACAAGAATACATTTTACTACTCCTGTAAGTTGGATTAGTGGCTTCTCGATGCATTCATTGTTGATCTGCGGAGGCTTGATCTTGCGTGCTTCTTTCTTCTTCGAGTGTAAAGAAGTAGACGTTGCTTCCTCGCATCTAGTCTCATGTCTAGCCTCTATTCTAGTAGGAGTATCAACAAGTGCACTAATCTCATCCGATAGCAGAACCAAAGATTTGGTCGAGTTCTTCCTCCTTTTGCCGACACGTGGGACATCCAACATCCAGGTCGTGTCATGAAAGAAAATAGAGTGGTAGTTGAAGCCACGAGATGTGCATCTTGGGTTGAACTGTAAATAGAATCTTACTACTCTTGAGTAACTCCAAAAGCGGCCACCAAAGATCTTTATTGGATTTCTTTTTCATCACCAGCATGTCGAGGTGAAAGATGTGCAGGTTCAGTGGGTCCTCTTGCGTTTTCAGTGACATGTGGGGCCGCATGTGAGCAAACAGACGATGGGCTCCGCGCGTCCGCTGGCTGGCTAAGAAGAGAGATAGAGGAGGGCTGAGCATCAACTGCAGGAAATTTGTTCTACGTACCTCGATATGGCGCTGTTTGGATCATGGGGTTAGAGCTAGTTTCGGTTAGTTGAAGGCTCAAATAACCCAAAAGTATCCAAACATGGAGGGTTAGAGTGGGTTAGTTTCATCTAACCCAACTGTCCCGGTGGAGAGGTGCTTATTTGGGTTAGAGTGGGTTAGAAAATAACTCTAACTCTAACTGTGTTAGAGTATCCAAACAGGGCCATAGGCTCGATATAGTGGGGTGGCATGGGCCATAACTCAGTAGCATTCACGTCTAGCAGTACGGCACACGCCACCCACACGAGTCCCATCCGACACCAATTTTCTTGGAGTCCGTGCTACATCCATCTCTTCTCCCTCCTGTTTTCTCAGCCATCCAACAAGATAATTACTATAGTATCATATACTACTACATGGGTTTGACGGAAAGATAAAAATACATACGGATCCATCAATGTTCAACGACATCCTCACGCCCTAGTGCGCCGGGTCACTAACTGACATGTGAGGAGCAGCGGCGTTGGCGGCGAGCTCAACGTGCTTCTGAACAGTGCCGTCCAAGGTTGCCCTATGCTCCAAGAAGGCCAGCATCCTATCGTCCCCCTCTTGCATGTAGTAGTCCTTGTGGACGATTTGCGCGTAGACGTGGGTGATTATGTCGATGGTGTCTTGCTGCGCCAAGCGCTGCGCGGTGAGCGCGACCTCGAGGTGGACATTCTCCGGCGCGACGGTGGGTAGTCGCAGGGCCACCAGTGCGTCGAAGAGGTTGTTACCATAGTGGCCATTGAGGGTGGCGGGCATCACAGAGCCTGGGCGCGTCGGCTGGAGGCTTACGTCAAAGTCGTCCACAAGCTTCTTGACGACGGTGAACTTGTCGAGGAAACCGACGAGGACCTTGTTGAACAAGGAGACAAAGCTGTCGTCCAAGCGGCCCCTCGCCCTGGCGGCCTCAAGCAATACTACCTGGAGACGTTCCTCGATGCCGGTGGACGTGGTACACTCCTAAATCTAGACGGTGGTGCTACTAGTACTAGTAGTAGTACTAGTAATGTAGTAGTAGGAGTACTAGCACTGTACTACCCGTTGGTCAAATTATTACGTGCTGCTCCTCACAGTGAAGTGACAAGACCCTGCGCCGGAGATGACACCTGAGTATAGGCGCCGTGTTCGGCATACCATAGTCAGCCTCACCGTCTGCAGTCACTATCATCATGGCTGTAGAGCTAGCCTGCTTACAACTAGCCCTGTTCGACATAATTTCCCGTGCGTAGATGCCCGTGCATTGCACGGAACACCAAGATTGGGGGTGGACGGCTCCGGCAGCGGCCATCGCGCCAGATTTTTCCATGGCCTTCTACTCCTAGATTGTGAGAGACAAGGAGTTGTTTGTAAATAGGGAACAAGTGCGGGCATCTTTTTGCAAAAATGGAGAAGCTTGGTTTGTATGCGTCAGATCTAGATCCGACGGCTATTGGTGAAAGATGGGAGGCGCAACATCATCACCAACTCAGGACCTGTTTGATTCGCAGGATTTTGAAAACGCAGGAATAGGACACGACAATATTACAAGTTTCAAACTGATATTACAAATGTTAGGAGTAATGCTGCACCTACGAAGAGGGAATTACTAGGAAGTTTACGTAAGAACTTTCGTTACTTTAGGTGGATGCAGCATTATCGTACAAACTAAAATCCACCGCCCTGACAAGTCACTAATGGGCAAATAAGTTTTTGAGTCTCTGGCCACTTGATGTTTCAAAAACAAATTCAGCTTCTGCGGAGAAATGAGCTCCACCGTGTACCCGCGCGGGTGTGGCTGGGCACGAAGCGTGAGTACGTGCACGGTGCACCTATTCTCTTCTTGTATACGTACACCACCTACGTGGGGTTGTGTGAGAGAGATACAAACCTAGAGAGATATAGTGTGTGGGTTCTTGAGAGTTTTTTTTGGGGGGGGGTCAATCAAAAAATTTAACATATGCAATGTGTGTGAAATAGAGTCCTGGATATAACATATATATAGAGGGGGCGATCCACGAGAAGAGAGTGGAGGTATCATCGGCTTGAGGTGTCCATAGAATCGAAGAGAGGGATGATGTGTGTGTGTGTGTGCGCGCGCGATCGATAAAGAGTGCCATCGAATTTGTGTGTGCCCACGTCAAAGATATAGAGTGGCTGGCCTACTAGAACGTGAGATGGGACATGTGCAGTTTGTCTCTGTGGCATGGATACCTACCTACAGCGCTCGACTATCGGTGTGTGGTGGGGGAAGAGGGAGGCCCAATTAACTATAGAGGTACAATGGCTGGTATATGTGTGGAGGAGGAGAGAGGCCTACCTCATGTATTAAGGAGATCGATCTGCCTCATGTATTAAGGGAGATCGATCGGCATCCATGCATATGTGCAGGAGATGAATAAGGTTGGGAGAGAGACAGAGCTAGAGTGTTGGAGGGGGTGGTAGTGGAGTTGCTTCTAACAAATGGTGGGATAGGCTTGCTAGACAAACGGAGGGCACGCCCGCAATATCAATAAGAGAGGAGATGGCTGCTTGTTGTCTGTGCACGTGCGTGTGAGAGACGGGTCAGGAGGCATGCACGAATGATGAGGGGGGACGATGTGGCTGTGGTAAGCAGACGTAACTACATAGGAAGATCAATCGCCCTTTGTAAGATAAAGGAGAGACATAACTTGTGAGGTACGTCGATCGATGGGGGGGGGTAGTTAAAGTCGATCTAGGTATATGTTGGGAGATCGATCGGTATACATGCATGTGTGTGTTAGAAGCAAATGAGGCACGAGGAGAAGGATAGAGAGAGAGGGATGCATGTAGGAGGTGGTACGAGAGGCATACTATATCGAGGGGGAGGAGTGTGCGAGTACGAGAACGATGAAAAGAGTGGTGGGAGTGAGGCATGGACGGTGACAAGAGAAGAGGGGAAGCTTGTGTTTGTGCTAGGCACACCTGGCTAGAGAGGCATATCGATCGATGTGTGCTGTAAAGAAGGAGCTGGAGGGCCTACACACACCATGGGTGAACGACCTAAAGTGAAAAGAAGAATTTGCGCGATGGAGCTAGAGAATGCTGAGGGAGGGTGAGAGGGATGCGGGCGTGTGCATGCACAAGAGAAAGTTAGCGCTAGCTACAAAGATAAGAGGGTTGTGTGGGTGTAAAAGACGAATAGAGATCATATATACTTCATTATAAAAAGCGAATTCGGATATTTGAAGAATTTATCATAGTGTTTCAAACCGACGGATGTGTGAATATATATAACGGTGATACACATGGTGTGGTTATGAACATGGTATACTACATTTAATATGTTTTATCTCTACTCTTATAAAAAACGGAGTTGTTGATGATGGTGTGCCTGCCATCCTGCATTATAGGCCGTCTGATTTATATCTGGCGGATAGCAAGGAAACTATGATGGTTGAAGTTGGCAACAATCATGATTGTAGATTCTTATTGAAATAGAGAAACGAATTCAAATTTAGTTCGAATTGCAGCGGTAGTATAGACATTTGGAATGCACTAAAATGTTGGTATGAGTAGGTTACATGCATTATACAGCAAGCGAAAAAATTTAATCGGACATAACATGGATTCATACTCCCTCCTTCCATCTATATAGGGCGTAATGAGATTTTTAAGACCGCCTTTGACTATTGACAAGATTAATAGTACATGACATGCACAATGTGAAAATTATATCATTGAAAGAACCTTTCACAGACGAATTTAACGGTGTGCTTTGTGTAAGTTGCATGTCATATATCATTGCTCTAATATTTGGTCAAAGTTAGCATCGAAAAATGCATTAGGCCCTATATAGATGGAAGGAGGGAGTAGCTTTGAATAGCATTTGTATAGTAAAACGGGGCAAGACTCTCTCTTTGTGTGGTGTGAATAGTTTTATTTTTTCGTTTTCTTTTTGGTTGAGGGAAGTGCGAATTGATTTGGTACGTACAAGTACAATATTACTACACGTTAGGCTTGTCCCTAAAATTCAACCCGCGTCTTGTTATATCCCGAAAATTCAGATATCGTGCTCCCAAAACTGGCGCCTTCACAACCCGCGCCTTGCTATCCTGAAATTACAATGCGCGCGAAAACTCCCTCCAGCTGCCAAATCCCGACACGTGAAATCCCCCTTCTAACCCTGAGCCGAAAGGGCCGCGAGTTAAAATCGGTGGGGGGTACTTTTGTAACACACCCTACATTTTGGACAAGCGCATTCCTAAGTCATGCTTCACCCCCTCCCATCGCCCCGTTTTCGCCATTCGAAATCCCAGGCCGCCATAACCTCTCCGCTCCAGCCGCGAAACCCCACCCTCCTCCTTCCGCCACGTCACCGCTGCCCAGACGGAGCCTCTTCCCCGACGACATCGTCCAGCACAACAGCTCGACGTCCCTCGTCCACCTCCCCAGATGAGGATCCGTCGTCCATCTCGCTGTCCTGCTGGTGCAGCCGCCCCGTCCTCCACCCCCAAGGGCTGCTCCGACGATCGCCTCGTCTATCGTGGCTGCTCCATCCCCACAGCGCCGTCTTAACCTACTCCACCGGAACCACAGTATCCTCACCGACTCCTCGGACGAAGCTGAGGCCTACTCGGCGCCACCAAAGAGGTTGTACACTCATCGCATCGCACCTTCTCCTTAACTCGACCTCCCGGCGCCGACGGTGCTCCATCCCGCACCCCCATGGAGCGGATACCTTGAAGCCGGTGCCACGGGCGACATCTCCACGGCGGCTCTCCCCCAGTGCGAGGCCCCTTCGGCGGCGGCCATACCAGCCGGATCTGCTGCTGCTGCTCCGGCTCTCGCTCGATCGCTCGCTCGCCCAGCTGCTGTTGCTGCTGCTCTCCCCCTCGCTCGTGCTGCTGCTCTGCTCCGATTAAGCCACACTTCAGTCGACTGAATCGACTTTTGGGTCAGTCAATTTTCAGGGGTTGGGGGGGCTCGCCGGTGTTAAGGAAGAACCACCCTCAGTGGGGACGGGGGCTCGCCGGAGAGGTACCCCACTATCTATCTTAGTGTTCAGGGTGGGGGTGGGGGGCCTAGAGGGCTGGCCGGGGCGGCGGTGGCGAGTTATTTCGGGGCGGCGAGGCGACGCTGGGGCCTGCGGTTCGGCCGGTGGTGGCTGGCGGCTCAGGGGGGTGCAGGTTCAAGATGAACTGCAGGCCCTCCCTAAACTACATGTCAAGTGCCTCTCTGCTACCATTGCGTTCAGTTTCGACAGAAGCATTCAGATTCCACAGTAAATTTCAGTTTCGACAGTTAAGTTCAGAGTCAACAATTTTTACCTCATCTGTTGTAGTTAGGTGGTTTTTGGTGATGTTAATTTTACATCCATTTTAGATCATCTATTGGAGATGCTATTAGAATCCCACTTGAGATTGACAATGTCTGTCTTGTGCTACTTCAGCCTTGACGTCTTACGGCTCACCGGAGCTGCTCCAACGACATAACGATCCGTCACAATAGAGCAGTGCCCTGGACGACGTCTACAGATTCCTCAGATCTTCCTCCACACCTCCGACAGCCACCTCTGCCTCAACTGCTTCAGCGACCAACCCAATGATGCTGAGGTCGACACGGCTACGGTAAAGAGGTTGTACACTTGTTGCATCACTTATTACTATACATTCACGTCGATCCATTAGGGCTATTTTGGTTCAACGGAAAAACATTGATCCACTGGTTGTTACCATCACTCTAAATTTCTGCATGCTCTCCTTACATAATCTCACCATATTTTTTTCGTATGCATGTCAGATATTGTACACAGTCATGCTGAACATGTAGAGAAAAAGAGAAGAGTTTTGCGAGGCAATACAATGTCATGCAGACATCGCTCCATGGTGGGTTCAATGGAAAACCCTCCCCACCCCTCTCCAGATTGTAATCCAGAGGAAGATATCTGTTCTGAGGCGGATTCGGACGCCGCTGACCACTCCTATTTACCCCCAAGGTGTTTGCTCTACCTTGGCATGATGATGTTAGTCATATCATGCATATGTTGCCTTGTAGTGCCTACTTTTGGCATCATATATGTCATCTACTTAGTTTAGACATGTTCTGTAATGCCACCTGTTTAGTTTCTATATCATATATGGGAATTATGCAGTCTCATGTCTTTTAGCCAGCCATAATATATGTGAAATGTGCAATGCCATCCTGTTTAACCAGGCATCATATATTTGAATGATATCTTGCCCATCCTTTTCTTCATTACATTTCCATTTGTCGACAATGTTTGTACATTCAACTACTCTTCCTGTGAATCAGCCATTTGGGTGGGAGATGGAAAAATCTGGAGTGAAAACAAGGCCTTCAGAGCAGACAGTGCTACCTGTCGAAGCAGATCTCTTGTTGGGTCCCGATAGCTCCTCAGAGATGGATTCAGAGAGATGACCAGTCCTATTACCCCACTGAGGTGTATGCTCTAACTTGGCACGGTTATACTGCTCATATCATGCATACGGTGTCTTGCATTGCATAGTTTAGACATCATATACACAATATTCAACACCATGTTCTTAGTTCAGACATCATATCGAATGCCCTCTGTTTAGCATATAAATCACATACGTGAATTAAATGATGCGATCCTGATTACTTAGATAACATGTAGGTGAATTATGTCATGCGATCTTGTTTAGTTATTCATCATATCTTTGAATTATGTTATGCTATGCTATCCAGTTTAGATAGACATCATATATGTGAAATTATGTCATGCTATCTGTTTCAGTTAAACAATATACATGTCAACTATTTCATGCCCTCTTTTTTCCACACTATCTATTGCATCTGTCTCTCATACAATGTATGTACATTCAACTATGTTTATCAGCCATTTGAATTGGAGCGGGTGATGCCAGTTTCTAGCGGACTAAAAACATGGTCTTCAAATAAAACAGTGCTACCTCTTGGTGGAGATAGCACCCCGGTTGTACATGCACAAGAACCAGCCCTACCACACATAACCCAAACTCTCGCAGATTGTACCCCTACTACAATGGATAGAGAACCAGCATCACCCAATCTAACCCCAACCCCAGCCGATAGTAACCCAGTTCCTGTTGACACAACACCATCTCCACCATAGAGCTCCCAAACAAGAGCAGTTAGTAAGGCAGCTCCAGTGCCCAAAGGGCCAGTACTATCACGACGAACCCCAACTCCACCAGTTAGTACGCTTATTCCTGTGGAGGAAGCACAACCAGCTAGCCGTAGTTTAGCATCTATCACATTTGATGTTGTTAAATCGTATGTGTGTATCTTCCCATCTTGGAAATATTATACTGAAGATGAAGGAAAATGCTAGTTGCAGGTGTTTGTCCAGGAGTTATGTGTAAGTAATGTTATTCATGGCAATTACTTTGCTTCGTCCCATACATACTACCTCCATGATGGTTATAATACAGCAAATTTTCCCATTTTTCTCTATAGAGAAGGACCGATTTTGAAACTCAGGATGAGGTAACCTGTGCTAATACCTTTGCTATCTTCAAGAATGCTTGGTGGCAGTATCGGAATTACCTGAAGAAAACGTACTTCACTGGCAAAGAAACTCATCAAATTCCCTTATGTTCTCCTAAGACACATTTACTGGACGATGACTGGTAACGCCTTGTTCTGTACTGGTCCCGAACCAAGAATGTGGTAAGGTCTATGAGCTCATTTTCTATTTTTAAGTATTATATTCTTGCGTCTTACTGTACTCTGTTCATGTAGAACAAGTGCCTAAACCTGAAGAACAACTATTCTAATTTAAGATTCCATTGCTACCATAGGACATAGATATATGTTTGTTTGATGCTTTTATTATGTACTAGTACTTGGCAATAGAAGACTTGGTAGTTTAATCCTATCCACCTTACTAATGAACTGGTTCACCGAAATGATTTTCATATACTAGTACATGCTAAACTTGTTATGTGTCTGCTTGTTTCTTCTTTTAGAATGCTGACAGAATATTGGGGAAGAGTGCCTTATTAAGCAACGGTAAAGGAAGTAATGCAGATAAGGTTCAGGATAGTGACACATCCTGTCTTGGTTTAGTGTTGGAGTTACTGGCCACTACCGCTTGCACACGCTATTCAAACTCACTGTCTCAATCAGTTCAGTTTCTTGAGTCTCAACTACAAGCTGAAAGACATCGATCAGTTGTGTTGCGACAAGAAGCGGAAGGACTGTGGAAGTCCCTGGAGCATTCAGATGCATACTTTCTGGTGCAGCAGCAAGTGTTGGAGGATTTTAGCGCCAAACAGGACAAAGCTAATCAGCTTGCTAAGCTTATGTAATGCCCTCGATGCGACTATAGCTCCCATGTGTCGAGGCACGACTTAGAGACATAATCGCATTGAAGGCATAAGTCGCAAGTTAGGCAATCTTCACAACATCCCATGTAATATAGATAATAAAAGGGGAGATAACATAGTTGGCTTACACTCGCCACGTCAATCAAGTACATAAATAGCATTACAACAATCAAACACTCATGGCCCGACTACGGCGCCAAAATAAAAGATAACCCAACATGCGACACGGTCCTGATCACCCCCAACTGGGAACCACTACTGATCATCAGGGAAAGACACATAGTATCGGTGAGAGTCCTTGTCGAACTCCCACTTGAGCTCAAGCACGTCACCTGGAGCGGAATCATCAGGCCCTGCATCTGGTTTGGAAGTAATCTGTGAGCCATAGGGACTCAACAATCTCGCACTCTCGCGATCAAGACTATTTAAGCTTAATAGGAAAGGCAAGGTAAATATGTGGAGTTGCAGCAAGCGACTAGCATATGTGGTGGCTATCCTGTTCGCAAAAGAGAGAGAGAAGAGGAGGCAAAGCGCAAGCGAGTAACTAGAGGACAACCTGCACAAACATTACTCCAACATCGTGTTCACTTCCCGGACTCCACCGAGAAGAGACCATCACGGCAACTCACACTGTTGATTCATTTTAATTAACTTAAGGTTCAAGTTATCTACAGCCGGACATTAACAAATTCCCATCTGCCCATAACCGCGGGCATGGCTTTTGAAAGTTCAAATCCCTGCATGGGAGTCCCAACTTAGCCCATGACAAGCTCTCACGGTCAACGAAGGAATAGACCTCCTCCCGAGACATTCCGATAAGACTCGGTACCTCGGTTCTTCAAGACACTTCGACAGGTTAAAACAAATCCAGCAACACCGCCCGAATGTGCCGAAAAATCCTGATAGGAGCTGCACATATCTCGTTCTCAGGGCACACTCAGATGAGCGCTCCATACAACTAAAACCAAACCTCAAGTTTCCTCGACGGGGCGCTGCACATGACTCTAGTTTGGACCAACACTCAGAGGAGCACTGGCCCAGGGGGGGCTTAAATAAGATGACCCTCGGGCTCTGGAAACCCAAGGGAAAAAGAGGCTAGGTGGCAAATGGTAAAACCAAGGTTGGTCATTGCTGGAAAAGCTTTAATCAAGGTGAACTATCAAGGGGTTCCCATTATAACCCAACCGCGTAAGGAACGCAAAATCCGGGAACATAACACCGATATGACGGAAACTAGGGCGGCAAGAGTGGAACAAAACACTAGGCGAGAGGCCGAGCCTTCCACCCTTTACCAAGTATATAGATGCATTAAGATAACATGGCAATATAATGATATCCCAACAAGTAAATAATGTTCCAACAAGGAACGATCTCCAATCTTCACCTGCAACTAGCAACGCTATAAGAGGGGCTGAGCAAAGCGGTAACATAGCCAATCAACGGTTTGCTAGGACATGGTGGGTTAGAGGTTTGACATGGCAATTTGGAGGAATGATAAGCAAGTGGTAGGCATCATAGCGTAGGCATAGCAAAAGAGCGAGCATCGAGCAAAGCAAAGATAGTAGTGATTTCGAGGGTATGATCATCTTGCCTGCCAAGTTGTCAGAGTTGAATGGATCCTCGAAAGAAAACTCAAGGGCTCCTTGTTAGCGAACTCGTCTCCCGGCTCTACCCAAACAAGACAAACAAACAACAAGGACACAATCAACCACGTGCAAAGCTCAAACAATATGGTGCAAGGATGGTATGCTATGCGGGATGCGATGCGGGATGCATATGCAAGATTTGACAAGGAATGCATGAACCTGGCCTCAACATGGAAATCCAAGTGTGCCACTGGAAATATGAGATGAAATCGCCTGAAAACGATATAAAGAACACCGGAATCGGAGTTACGGTTTGGAAATGGCAAGCAATTCAAATATGGCCACGTTCTGCGATTTACAGCAAGTAGCCATCTAAATGCAACGAGATGAACATGCTACAGCACTCAAACATGGCATAAAAATACATGGCAGGAATGAATTCATGAAGCTTAACAAAAGTCTAGCACTGAGCTACGGCCAATTCATCCATTAACAGGTTCAAACAAGCATGGCAAAAATGCATTTGGTAAACAGATTTCAGACTTAGTGAAATTAACACTTGTCTGGAATTTCAGATCAGATAGCTCTCTTCGGAGCATGAAAACAATATGCTACAAGACCTGAACATGTCAAAGTAAATCATGGCATGGAGCTACTCAAAGAGCTTAACAAAAGTCCCTTAGTGACCTTGAGCCAAAACATGTGAACATGGCAAAAACATAATCAGTTCTCAGACTTAGTGAAAACCGGAGCATGCTGAAAATAGATATTAAGTAGGCATGTTTACGAGCTCGATGCACTCACTACAGAGCAAGTCATGACAATCTAAGCATGCACCCATCAAGAATACAAAAATTGCAAGCTAGACATGGCAAGAACAATAACATAGCATGCACGGATCAACTACAACATCATCGGCAAAATCGCTAACAAGTAGACAATCTGCCCAGATACATGAAATGAAAAAAGTAGAGGTCGATTGACTCAAGCTAGGGTGCTCCATAATTACAAACAAAGACATGGATGGATAGAGCACTACAAGATTAACAAAACATCCTTACTAATCATCTTCAAAAGAGGCACGGATCACTAGGAAACAACAAGAACATATGGCCATGTGAGATAACCAGCTCAAGGACTTGGTGGAAATGCTAAGTCCCTGAAATCAGCATTAGCAAATGCCTCACTTTACAAGATTGTGCTATTCACCACACACATCAAAAAAATACATGGGTTGCACCTCTGGAAAGATGGCAAAACCCTTAACAAAACATATGTAGAGCTCATGGGCATATCATGCACACAATAATCATGGCAAAAATGACAAATATCTAAATGGAGCAGCAGATCTGACAATTAACTCCAATAGCACTCTTCTAACAGCATTTCGGGCATCAAGATGAACTCAAATGAAAATTATGCAATGGAATGAAATGATGTACACTCTGATACGAACATTTTGATATGCTATATGCCCAAAACGGAGCTACGGATGAGGAGTTACGATGCAATGAACATAGCCAAAATATTAGGGTTTCGGGCAAAAGTCAACCCGAGATATTTGGATCTAGATCCAGACTCGGGTGCACGGGTTACGAGGTTGGCCGGAGCTTCACCAGAGATGGAGGAGAACGGCCGAACGGCGAGGGGCCGACGAGGGGCGCCGCGGCCGAAGCGGTGGCCTGGCGGGGCGGCCACGGCGGCCGGCGTCGACGTGGGCGCGCGGGCGGCGCGGGTCGGTCGGGCGGCGCCGGCGGCAACCTTGGGCGACGGTGGATCGCGGCGGAGGCGGCGGACGCCGGTGGCGGGCGGCGGCCGGAGCGCGGGGAGATGGAGGCGGGCGCGGGCGGCGCGGCTCCGGGCCGGGAGGGCCTCCCGCCGGCTCTCCGGGCCGGCGCGGTAGGTGGAGGCAGCGGCGAACCGGAAGGCGACAAGTGGCGGCGGCGGCGCGGGTCGGACGTGTCCGGCCTGGCGAGTCTTTGTCCGGCGGCGGTGGATCTGGGATTTTAGGGTTTCGCCCGGGATTTGAAATGTGGGGATCTATATATAGGCATAGAGGGAGCTAGGAGTGTCCAAATGAGGTGCGGTTTTCGGCCACGCGATCGCGATCGAACGCTCTAGATGATGGAGAGGGTTTTGGTGGGTTTTGGGCCAACTTGGAGGGGTGTTGGGCTGCAAAACACACGAGGCCTTTTCGGTCCCTCGGTTAACCGTTGGAATATCAAACGAAGTCCAAATGGTACGAAACTTGACAGGCGGTCTACCGGTAGTAAACCAAGGCCGCTTGGCAAGTCTCGGTCCAATCCAGAAATGTTTAATCCCCACACACGAAAGAAGGGTACAAATGACCACCGGAGGAGAACGGAGCGCTGGAATGCAAAATGGACAACAGGGAAAATGCTCGAATGCATGAGATGAACAAGTATGCAGATGCAATGCACATGATGACATGAAATGAGATGCATGACAACGACAACAACACATGGAGACAAAACCCGAACCCGAGAAAATAAAATAACTTAAGGCCGGAAACGGCAAGAGTTGGAGTACAAATTGGGTAAATCATATCCGGGGTGTTACAACACTCCACCACTACGAAAGGATCTCGTCCCGAGATCTAGGGCTGAAAGAACGCCGGGTACTCCGAACGGAGGTGATCCTCGCGTTCCCAGGTAGCTTCACGGTCGGAATGGTGTGACCACTTGACTTTAAGGAATTTGATTGACTTGTTGCGAGTCTTGCGTTCAGGCTCTTCAAGAATAGCAGCTGGGTGCTCACGATAAGAGAGATCTTCTTGGAGCTCAATGTCCTCGAAGTTGACGGTACGGTCAGGAGTCTTGAGGCACTTTCGAAGCTGAGAGACATGGAACACATCATGAACATTTGCAAAGTTTGAAGGAAGCTCGAGTTGATAGGCGAGATCACCTCTCTTGCTGACAATCTTGAATGGTCCCACGTATCTAGGGGCAAGCTTCCCTTTGATACCGAAGCGACGAGTACCTTTCATTGGAGAGACACGGAGGTAAACATGATCTCTGATCTCGAAAGCCAAATCACGGTGCTTACTATCATAGTAGCCCTTCTGGCAGGATTGGGTTGCTTTGAGGTTATCTCGAATGACTTTGCACATTTCCTCTGCCTCTAGGATTAAGTCATTACCGAGAAGCTGACGTTCACCGGTTTCGGACCAGTTGAGAGGGGTACGGCACTTCCTACCATACAGAATTTCAAATGGGGCCTTGCCCGAACTTGCTTGAAAACTGTTTTTGTAGGAGAATTCAGCATAAGGAAGACAATCCTCCCACTTCATGCCGAAGGAGATCTCACAAGTCCTGAGCATATCTTCAAGAATCTGGTTGACACGCTTGACTTGACCGCTAGTTTGAGGATGGAAAGCTGTGCTGAAGCGGATGTTGGTGTCCATGGCCTTCTGAAAAGAATCCCAAAACTTGGAGGTAAAGATGCTGCCACGGTCTGAAGAGATCACTTGAGGAATACCGTGCAGAGAGACAATTCAGGAGGTATAGAGTTCCGCCAATTGAGTTGCAGTGATTGACTCATTGATAGGCAGAAAGTGAGCCACTTTGGTGAGTTTGTCGATGACAACGAATATAGCATCATTGCCATGTTTGGACTTTGGAAACCCAGTCACGAAGTCCATCTCAATGTGGTCAAACTTCCATTCTGGAATGGCAAGAGGTTGGAGGAGACCAGCTGGCCTTTGGTGTTCTGCCTTCACTCTTCTGCAGACATCACACTCATTTACGTACTGGGCAATCTCGCGCTTCATTCGAGTCCACCAATAAGCCTGCTTGAGGTCCTGATACATCTTCGTACTCCTAGGGTGGATGGAGAGGAGAGAATTGTGAGCATCATTCATGATCACTTTACGAAGGTCACCTTTGGGTACAATAATACGATCCTCGAAGCAGAGAGTATCCTTCTCATCAAGGCGGTAGCACTTCTACTTGGGTTGACTCTTGGCAATCCCAATCTTCACCTTTTTCACCATAGCATGAAGAAGCTAGGCTTGGCGAATTTGGTCTTCCAAGGTAGGAGAGACTTGAAGGTTGGTGAGGAAACCTTGAGGAACAACTTGCAGATTAAGTTTGCGGAAAGCTTCACAAAGCTCGGGTTGATAAGGCTTGAGTATCAGACTGTTGCAATAAGCCTTTCTGCTCAATGCGTCAGCAATCACATTGGCCTTGCCTGGAGTATACTCGATACTCGGATTATACTCTTGAATCATTTCGACCCATCGAGTCTGCCTGAGGTTGAGATTAGGCTGAGTGAAGATGTACTTGAGACTCTTGTGGTCAGTGAAGATGTCCACTTTTCTTCCCAATAAGAGATGTCTCCAAGTCAAGAGAGCATGGACAACTGCCGCCAACTCGAGATCATGAGTGGGGTAGTTCTTCTCGTTGGGCTTCAACTGGCGAGAGGTATAAGCAACAACTTTCTTACTGCGCCAAGACCTTGGAGAGAGGCATCACAAAAGACCTCGTACGGCTTGGATTCATCAGGTGGAGTTAGAACTGGAGCAGTGACCAATTTCTCTTTCTAAGTGTTGAAAGCAATGTCACACTCCGGAGACCAAACGTACTTGACGTGCTTCTGGAGAAGATTTGAGAGAGTCTTCGCGATCTTAGAAAAGTTTTCAACGAATCTTCGACAGTAGCTTGCAAGACCGAGGAAACTACGGAGTTGCTTCATGTTCTGAGGAGGTTCCCAATTCACAATTGCAGACACCTTCTCAGGATTCACGGCAATGCCCTTGGCAGAGATGATATGACCAAGATAAAGAACCTCATCGAGCCAAAATTCACACTTGGAGAACTTGGCGTAGAACTGGTGTTCCCTCAACTTGTCGAGTACCAAACGCAAGTGCTTGGCATGATCTTCCTTGTTCTTCGAGAAAACCAGGATGTCGTCGAGATAGACCAAAACGAAGTAATTGGTGTAGGCGTTGAAGATGAAGTTCATCATGCGAGAGAAAGTCGGAGGAGCGTTGACGAGGCCAAAAGACATGACAGTGTATTCATATGAACCATAGCTTGTCCTGAAAGCCGTCTTGGGAATATCTTGCTCACGAATTCGAATCTGATGATAACCCATACGGAGATCAAGCTTGGAGAATACTTGGGCACCTTTGAGTTGTTCGAACAGCTCATTGATGTTGGGAAGTGGGTATTTGTTCTTGATGGTCTTCTTGTTCAATGGACGGTAATCAACACAAAGTCGGCCCGTTCCATCCTTCTTCTTCTTCACAAAAAGAACACCACAACCCCACGGAGAAGAACTAGGCCGGATGAGACCCATTCTCTCTTGAATATCGAGTTGCTTCTTCAGCTCCTTCAACTCTTCAGGTCCGAGATTGTAAGGATGCTTGCACACTGGTTCCGTGCCAGGCTCAAGATCAATGACGAATTCAACTGGCCAGTGCGGAGGCATTCCTGGGAGCTCTTCTGGAAAGACGTCTTGATATTCGCAAACGACTGGAATTTGCGAGATAGCATCCAGTTCACCCTTCTCATTGAGAGAAAATAGACGAATGGTATCATCACGAGCGGCAAAGACAATTACATCCTCAGACGAATGAGTCAATTGAATCTGCCTGGGAGCACAATCAAGATGCGCCTTGTGCTTAGAAAGCCAATCCATCCCGAGAATAAGATCAATATCCGAGTTACCAAGAACAATTGGGGAAGAAAGGAACTTGTAGTCGCCCAAGATGATAGTAACCTCCGGGACGCAGGTGTTAGCTGTCATCTGCTTGCCCGGTGACACAATTTGCAAGGAACTTTGCAGATACTGATAATCGCACTCATACTTTGATGCAAAAGGTTTGGAAATGAAACAATGCGATGCACCAGTGTCAAAAAGAACTTTTGCGGTAATATCATTAACAGGAAGGTTACCCATGATGACATCTGACGAGTCCTCTGCCTGAGCTGCGTTCACCATATTGACCTTGGCGTACTTGGGGTTATGCTTGACCACAGCTGTACTTGCCGATCTCACAGGAGGAGGAGGAGGGAGACACCTCTGATTGAAGCATTTGTTGGCATAGTGACCCTTCTGTTGGCACTTGTTGCACGTGACCTCTAAAAGCAGACGGGGATACAGAGCACTCGATCTTGGAGCTTGAGACGAAGTCTTGTTCTGAAAGCCAGGGTTGGGTGGGTGGGAAGATCCACTGCCACCTTTGCTCTTCTGCTGATACGGCTGATGGAACGGAGGAGGAGGAAGCCAAAACTTCTGCTGCTTGGCCAATTGAGTAGAGGAAGAAGGAGTAGTGTCTCTGACTCGCTTCTTGGAAGCATCACACCTCAGTTGAGCGGCCTCTTGCTTCAATGCCATGTTGTAGAACTCATCGTACCTCAAGGGCTCAAAGAGAACAAGAGCTAGCTGGATTTCTTCTCTGAGACCACCCCTGAACTGGTATATCATGCTCTTCTCATCAGGGACGTCCTGCTTAGCAAAGCGGGCGAGCTTCTGAAACAACTTGTTGTAGTCGTAGACAGACAAAGAGCCTTGCTTCAGGTTGCGGAATTCCTCATGCTTGCTTTCAACCATGCTCTGAGGGATATGATGAGCTCTGAAATAGTGACGGAATTCATCCCAGGTAATCGCACGGCATCCTCTAGAATCCTTGTACTGCTGAAACCATTCTGCAGCTTGATCTTTGAGTTGGAAGGATGCGAACTTGACAAAGTCCTCAGGCCTGACATTACTGCACTCGAAATGCTTGCACAGATCCACGAGCCAATCGTCAGCATCAGTTGCCTCAACACAATTGCTGAAAGTCTTTGGCCCGTTAGCAAGGAACTGGTTGAGTGTAGCAAAGTGATTCTGATTGTTGCCTTGGTTCCCTTGGTTGCCTTGATTGCGCTCTTGAAGAATTTGCATGATCAACTGTGTGTTTGCATTGGTTGCGGCCATCACAGCTTGCCATGCATCCGGAGGAGGTGGAGGTGGTGGCAGATCCTGATTCTAATTCTGATTGGTGCTCTTAGCGGGAGCCATCCTGAGGAGGTTGACCACCGTTAGCACATTGACAGATAAAATGAAGTTGAATCCAACGGAATGAAAATTGCAACATAAAGTCTTCACATCCGAACAAAATGAACGAATGCATTCCTCTTGAAATGGTCACGTATCCATAAATTAAGAAGCCACTTAGAATTTAGGTAGAGAAATAAATCAACAAGGTACGAATCAAAGAACGAATAATCGGTAAGAAATCCCAATCTCAAACCAAATATCCGTGGAAGAAGAACTAGAGCTACAAGAATTCCCACCTATGAAACTCCCAAACCTTTCCGATTATGCAATCAGGTGTTGGGGATACAGGGGCAGCATAATATCTCACCCAAATCAAGCAAATACTACATCCACCTGTATCCATCCTTCAACACATAACCGAGAAAAACTTCGGAAACCATCTACCTCAACCTTCGAAAAGCATCTGTTATACAAGTTATGGTGATACTCCCGAACTCCCGCCCCAGTACTGGGTGGCGTCGAGGTTATCTCACCAACGAACTGCATAAAAGAGATTTTCGATGTCGGCGTACCGAACTCAGGTATTCCAGAATTGCAACGATAAAATTATGACAACAACACCTCAGAGCTCAACTCCCCGGGACACTTCCACAAAACCCCTGACAGGAGGCACCAAGACAATGTTCTCGTCACAAAACCATCGGAACGATTCCAAGATACCCGTGTGATCCTAATTTTTTTAGTGAAATTTGAGAAGAGAAGAGTCAAAACTCCCATGTGTCGAGGCACGACTTAGAGACATAATCGCATTGAAGGCATAAGTCGCAAGTTAGGCAATCTTCACAACATCCCATGTAATATAGATAATAAAAGGGGAGATAACATAGTTGGCTTACACTCGCCACGTCAATCAAGTACATAAATAGCATTACAACAATCAAACACTCATGGCCCGACTACGGCGCCAAAATAAAAGATAACCCAACATGTGACACGGTCTCAATCACCCCCAACTGGGCACCACTACTGATCATCAGGGAAAGACACGTAGTATCGTTGAGAGTCCTCATCGAACTCCCACTTGAGCTCAAGCGCGTCACCTGGAGCGGAATCATCAGGCCCTGCATCTGGTTTGGAAGTAATCTGTGAGCCACAGGGACTCAGCAATCTCGCACCTTCGCGATCAAGACTATTTAAGCTTAATAGGAAAGGCAAGGTAAATATGTGGAGCTGCAGCAAGCGACTAGCATATGTGTTGGCTATCCTGTTCGCAAAAGAGAGCGAGAAGAGGAGGCAAAGCGCGAGCGAGTAACTAGAGGACAACCTGCGCAAACATTACTCCAACACCGTGTTCACTTCCCGGACTCCGCCGAGAAGAGACCATCACGGCAACTCACACTGTTGATTCATTTTAATTAAGTTAAGGTTCAAGTTATCTACAACCGGACATTAACAAATTCCCATCTGCCCATAACCGCGGGCACGGCTTTCAAAAGTTGAAATCCCTGCAAGGGAGTCCCAACTTAGCCCATGACAAGCTCTCACGGTCAATGAAGGAATAGACCTCCTCCCGAGACGTTTCGATCAGACTCGGTACCTCGATTCTTCAAGACACTTCGACAGGTTAAAACAAATCCAGCAACACCGCCCGAATGTGCTGACAAATCCTGATAGGAGCTGCACATATCTCGTTCTCGGGGCACACTCAGATGAGCGCTCCATACAACTAAAACCAAACCTCGAGTTTCCCCGAGGGGGCGCTGCACAGGACTCTAGTTTGGACCAACACTCAGAGGAGCACTGGCCCAGGGGGGGTTTAAATAAGATGACCCTAGCGCTCCGGAAACCCAAGCGAAAAAGAGGCTAGGTGGCAAATGGTAAAACCAAGGTTGGGCATTGCTGGAAAAGCTTTAATCAAGGCGAACTATCAAGGGGTTCCCATTATAACCCAGCCGCGTAAGGAACGCAAAATCCAGGAACATAACACCGATAAGACGGAAACTAGGGCGACAAGAGTGGAACAAAACACTAGGCGAGAGGCCGAGCCTTCCACCCTTTACCAAGTATATAGATGCATTAAGATAACATGGCAATATAATGATATCCCAACAAGTAAATAATGTTCCAACAAGGAACGACCTCCAATCTTCACCTGCAACTAGCAACGCTATAAGAGGGGCTGAGCAAAGCGGTAACATAGCCAATCAACGGTTTGCTAGAACATGGTGGGTTAGAGGTTTGACATGGAAATTTGGGAGGCATGATAAGCAAGTGGTATGCATCGTAGCATAGGCATAGCAAAAGAGCGAGCATCTAGCAAAGCAAAGATAGTAGTGATTTCGAGGGTATGATCATCTTGCCTGCAAAGTTGTCAGAGTTGACTGGATCCTTGAAAGCAAACTCAACGGGCTCCTCATTAGCGAACTCATCTCCCGGCTCTACCCAAACAAGACAAACAAACAACAAGGACACAATCAACCACGTGCAAAGCTCAAACAATATGATGCAAGGATGGTATACTATGCGGGATGCGATGCGGGATGCATATGCAAGGTTTGACAAGGAATGCATGAACCTGGCCTCAACATGGAAATCCAAGTGTGCCACTGGAAAGATGAGATGAAATCTCTTGAAGACGATATAAAGAACACCGGAATCGGAGTTACGGTTTGGAAATGGCAAGCAATTCAAATATGGCCACGTTCTGCGATTTACAGCAAGTAGCCATCTAAATGCAACGAGATGAACATGCTACATCACTAAAACATGGCATCAAAATACATGGCAGGAATGAATTCATGAAGCTTAACAAAAGTCTAGCACTAAGCTATGGCCAATTCATCCATTAACAGGTTCAAACAAGCATGGCAAAAATGAATTTGGTAAACAGATTTCAGACTTAGTGAAATTAACACTTGTCTGGAATTTCAGATCAGATCTCTTCGGAGCATGAAAACAATATGTTACAAGACCTGAACATGGAAAAGTAAAGCATGGCATGGAGCTACTCAAAGAGCTTAACAAAAGTCCCTTAGTGACCTTGAGCCCAAAGGGATCAGAAAATACAATTGCAAGCATGTGAACATGGCAAAAACATAATCAATTCTCAGACTTAGTGAAAACTGGAGCATGCTAAAAACAGATATCAAGTAGGCATGTTTACGAGCTCGATGCACTCACTACAGAGCAAGTCATGACAATCTAAGCATGCACCCATCAAGAACAAAAAAAATTGCAAGCTAGACATGGCAAGAACAATAGCATATCATGCACGGATCAACTACAACATCATCGGCAAAATCGCTAACAAGTAGACAATCTGCCCAGATACACGAAATGACAAAAGTAGAGCTCGATTGACTCAAGCTAGGGTGCTCCATAATTGCAAACAAAGACATGGATGGATAGAGAACTACAAGATTAACAAAACATCCTTACTAATCATCCTCAAAAGAGGCACGGATCACTAGGAAACAATAAGAACATATGGCCATATGAGATAACCAGCTCAAGGACTTAGTGGAAATGCTAAGTCCCTGAAATCAGCATTAGCAAATGCCTCACTTTGCAAGCTTGTGCTAATCACCACACACATCAAAAAAATACATCGGTTGCACCTCTGGAAAGATGGCAAAACCCTTAACAAAACATATGTAGAGCTCATGGGCATATCAAGCACACAATAATCATGGCAAAAATGACAAATATCTAAATGGAGCAGCAGATCTGACAATTAACTCCAATAGCACTCTTCTAACAGCATTTCAGGCATCAAGATGAACTCAAATGAAAATGATGCAATGGAATGAAATTATGCACACTCTAAGGCGAACATTTTGATATGCTATATGCCCAAAACGGAGCTACGGATAAGGAGTTACGATGCAATGAACATAGCCAAAATATTAGGGTTTCGGGCAAAAGTCAACCCGAGATATTTGGATCTAGATCCAGATCCGGGTGCACGGGTTACGAGGTTGGCCGGAGCTTCGCCGGAGATGGAGGAGAACGGCCGGACGACGAGGGGCGCCGCGGCCAAAGCGGTGGCCGGGCGGGGCGGCCACGGCGGCCGGCGTCGACAGGGGCGCGCAGGCGGCCCAGGTTGGTCGGGCGGCGCCGGCGGCGACCTTGGGCGACGGCGGGGCGGCGGATCGCGGCGGAGGCGGTGGACGCCGGTGGCGGGCGGCGGCCGGAGCGCGGGGAGATGCAGGCGGGCGCGGGCGGCGCGGCTCCGGGCCGGGAGGGCCTCCCGCGGGCTCTCCGGGCCGGCGCGGTAGGTGGAGGCAGTGGCGAACCGGAAGGCGACAAGTGGCGGCGGCGGCGCGGGTCGGACGTGTCCGGCCCGACGAGTCTTTGTCCGGCGGCAGCGGATCTGGGATTTTAGGGTTTCGCCCGGGATTTGAAATGTGGGGATCTATATATAGGCATAGAGGGAGTTAGGAGTGTCCAAATGAGGTGCGATTTTCGGCCACGCGATCGTGATCGAACGCTCTAGATGATGGAGAGAATTTTGGTGGGTTTTGGGCCAACTTGGAGGGGTGTTGGGCTGCAACACACATGAGGCCTTTTCGGTCCCTCGGTTAACCGTTGGAGTATCAAACGAAGTCCAAATGGTACGAAACTTGACAGGCGGTCTACCGGTAGTAAACCAAGGCCGCTTGGCAAGTCTCGGTCCAATCTGGAAATGTTTAATCCCCACACACGAAAGAAAGGTAGAAATGACCACCGGAGGAGAACGGAGCACCGGAATGCAAAACAGACAACGGGGAAAATGCTCGAATGCATGAGATGAACACGTATGCAAATGCAATGCTCATGATGACATGATATGAGATGCATGACAACGACAACAACACATGGAGACAAAAACCTGAACCCGAGAAAATAAAATAACTTAAGGCCGGAAACGTCAAGAGTTGGAGTACAAATTGGGTAAATCATATCCGGGGTGTTACAAGACTCCACCACTACGAAAGGATCTCGTCCCGAGATCTAGGGCTGAAAGAATGCCGGGTACTCAAAACGGAGGTGATCCTCGCGTTCGCAGGTAGCTTCACGGCCGGAATGGTGTGACCACTTGACTTTAAGGAATTTGATTGACTTGTTGCGAGTCTTGCATTGAGTCTCTTCAAGAGTAGCAACTGGGTGCTCACGATAAGAGAGATCTTCTTGGAGCTCAATGTCCTCGAAGTTGACGGTACGGTCAGGAGTCTTGAAGCATTTTCGAAGCTGAGAGACATGGAACACATCATGAACATTTGCAAAGTTTGAAGGAAGCTCGAGTTGATAGGCAAGATCACCTCTCTTGCTGACAATCTTGAAAGGTCCCACGTATCTAGGGGCAAGCTTCCCTTTGATACCGAAGCGACGAGTACCTTTCATTGGAGAGACGTGGAGGTAAACATGATCTCCGATCTCGAAAGCCAAATCATGGTGCTTACTATCATAGTAGCCCTTCTGGCGGGATTGGGCTTCTTTGAGGTTATCTCGAATGACTTTGCACATTTCCTATGCCTCTGTGATTAAGTCATTACCGAGAAGCTGACGTTCATCGGTTTCAGACCAGTTGAGAGGGGTACGGCACTTCCTGCCATACAGAATTTCAAATGGGGCCTTGCCCGAACTTGCTTGAAAACTGTTGTTGTAGGAGAATTCAGCATAAGGAAGACAATCCTCCCACTTCATGCCGAAGGAGATCACACAAGCCCTGAGCATATCTTCAAGAATCTGGTTGACACGCTCGACTTGACCGCTAGTTGGAGGATGGAAAGCTGTGCTGAAGCGGATGTTGGTGCCCATGGCCTTCTGAAAAGAATCCCAAAACTTGGAGGTAAAGATGCTGCCACGGTATGAAGAGATCACTTGAGGAATACCGTGTAGAGAGACAATTCGGGAGGTATATAGTTCCGCCAATTGAGCTGAAGTGATTGACTCTTTGATAGGCAGAAAGTGAGCCACTTTGGTGAGTTTGTCGATGACAATGAATATAGCATCATTGCCACATTTGGACTTTGGAAACCCAGTCACGAAGTCCATCTCAATGTGGTCAAACTTCCATTCTGGAATGGCAAGAGGTTGGAGGAGACCAGCGGGCCTTTGGTGTTCTGCCTTCACTCTTCTGGAGACATCACACTCATTTACGATCTGAGCAATCTCGCGCTTCATTCGAGTCCACCAATAAGCCTGCTTGAGGTCCTGATACATCTTCGTACTCCCAGGGTGGATGGAGAGGAGAGAATTGTGAGCCTCGTTCATGATCACTTTACAAAGGTCACCTTTGGGTACAACAATATGATCCTCGAAGAAGAGAGTATCCTTTTCATCAAGGCGGTAGCACTTGTACTTGGCTTGACTCTTGGCAATCCCAATCTTCACCTTTTTCACCATAGCATCAAGAAGCTGGGCTTGGCGAATCTGGTCTTCCAAGGTAGGAGAGACTTGAAGGTTGGCGAGGAAACCTTGAGGAACAACTTGCAGATTAAGTTTGCAGAAAGCTTCACAAAGCTCAGGTTGATAAGGCTTGAGAATCAGACTGTTGCAATAAGCCTTTCTGCTCAATGCGTCAGCAATCACATTGGCCTTGCCTGGAGTATACTCGATACTCGGATTATACTCTTGAATCATTTCGACCCATCGAGTCTGCCTGAGGTTGAGATTAGGCTGAGTGAAGATGTACTTGAGACTCTTGTGGTCAGTGAAGATGTCCACTTTTCTTCCCAATAAGAGATGTCTCCAAGTCAAGAGAGCATGCACAACTGCCGCCAACTCGAGATCATGAGTGGGGTAGTTCTTCTCGTTGGGCTTCAACTAGCAAGAGGTATAAGCAACAACTTTCTTCTCTTGCATCAATACTGCGCCCAGACCTTGGAGAGAGGCATCACAAAAGGCCTCGTACGGCTTGGATTCATCAGGCGGAGTCAGAACTGGAGCAGTGACCAATTTCTCTTTCAAAGTGTTGAAAGTAATGTCACACTCCGGAGACCAAACGTACTTGACGTGCTTCTGGAGAAGATTTGAGAGAGGCTTCGCGATCTTAGAAAAGTTTTCAACGAATCTTCGAAAGTAGCTTGCGAGACCGAGGAAACTACGGAGTTGCTTCACGTTCTGAGGAGGTTCCCAATTCACAATTGCAGACACCTTCTCAGGATTCACGGCAATGCCCTTGGCAGATATGATATGACCAAGATAAAGAACCTCATCGAGCCAAAATTCGCACTTGGAGAACTTGGCGTAGAACTGGTGTTCCCTCAACTTGTCAAGTACCAAACGCAAGTGCTTGGCATGATCTTCCTTGTTCTTCGAGAAAACCAGGATGTCGTCGAGATAGACCAAAACGAAGTCATTGGTGTAGGCGTTGAAGATGAAGTTCATCATGCGAGAGAAAGTCGGAGGAGCGTTGACGAGGCCAAAAGACATGACAGTGTATTCATATGAACCATAGCTTGTCCTGAAAGCCGTCTTGGGAATATCTTGCTCACGGATTCGAATCTGATGATAACCCATACGGAGATCAAGCTTGGAGAATACTTGGGCACCTTTGAGTTGTTCGAACAGCTCATTGATGTTGGGAAGTGGGTATTTGTTCTTGATGGTCTTATTGTTCAATGGACGGTAATCAACACAAAGTTGGTCCGTTCCATCCTTCTTCTTCACAAAAAGAACACCACAACCCCACGGAGAAGAACTAGGCCGGATGAGACCCATTCTCTCTTGAATATCGAGTTGCTTCTTCAGCTCCTTCAACTCTTCAGGTCCGAGCTTGTAAGGACGCTTGCACACTGGTTCCGTGCCAGGCTCAAGATCAATGATGAATTCAACTGGCCGGTGCGGAGGCATTCCTGGGAGCTCTTCTGGAAAGACGTCTTGATATTCGCAAATGACTGGAATTTGCGAGATAGCATCCAGTTCACCCTTCTCATTGAGAGAAAATAGACGGATGGTATCATCACGAGCGGCAAAGACAATTACATCCTCAGACGAATGAGTCAATTGAATCTGCCTGGCCGCACAATCAAGATGCGCCTTGTGCTTAGAAAGCCAATCCATCCCGAGAATAAGATCAATATCCGAGTTACCAAGAACAATTGGGGAAGAAAGGAACTTGTAGTCGCCCAAGATGATAGTAACCTCCGGGACGCAGGTGTTAGCTGTCATCTGCTTGCCCGGTGACACAATTTGCAAGGAACTTTGCAGATACTGATAATCGCACTCATACTTTGATGGAAAAGGTTTGGAAATGAAACAATGCGATGCACCAGTGTCAAAAAGAACTTTTGCAGGAATATGATTAACAGGAAGGTTACCCATGATGACATCTGACGAGTCCTCTGCCTGAGCTGCCTTCACCATATTGACCTTGGTGTACTTGGGGTTATGCTTGACCACAGCTGTACTTGCCGATCTCACAGGAGGAGGAGGAGGGAGATGCCTCTGATTGAAGCATTTGTTGGCATAGTGACCCTTCTGTTGGCACTTGTTGCATGTGACCTCTGAAAGCGGACAGTGATACGGAGCACTCGATCTTGGAGCTTGAGACGAAGTCTTGTTCTAAAAGCCAGGGTCGGGTGGGTGGGAAGATCCACTACCACCTTTGCTCTTCTGCTGATACGGCTGACGGAACGGAGGAGGAGGAAGCCAAAACTTCTGCTGCTTGGCCACTTGAGTAGAGGAAGAAGGAGTAATGTCTCTGACTCGCTTCTTGGAAGCATCACACCTCAGTTGAGCGGCCTCTTGCTTCAATGCCATGTTGTAGAACACATCGTACCCCAAGGGCTCAAAGAGAACAAGAGCTAGCTGGATTTCTTCTCTGAGACCACCCCTGGACGGGTATATCATGCTCTTCTCATCAGGGACGTCCTGCTTAGCAAAGCGGGCGAGCTTCTGAAACAACTTGTTGTAGTCATAGACAGACAAAGAGCCTTGCTTCAGGTTGCGGAATTCCTCACGCTTGCTTTCAACCACGCTCTGAGGGATATGATGAGCTCTGAAATCTTGACAGAATTCATCCCAGGTAATCGCACGGCCTCCTCTGGAATCCTTGTACTGCTGAAACCATTCTGTAGCTTGATCTTTGAGTTGGAAGGATGCGAACTTGACAAAGTCCTCAGGCCTGACGTTACTGCACTCGAAATGCTTGCACAGATCCACGAGCCAATCGTCAGCATCAGTTGCCTCAACACAATTGCTGAAAGTCTTTGGCCCGTTAGCAAGGAACTGGTTGAGTGTAGCAAAGTGATTCTGATTGTTTCCTTGGTCCCCTTGGTTGCCTTGATTGCGCTCTTGAAGAATTTGCATGATCAACTGTGTGTTTGCATTGGTTGCGGCCATCACAGCTTGCCATGCCTCCGGAGGAGGTGGAGGTGGTGGCGGATCTTGATTCTGATTCTGATTGGTGCTCTTAGCGGGAGCCATCCTGAAGAGGTTGACCACCGTTAGCACATTGACAGAGAAAATGAAGCTGAATCCAACGGAATGAAAATTGCAACATAAAGTCTTCACATCCGAACAGAATGAACGAATGCATTCCTCTTGAAATGGTCACGTATCCATAAATTGAGAAGCCACTTAGAATTTAGGTAGAGAAATAAATCAACAAGGAACGAATCAAAGAACGAATAATCGGTAAGAAATCCCAATCTCAAACCAAATATCCGTGGAAGAAGAACTAGAGCTACAAGAATTCCCACCTATGAAACTCCCGAACCTTTCCGGTTATGCAATCAGGTGTTGGGGATACAGGGGAAGCATAATATCTCACCCAAATCTAGCAAATCCTACATCCAGCTGTATCCATCCTTCAACACATAACCGAGAAAAACTTCGGAAACCATCTACCTCAACCTTCGAAAAGCATCCGTTATACAAGTTATGGCGATACTCCCGAACTCCCGCCCCAGTACTGGGTGGCGTCGAGGTTATCTCACCAACGAACTGCATAAAAGAGATTTTCGATGTCGGCGTACTGAACTCAGGTATTCCAGAATTGCAACGATAAAATTATGACGACAACACCTCAGAGCTCAACTCCCCGGGACACTTCCACAAAACCCCTGACAGGAGGCACCAAGACAATGTTCTCGTCACAAAACCATCGGAACGATTCCAAGATAACCGCGTGATCCTGAATTTTTTTAGTGAAATTTGAGAAGAGAAGAGTCAAAACTCTACGTCAGGATGCCTTACCAGAGCGATGAGGAGACTGGGAAGTAAAAAGAATTCCTAAACTCTTCGATATATAATTCCTAAATGACTCAAAACATTTTTCTAGACACAACTCGGCTGCTAAAAACGATCAAGCAATGGGGATCCTAAGATCGGGGATGGCTCTGATACTAACTTGTAACGCCCTCGATGCGACTATAGCTCCCATGTGTCGAGGCACGACTTAGAGACATAATCACATTGAAGGCATATGTCGCAAGTTAGGCAATCTTCACAACATCCCATGTAATATAGATAATAAAAGGGGAGATAACATAGTTGGCTTACACTCGCCACGTCAATCAAGTACATAAATAGCATTACAACAATCAAACACTCATGGCCCGACTACGGCGCCAAAATAAAAGATAACCCAACATGCGACACAGTCCCGATCACCCCCAACTGGGCACCACTACTGATCATCAGGGAAAGACACGTAGTATCGTTGAGAGTCCTCGTCGAACTCCCACTTGAGCTCAAGCGCGTCACCTGGAGCGAATCATCAGGCCCTGCATCTGGTTTGGAAGTAATCTGTGAGCCACAGGGACTCAGCAATCTCGCACCCTCGCGATCAAGACTATTTAAGCTTAATAGGTAAGGCAAGGTAAATATGTGGAGCTGCAGCAAGCGACTAGCATATATGGTGGCTATCCTGTTCGCAAAAGAGAGCGAGAAGAGGAGGCAAAGCGCGAGCGAGAAACTAGAGGACAACCTGCGCAAGCATTACTCCAGCACCATGTTCACTTCCCAGACTCCGCCGAGAAGAGACCATCACGGTAACTCACACTGTTGATTCATTTTAATTAAGTTAAGGTTCAAGTTATCTACAACCGGACATTAACAAATTCCCATCTGCCCATAACCGCGGGCACGGCTTTCGAAAGTTCAAATCCCTGCAGGGGAGTCCCAACTTAGCCCATGACAGGCTCTCACGGTCAACGAAGGAATAGACCTCCTCCCGAGACATTCCGATCAGACTCGGTACCTCGGTTCTTCAAGACACTTCGACAGGTTAAAACAAATCCAGCAACACCGCCCGAATGTGCCAACAAATCCCAATAGGAGCTGCACATATCTCGTTCTCAGGGCACACTCAGATGAGCGCTCCATACAACTAAAACCAAACCCCGAGTTTCCCCGAGGGGGCGCTGCACAGGGCTCTAGTTTGGACCAACACTCAGAGGAGCACTGGCCCAGGGGGGGTTTAAATAAGATGACCCTCGGGCTCCGGAAACCCAAGGGAAAAAGAGGCTAGGTGGCAAATGGTAAAACCAAGGTTGGGCATTGCTGGAAATGCTTTAATCAAGGCGAACTATCAAGGGGTTCCCATTATAACCCAACCGCGTAAGGAACACAAAATCCGGGAACATAACACCGATATGACGGAAACTAGGGCGGCAAGAGTGGAACAAAACACTAGGCGAGAGGCCGAGCCTTCCACCCTTTACCAAGTATATAGATGCATTAAGATAACAAGGCTATATAATGATATCCCAACAAGTAAATAATGTTCCAACAAGGAACGGTCTCCAATCTTCACCTGCAACTAGCAACGCTATAAGAGGGGCTGAGCAAAGCGGTAACATAGCCAAATCTACGGTTTGCTAGGACATGGTGGGTTAGAGGTTTGACATGGCAATTTGGGAGGCATGATAAGCAAGTGGTAGGCATCGTAGCATAGGCATAGCAAAAGAGCGAGCATCTAGCAAAGCAAAGATAGTAGTGCTTTCGAGGGTATGATCATCTTGCCTGCAAAGTTGTCAAAGTTGACTGGATCCTCGAAAGCAAACTCAACGGGCTCCTCGTTAGCGAACTCGTCTCCCGGCTCTACCCAAACAAGACAAACGAACAAACAAGGACACAATCAACCATGTGCAAAGCTCAAACAATATGATGCAAGGATGGTATGCTATGCGGGATGTGATGCGGGATGCATATGCAAGATTTGACAAGGAATGCATGAACCTGGCCTCAAGTTGGAAATCCAAGTGTGCCACTGGAAAGATGAGATGAAATCGCTTGAAAACGATATAAAGAACACCGGAATCGGAGTTACGGTTTGGAAATGGCAAGCAATTCAAATATGGCCACGTTCTGCGATTTACAGCAAGTAGCCATCTAAATGCAACGAGATGAACATGCTAACGCACTCAAACATGGCATCAAAATACATGGCAGGAATTCATTTATGAAGCTTAACAAAAGTCTAGCACTGAGCTACGGCCAATTCATCCACTAACAGGTTCAAACAAGCATGGCAAAAATGCATTTGGTAAACAGATTTCAGACTTAGTGAAATTAACACTTGTCTGGAATTTCAGATCAGATAGCTCTCTTCAGAGCATGAAAAAAATATGTTACAGGACCTGAACATGGCAAAATAAAGCACGGCATGGAGCTACTCAAAGAGCTTAACAAAAGTCCCTTAGTGACCTTGAGCCAAAAGGGATCAGAAAATTCAATTGCAAGCATGTGAACATGGCAAAAACATAATCAGTTCTCAGACTTAGTGAAAACTGGAGCATGCTGAAAACAGATATCAAGCAGGCATGTTTACGAGCTCGATGCACTCACTACAGAGCAAGTCATGACAATCTAAGCATGCACCCATCAAGAATACAAAAATTGCAAGCTAGACATGGCAAGAACAATAGCATAGCATGCACGGATCAACTACAACATCATCGGCAAAATCGCCAACAAGTAGACAATCTGCCCAGATACACGAAATGACAAAAGTAGAGCTCGATTGACTCAAGCTAGGGTGCTCCATAGTTACAAACAAAGACATGGATGGATAGAGCACTACAAGATTAACAAAACATCCTTACTAATCATCCTCAAAAGAGGCACGGATCACTAGGAAACAACAAGAACATATGGCCATATGAGATAACCAGCTCAAGGACTTAGTGGAAATGCTAAGTCCCTGAAATCAGCATTAGCAAATGCCTCACTTTGCAAGCTTGTGCTAGTCACCACACACATCAAAAAAATACATGGGGTTGCACCTCTGGAAAGATGGCAAAACCCTTAACAAAACATATGTAGAGCTCATGGGAATATCATGCACAAAATAATCATGGCAAAAATGACAAATATCTAAATGGAGTAGCAGATCTGACAATTAACTCCAATAGAACTCTTCTAACAGCATTTCAGGCATCAAGATGAACTCAAATGAAAATGATGCAATGGAATGAAATGATGTACACTCTGAGGCGAACATTTTGATATGCTACATGCCCAAAACGGAGCTACGAATGAGGAGTTACAATGCAATGAACATAGCCAAAATATTAGGGTTTCGGGAAAAAGTCAACCCGAGATATTTGGATCTAGATCCAGATCCGGGTGCACGGATTACGAGGTTGGCCGGAGCTTCGCCGGAGATGGAGGAGAACGGCCGGACGACGAGGGGCCGGCGAGGGGTGCCGCGGCCGAAGCGGTGGCCGGGCGGGGCGGCCACGGCGGCCGGCGTCGACAGGGGCGCGCGGGCGGCGCGGGTCGGTCGGGCGGCGCCTGCGGCGACCTTGGGCGACGGCGGGGCGGCGGATCGCGGCGGAGGCGGCGGACACCGGTGGCGGGCGGCGGCCGGAGCGCGGGGAGATGGAGGCAGGCGCGGGAGGCGCGGCTCCGGGCCGGGAGGGCCTCCCGCAGGCTCTCCTGGCCGGCGCGGTAGGTGGAGGCGGCGGCGAACTGGAAGGCGACAAGTGGCGGCGGCGGCGCGGGTCGGACGTGTCCGGCCCAGGGAGTCTTTGTCCGGCGGCAGTGGATCTGGAATTATAGAGTTTCGCCCGGGATTTGAAATGTGGGGATCTATATATAGGCATAGAGGGAGCTAGCAGTGTCCAAATGAGGTGCGGTTTTCAGCCACGCGATCGTGCTCGGACGCTCTAGATGATGGAGAGGGTTTTGGTGGGTTTTGGGCCAACTTGGAGGGGTGTTGGGCTGCAACACACACAAGGCCTTTTCGGTCCCTCGGTTAACCGTTGGAGTATCAAACGAAGTCCAAATGATACGAAACTTGACAGGCGGTCTACCGGTAGTAAACCAAGGCCGCTTGGCAAGTCTCGGTCCAATCCGGAAATGTTTAATCCCCACACACGAAAGAAAGGTAGAAATGACCACCGGAGGAGAACGGAGCGCCGGAATGCAAAACGGACAACGGGGAAAATGCTCGAATGCATGAGATGAACACGTATGCAAATGCAATGCACATGATGACATGATATGAGATGCATGACAACGACAACAACACACGGAGACAAAAACCCGAACCCGAGAAAATAAAATAACTTAAGGCCGGAAACGGCAAGAGTTGGAGTACAAATTGGGTAAATCATATCCGGGGTGTTACAGCTTATTGCCAGCATGGTGGATACCCAGGATAACGTTTCTTGAGCTCTTCTAAAGTTGTTTCAGTTATGCTCTTGTTTTGCTGCTGCGTTTATTTGCACTGGTGGCCAATTTTGACGGCCAGTGTATATGATATGTTGCTTTGTTCCCTGTATTTGCACTGGTGGCGAACTTTGATGCCTAGTGGATGTAATATACTCCCTCCATTCCTTTATGTAAGGTGTATTATTTCTGGCACGGTGACCAAGGCACATAATTATACACATGTTACGACGAAATTAACCTTGGCAAGATTATTGATTAGCGACAACTAAATCTTTAGGCAAGGAAAGTAAGAGATAAACACAATCAGGAGAGAGATACTTTCCTCTTTTCTCTTTACAAAAAAAGATGCATGCAATCAGAGGAGAGATACTCTCCTTCTTTTGAAGGGGTAATGATGGAATTACGAGGAATTAGAAGAAATGCACCTTACATTGTGGAATTTTATCAAAAAACAAATACACCTTATATAAAGGAATGGAGGGAGTATGTAATAGCCGTGATAGCCTAGTGTTAGTTGCTTGCTTATTTATTTCCTTGTTGTCTTGTTTATTTGTTTCCATGTAGTCATTGCAGTTCTTTTTCCGCGGTTAACTAGTGGCTGCAATAACCTATTTTTTAAAACTAGGCCACAATAACCATGGGCTAATATTTACTGTAGTGACACTGGGCCTTCTACGAGCCGTAGAAACAGTGGGCCTTCTACGGGCCATAGAAACAGTAGGCCTTCTACGGGCCGTAGAAACAATGGGCCTTCTACGGGCCCTATCATCAATGGGCCTTATACGGGCCATATGATCGATTGGCCAAACATGGGCCAATAACAGGCCACATTATGGCCGTAAACGGGCTAGAGTTGGAATCGTCCATTCATGGGCCGACCGTAATGGGCCATCGTTAATAGGCCGTATTTGATGATGCTATGAAAACGGCCCAATGTATTAACGGACCACAAACGGGCTGACTGTAACCACGGGCTGAATTTGGCCCACAAGCAGAAAATGACAGTAACGGGCTGTAAGTAAATGAATGCTGGAAATGAGCCCAAGAATAAATTGTCTTTGAGAAGGCCAAAAGATAATAGGGGCTGGAAACGGCCCAACGGAATAACGGGCCGTTAATGGGTATAAAGTGATACACTGTTCATTACGGGCCAGTTTCACCACGGGCCGTTAATGGGTGTAAAGTGATACACTGTTCATTACGGGCCAGTTTCACCACGGGCCGTTAATAGGCCTAGAGTTACATAGGGCCTCATATGGGCCGAAAGACGTCGTGGGCCATACATGGGCCATAAGTGAAAACAGGCTAGAATCATATTGGATGGCCTAGATGATGCTACTAGGCCTAATTCGGATAGGGCGTAACGGGCCTTGAGTTAGCGGGCTGTAAATGGGCTATATGCGAACATGCCATTAACAGGCTTTCCATGGGCCGGCCCGCCACCTTTTGACCAAGTCAAACGGGCCGGCCTTTTCACAGTAATGGGCCTCTGTTGGGCCGTGCCACGTGTCGACGTATCATAGGCGCCTATCTGACCCACTGACGAGCTGACATGTGTTTCGTCCGGCCAATAAGAATTTTACATGTGGAAATTTCCCATTGGTCGGGGCTGTTAACGGTTTATCGGATCCAAAACCCGACCCGATAGCTTAACGGCGTTCCGTTACGGTGGATTCCATGTGTCAGTCACCCTTGACGAAAGCACTTCTATGACGCACGATTTATCGTCATGGAAGTGGACACTTCCGTGATGATAATTTTGGTAATGTCATGGAACACTTCTATGACAGCACAGGTATGACTATCTTGATTCTGTCATAAATTTGTCATGGATGTACATGCATGACAAAAAAGCGACCTACTGTGACAAACACGTATCATCACGGAAGTGTTTTTTTTGTAGTGGGGTATCATTATTTTCTAACCTTCACAAATGATTTAAGTAGGTATGGGTATATGTACTTAATGAAACACAAGTCTGAAACATGTGAAAAGTTCAAAGAATTTCATAGTGATGTGGAGAATCATCGTAACAAGAAAATAAAGTTTCTACAATCTGATCACGGAGGCGAATATTTAAGTTACGAGTTTGTCCTTCATTTAAAACAATGTGGAATTGTTTCACAACTCACGCCACCTAGAACACCATAGCGTAATGGTGTGTCCGAACGTCGTAACCATACTTTATTAGATATGGTGCTTTCTATGATGTCTCTTATCAATTTGACTTTATCATTTTGGGGTTATGCATTAGAGATAGCCACATTCACATTAAATAGGGCACCATCTAAATCCGTTGAGACGACACCGTATGAACTTTGGTTTGGCAAGAAACCTAAGCTATCATTTCTTAAAGTTTGGGGATGTGACACTTATGTCAAAAGGCGTCAGTCTGATAAGCTCGAACCCAAATCGGAGAAGGGCGTCTTCATAGGATACCCTAAAGAAACTATTGGGTACACCTTCTACCACATATCCGAAGGCAAGATTTTTGTTGTTAAGAATGGGTCATTTCTAGAGAAGGAGTTTCTCTCGAAAGAAGTGAGTGGGAGGAAAGTAGAACTTGATGAGGTAATTGTACCTTCTCTTGAATTGGAAAGTAGAACATCAGAGAAAACCGTTCCCGTGATGCCTACACCAACTAGAGAGGAAGCTAATGATGATGATCAGGAAACTTCAGATCAAGTTACTACTGAACCTCGTAGGTCGACCAGAACACGTACCACACCAGAGTGGTACGGTAGTCCTGTCCTGGAAGTCATGTTGTTGGACAACGGCAAACCTACTAACTATGAAGAAGCTATGATGAGGGCTTGATGCCATGAAAACTGAGATAGGATCCATGTATGAGAACAATGTGTGGACTTTGGTGGACTTGCCTGATGATCGGCATGCCATTGAGAATAAATGGATCTTCAAGAGGAAGACGGACGCTGATGGTAATATCATGTCTATAAAGCTTGACTTGTCACAAAAGGTTTTCGACAAGTTGAAGGGGTTGACTATGATGAGACTTTCTCACCTGTAGCGATGCTTAAGTCTGTCCGAATCATGCTAGCAATTGCCGCATTTTATGATTTTGAAATCTGGCAAATGGACGTCAAAACTGCATTCCTTAACGGATTTATTAAAGAAGAGTTGTATATGATGCAACCAGAAGGTTTTGTCGATCCAAAAGTTGCTAACAAAGTGTGCAAGCTCCAGCTATCCATCTATGGACTGATGCAAGCATCTTGGAGTTGGAATACATGCTTTGATGAGGTGATCAAAGCATATGGTTTTATACAGACTTATCGTGAAGCCTGTATTTAAAAGAAAGTGAGTGGGAGCTCTGTAGCATTTCTGATATTATATGTAGATGACATATTGCTGATTGGAAATGATATAAAAATTTTGGATAGAATTAAAGGATACTTGAATAAGAATTTTTCAATGAAATACCTCGGTGAAGCTGCTTATATATTGGGCATCAAGATCTATAGGGATAGATCGAGACACTTAATAGGACTTTCACAAAGCACATACCATGACAAAGTTATAAAGAAGTTCAAAATGGACCATTCAAAGAAAGGGTTCTTGCCTATGTTGCAAGGTGTGAAATTGAGTCAGGCTCAAAGTCCGACCACGTCAGAAGATAGAGAGAAAATGAAAGTCATTCCCTATGCCTCAGCCGTAGGTTCTATTATGCATGCCATGCTGTGTACCAGACCTGATGTGTGCCTTGCCGTAAGTTTGGCAGGGAGGAACCAAAGTAACCCAGGAGTGGATCACCGGACAAGGGTCAAGAGTATCCTAAGGTACCAGAAAAGGACCAAGGATGTGTTTTTCGTTTATGGACGTGTCGAAGAGCTCGTCACAAAGAGTTGTGTTGATGCAAGCTTTGACACAGATATAGATGGCTCTAAGTCACAAATAGGTTACGTATTTATGTTGAATGGTGGAGTTGTCAGTTGGTGCAGTTCCAAGAAGAGCGTCATGGCGGAATCTACGTGTGAAGCGAAGTACATAGCTGCTTTGTCGGTGAAACAAACATTCACGTTTGCTGACCAAACCCATTGCTACTTCTTGATATTGCATTGGTTTTTCCCATGAAGAGGAAAGGGTGATGCATCAAAGTAGAGATAAGTATTTCCCTCAGTTAAGAACCAAGGTATCAAATCTAGTAGGAGATACAAGAAAGTGACCAATCAATGCACCTACAGAAACAATCAAACACTTGCACCCAATGCGATAAATGGGTTGTGAGTCCCTTCACGGTCACTTGCAAATGTGAGATCTGATAGAGATAGATATAAAAGATTACTAAAACGTAAAACAAAGTAGAAGTAAATAAAATGCAGTGAGGTATTTCTGGGGTTTTTTGGTTTATAGTTCTGAAAATATATAATGGAAAATAGACCCGGGGGCCATAGGTTTCACTAGAGGCTTCTCTCTTGAAGGCAAATAATACGATGGGTGAACAAATTACTGTCAAGCAATTGATAGAAAAGTTCAAATTTATGATGATATCCAAGGCAATGAATATGCATATAGGTATCATGTCCATGTCAATTAGTCTGAAACGATTCCACATCTACTACTATTACTCCACACATCGATCGCTATCCAACATGCATCTAGAGTATTAAGTTCATAAAGAACGAAGTAATGCCTGAAGTAAGATGACATGATGTAGAGGGATAAACTCAAGCAATATGATGAAAACCCCATCTTTTTACCCTTGACAGAAACAATACAATACGAGCCTTGCTACCCCTAATTTGTCACTGGGTGAGGACACCGCAAGATTGAACTCAAAACTAAGCACCTCTCCCATTGCAAGAAGAACCAATCTAGTTGGCCAAACCAAACTGATAATTCGAAGACAAATACAAAGATATCAAATCATGCATATAAGAATTCAGAGAAGATTCAAATAATATTAACAGATAATCCGATCATAAATCCACAATTCATCGGATCTCGACAAACACACCACAAAATAATATTACATCGAATAGATCTCCAAGAACATCGAGGAGAACATGGTATTGAGAATCAAAGAGAGAGAAGAAGCCATCTAGCAACTAGCTATGGACCCGTAGGTCTGTGGTAAACTACTCACGCTTCATCAGAAGGGCAATAAAGTTGATGTAGAAGCCCTCCATGATCGAATCCCCCTCCGGCAGGATGCGAGAAAGGGCCCCAGGATGGGATCTCACGGGTACAGAAGGTTACGATGGTGGAAAAGTATTTTGGTGGACACCTCTGTTGGTTTGGGAATATTTCTGAATTTATAGGCCAAAGATTAGGGCTAGAGGACTCCCGTGGGGCCCACAAGCCAGGGGCGCCCCCTAGGGCGCGCCCTGAGGGCTTGTGGAGCCCTCGGGACTCTTCTGCCTTCCTCTCCAAGTCCTACATGTGTCTTCTAGTCCAAGAAAAATCATCGTAAAGTTTTATTCCGTTTGGACTCCTTTTGATATTCCTTTTCTGTAAAACTCAAAAACAAGGAAAGAAAATAGAAACTGGCACTGGGCTCTAGGCTTAGTAATTTAGTCCCAAAAATAATATAAAATAGCACATTATTGTATATAAAACATCCAAAACAGATAATATAATAGCATGGAACAATAAAAAATTATAGATATGTTGGAGATGTATCAAGCATCCCCAAGCTTAATTCCTGCTCGTCCTCGAGTAGGTAAATGATAAAAACAGAATTTTTGATGTGGAACGTTTCCTAACATATTTATCCATGTAATTTTCTTTATTGTGGGATGAATATTCAGATCCATAAGATTCAAAAGAAAAGTTTAATATTGACATAAAAGCAATAATACTTCAAGCATACTAATAAAGAAATCATGTCTTTTCAAAATAACATGGCCAAAGAAAGTTATCCTTACAAAATCATATAGTCTGGCTATGCTCCATCTTCATCACACAAAGTATTAAATCATGCACAACCCCGATGACAAGCCAAGCAATTGTTTCATACTTTTGATGTTCTCAAACCTTTTCAACATTCACGCAATACATGAGCGTGAGCCATGGATATATCACTATAGGTGGAATAGAATATGGTGGTTGTGGAGAAGACAAAAAGAAGGAGATAGTCTCACACCAACTAGGCATATCAATGGGCTATGGAGATGCCCATCAATAGATATCAATGTGAGTGAGTAGGGATTGCCATGCAACAGATGCACTAGAGCTATAAGTTTATGAAAGCTCAAAAGAAACTAAGTGGGTGTGCATCCAACTCGCTTGCTCACGAAGACCTAGGGCAATTTGAGGAAGCCCATCATTGGAATATACAAGACAAGTTCTATAATGAAAAATCCCCACTAGTATATGAAAGTGACAACATAGGAGACTCTCTATCATGAAGATCATGGTGCTAGTTTGACGCACAAGTGTGGAAAAAGGATAGTAGCATTCCCCCTTGTCTCTTTTCTCTCATTTTTTATTTGGGCTTATTTGACCTCTTTTATTTTTTATAAAGTCCGAAGACTCTCCCAACTTGTGATGGAATCATAGCTTCCATCATCCTTTCCTCACATGGGACAATGCTCTAATAATGATGATCATCACACTTTTATTTACTTACAAGAATTACAACTCAATACTTAGAACAAATATGACTCTATATGAATGCCTCCGGCGGTATACCGGGATGTGTAATGATCAAGAGTGACATGTATAAAACACAAATACTATATCAACTGCATGATCATGCAAAGCAATATGACAACGACAGAGCATGTTATAATAAACGGAATGGTGGAAGTTGCACGGCAATATATCTCAGAATGGCTATGGAAATGCCATAATAGGTATGTACGGTGTCTGTTTTGAGGAAGGGTATATGGTGGGTGTAGTGCACCAGTGAAAGTTGCATGGTACTAGAGAGGCTAGCAATGGTGGAAGGGTGAGAGTGCGTATAATCCATGGACTCAACATTAGTCATAAAGAACTCACATACTTATTGCAAAATTCTATTAGCCATCGAAACAAAGTACTACATGCATGCTCCTAGGGGGATAGATTGGTAGTAAAATACCATCGCTTGTCCCCAACTGCCACTCATAAGTAAGACAATCAATAAATAAATCATGCTCCGACTTCATCACATAACGGTTCACCATACCTGCATGCTACGAGAATCACAAACTTTAACACAAGTATTTCTAACAATCCACAATTACTCACTAGCATGAATCTAATATCACAATCTTTATATCTAAAAACAATCACAAGGAATCAAACTTGTCATAGTATTTAATGCCCTTTATATGAAAGTTTTTATTATATCCCTCTTGGATGCCCATCATATTAGGACTAAATTCATAACCTATGCAAATTACCATGCTGTTTAGAGAGACTCTCAAAATAATATAAGTGAAACAAGAGAGTTCAATAATTTCTATAAAATAAAACCAACGTCGTGCTCTAAAAAGATATAAGTGAAGCACTAGAGAAAAATTGTCTAGCTCAAAAGATATAAGTGAAGCACATAGAGTATTTAAATAAATTCATGATTCATGCATGTCCCTCTGAAAAGGTGTGTACAACAAGGATGATTGTGGCAAACTAAAAAGCAAAGACTCATATCATACAAGACGCTCTAAGCAAACCATATATCATGTGGTGAATAAAAACATAGCCTCAAGTAAATTTACCGATAGACGAAGACTGTTGGGGAACATAGTAATTCAAATTTTTTCCTACGATCATGCAAGATCTATCTAGGAGAAGCATAGCAATGAGATGGGAGAGTGTGTCCACGTACCCTCGTAGACCGAAAGCGGAAGCATTATGTAACGCGGTTGATGTAGTTGAACGTCTTCACGATCCAACCGATCCAAGTCTCGAACGTATGGCACCTCTATGTTCAGCACACGTTCAGCACGATAATGTCCCTGGAGCTCTTGATCCAGTAGAGGGTCGAGGGAGAGTTCCATCAGCACGACGGCATGGCGACGGTGTTGGGGATGTGATCCGTGCAGGGCTTCGCCTAAGCACTATGACAATATGACCGAGGTGGAAAACTTTGGAGGGGGCACCGCACACGGCTAAAGAACAATTGATGTGCCTTTGGGGTGCCCCCTGGCCACGTATATAAAGGAGGGGGAGGATGAGGCCAGCGGCCAAGGAGGGCACACCAAGGGGGGAGTCCAACTAGGATTCCCAATCCTAGTTGGATTATCTTTCCTATTCCAAGAGGAGGAAGGAGGGAAGGAGAGGAAGAGGGAAAGGAAAGAGGGGGCCATGCCCCCTCCCCCTAGTCCAATTTGGACTTCCTGGGGGGCACCTTGTGGCCTGCCCTCTCCTACTCCCTTATGGCCCATTAGGGCCCATAATTTCCCCGGGGGGTTCCGGTAACCCCTCGGTTCCCTGATAAATATCTGAAACATCCCGAAACCTATTTGGTGTCCGAATACCTTCTTCCAATGTATCAATCTTTACCTATTGACCATTTCGAGACTCCTCGTCATGTCCGTGATGTTATCCGGAACTCCGAACAATCTTCGCTTACCAAAACACATAACTTATAATACAAATCGTCATTGAACATTAAGCGTGCGGACCCTACGGGTTCGAGAACTATGTAGACAAGACCGAGAGACATCTCCGGTCAATAACCAATAGCGGAACCTGGATGCTCATATTGGCTCCTACATATTCTACGAAGAACTTTATCGGTCAAACCACATAACAACATACGTTATTCCCTTTGTCATTAGTATGTTAGTTGCCTAAGATTCGATTGTCGGTATCATCAAACCTAGTTCAATCTCGTTACCGGCAAGTCTCTTTACTCGTTCCGTAATGCATCATCCCGCAACTAACTCATTAGTCACCTTGCTTGCAAGGCTTATAGTGATGTGCATTACCGAGAGGGCCCAGAGACACCTCTCCGATACACGGAGTGACAAATCCTAATCTCGATCTATGACAACTCAACAAACACCTTCGGAGACACCTATAGAGCATATTTATAATCACCTAGTTACATTGTGACGTTTGATAGCACACAAGGTGTTCCTCCGGTATTCGGGAGTTGCATAATCTCATAGTCAGATGAATATGTATAAGTCATGAAAAAAGCAATAGCAATAAACTAAACAATCATAATGCTAAGTGTCGGTGTCAAAACCGGCCGATCTTGGGTAGGGGGTCCCGAACTGTGCATTTGAAGATCGAAGGTAATAGGAGACAAGGGGACACGATGTTTACCCAGGTTTGGGCTCTCTTAATGGAGGTAAAACCCTACGTCCTTCTTGATTGTATTTGATGAGTATAGCGGTTAGAAGAGTTGATCTACCTCGAGATCGTAATGGCTAAACCCTAGATGCCTAGCCTATATGAATTATGATAGCCTCTATGGACTAACCCCTCTGGTTTATATAGATGCCAGAGGGGCCTAGGGTTGTATAGAGTCGGTTTACAGAGAAAGGAAAATACGCATCTGTACGCCAAACTTGCCATCCACGCAAAGGAGAGTCGCATCCGGACACAGGGGAGGGCCTTCTACCTTGTATCTTCATGGCCCATTAGTCCGTCTCACAACACACGGGCTGAACTCTCGAGGACCCCTTAGTCCAGGACTCCCTCAGTAGCCCCTGAACTAGTCTTCAATGACGATGTGTTCGGCTCGCAGATTGTCTTCGACATTGCAAGGCGGGTTCCTTCTCCGCATACTTCAAAGTAGTCTTCTGAGCAAGAGAACTGTATTTGGCTCTATATAACAGTTACAATCCTCAACCACAAGGGTACAATACTTAATCAAAATAAGGTATGTCTACTGACAGCTTCTTCGGCGAAATGTTACGTCTGGCCTTTTTATTATTTTGAACCATTTTTGGCCTCCCGCTTCATGTTTCGAGGCGCAACTCCATTGACATGTCTTGTCAAAGCAGAGATCATGTCCCCTTATTGCGGAATTTTCATCAATACGGGTTTGGGTAACCCAACCGTGCCATTCGCACGACCCCTTGGGAATAGGCGAGTTTTAAGGCTTGTGGGGGGCGCTTGATATTCACTGCCTATATAAGCGTATAAAGATCCATCTTTTTACCCCACGCCTTCTTCCTTCCTCAGCCTTCCCATCCTCGAGCTCCAGCTCCCAAGCTTCAATCTTTCCCACCACCAACAACCTCTCCAGCCATGTCCGGATCCGCCTCATAGGGAGAGAAGAATGTTAGGGATCTCCGAGAAGCAGGGTACCTGGCTGTGAGTATCGCGCATAGGCTCCCTGCCAAAAAGCACATCATCCCCACTCCGGAGCCTGGTGAGAGAGTGGTGTTTATCCCCCACTTCGTCCATGGACTAGGGTTTCCTCTCCACCCTTTCGTGTGTGGCCTCATGTTCTATTATGGGCTAGATTTCCATGATCTAGGCCCAAATTCCTTACTCCACATTTCAGCATTCATCGTCGTGTGCGAGGCACTCCTCCGCATCCCCCCACATTGGCCTATGGCTTAGTTTTCAACGTGAAGCTGAAAGTGGTCGACGGGCAACATGCGGACTGCAGCAACGCCATGGTGAGCAAGCTCCCCAACGTCACCTGGCCCAAATAGGCCTTTGTGGAGACCGTGAAGGGATGGCAATAGGAGTGGTTCTACATCACCGAACCCCGTGACGCCACATGGGCAGCCACTCCTGAGTTTAAATCCGGACCCCCAATGCGGCTCGCGTCATGGATTAATAAGGGCCTGGATTGGGCATCGTCCGATGAAGTGATGGTACTGCAAAAGCGCATAAAAATATGATAGAGAAGAACACCAGTCTCGTTGATGTGATTCAGGCGATGCTTTTCCGCCGGATCCTCCCCTCCCAGTGCCGGTCTCTCCACATGTGGGATTTCAATCCGGAAGGTCTGCGGACCCTGCAGGGATTCTTCGGCACGACGCACAAAGAGATCTGGAAGCTACTTTTCAAGGCCCAGAAGTCGTGGCCGGAGACGACTGATGACATCCTCCTCGACTGCGCTCATCCGGCCACCCCGGTAAGTTTTCTAGTTTTCAAACATAACTTCAGTTCGTAAATCAAAGGGTATGTTGTGCCTTCTATCTTTCAATCAGGGCTGGGCAAAGAAGGCGGAGCGGATCAAGTGTTCGGCTCCGCTACCCGAAGACCCAGCCATTCCCCTACTAACGAGGATGCTGGTTCCGGCGCCGTACCAGACGCCGGAGAAGAAGGCCAAGAAGAAGGGCAATGAGGCCAGAGGTGGCCTCTGCCATAAAGGTACTTCAGACGCTATGTCTGGAGATACCGAAGCTCCCTCCTCTTATGAGGGAGATGAAGACGAAGAGCAGGAGGAGGAAGAGAGCAATTCTCCCCTTAAGGGGAGGAAGAAGAAAAGGGCGGCCTCCATGGACCTAGAGGCAGAGGCATCCAAGAGGGGAAAGATATCCCTTTTGGATGGCTCGGACTCGGATGCCGAAGCCATCCCCGAGTGGCGCCCCAGGTCAAAGCCCCTGGCCGCATCGTAAGTATCCAAGGATACTGTACATATATCCAATTTTTATGATTGTAGTTTTAACACATTATATTGTGTGATGCAGTCTGGCCCATGATCTCCCCCAACTATCATCATCTTCAGGGAACTCACTGGAGCTGGGGATGCTGGAGAGCGAGATGCCTCCGCGAGCCTCTCAACAGATCACCAAGGACAACACCGAAGTTTTGTTCCGAAGAACCTCTCCGAGCCATGGATAGGTGCGGGAGGTCGCCAAGACGGTGCCGGAGGGTAACACCTCGGCTGCCGAGAACATGGGGGAACCAACCCCCATGGAGACTGGAGACGGGGGCCATGACCAATCCGGCCCCCAGCCGAACATTATTCCAGAGACCCATACGGCTCTGGACTCGAGTGAGCAACCCTCTTTAGAGGAGGGGGGAGCGCCTACACCACCGGCGACCTCTATCAATCCGGAGGCGCCCGACACTTTGGTGGAAGCACTTTGACATGCTTCCATTGTGGAGGAGAACCGTACCCTCATGGGTACGGTCGTTGAGAAGGTTCAGTCTGCCAAAAGCGGGTTCAACGAAGCCTTCAATAACCTATTAACGGGCTTTGAGGTACGTGATGTAATATTCTTAGCCACTTTGCAAATGCAAAAAATATGCCTGTGTATAGAGTAGCCCTTGAGACTCTGTTCGGCTTTTGAAGAAAGGCCGAATAGAGGATCAAGTAATATTTGCAGGAGATAACATACTTGTCTATTTTTATAAGCAACAACCGCGCAGGCCGCCGAAGTATCCGAACTCAAGCGGAAGCTAGAGCGGGCCGATGAAGACCTCGTTCGTGTTAACAAGCGGTTTGATGAGGCGCAAGTTATGTTTGAAAAAATTATTTATACACCTGAAGTAATATGCCAATGCGGAGTCTAATCTCCTGTGTTTCCCTGATTATATTTGCAGGTAGTGCAGCCGAGGTGGATACCTTGAAGAGCGCCCTCGCTCAAGCAAAGGAGTAGGCAAGGGTGAGCCAAGCGGCCTCTAACAAACGGCTGCGGATTTAAAGGCCGAGCAGGTCACCCGCCTCAAGTATGAGGAGCGGGTGACCGAAGTGGAGCAGGAGCTCAAGGATGCCGCCAGCAAGTGCGAGGCCTTGGAGGAGAAAAATAAGGCCCAAGCAGTCAATCTCACCAAGGCTCTTCGGGAGGCCAAGGAGGAATGGAACGAGTCCCGGGCGGCTCGCGAGGAGGTCAAGCAGGCTGAATAGGTAGCGGCTTGTAAGCTCTTTCTTTTCCAGAATATATTTGGCAGTCGGAGATATGCTTTACTTAATCGACTATGGAGTTCTCCAAATGCCTTTGCAGACCTTCCGAGGAGTGCTGCCGATGCCGCACAGTATTTCTGGGCCCAAGAAGGGAACACGATGGAGAAACTCTTCTGGTCACAGTACTTGGCGCCGGAGCGGCCAGCGCCGCTGAACAACCAGATGATGCAACTGGCAGAGCTGCATAGGATGTCCGTTTTGGCCATGAATGACATCATAGTCCGGCTATGGCCAGCCGGACCCATTCCTAGCAGTTACTTTAACCTAGTCAAGCGGCTCAGCAATGCTTTGCCCCGAGTTGAAGCTGTAAAGCGCTCAGCGTGCATAGAAGGTGCTTGGATGGCTTTTGCTCGTGTCAAGATGCACTGGGCGAAGATGAAGGCCACCGCCGTGGCAGTTGAGGGCCTACCTGAGGCAAGGACTACCGCAAGCCAAAGCGATATTTCGAAGACGTCCTCGAGGGTGCCCGTTTAATAGAGGGTCAATGCTTGATGGATATTATGTTTGAATGAATGTATCCGGGCTACCCAGACTTTGTGTTATGAACCAAGGCTTGTATAATATATTTGTGCCTTTTTCTAAAATTACTTTCCTCCTATGCGGCCGTTTTTATTTTTGAAAGTTTGCCAGTTGTCATCTCCAGCCCCTACGTAGATACTATGGGGGTGTTAGGAATAGCACATGACCACACTTGACACAACGTCTTGGTCCGTAAATGAGGTGTCTGTGCAGGGAACTAGGCAATCAGAATATGCGACTTTATCACTCTCACTTAGCCATATGAGTTTGACAATGGGACTATAAGCTAGCCCCTGGTGCGTGTGTTGTTATCCAAGCTTGGATGCTTTAGGCACGTGACTGGGTGGAGGCCCGTCCTTCGTACAATACGGAAACAAAAATCGCGAAGGATTTAGTAAGTCGCCGAACCGCTCACAAGCTCTCGCTATATCATGACGGTCAGTTTTCGGCTTTCTCTACTGAGGTGTTTGACCGGACAAACCAGAAATACAATCGCAGTAGTTCTCCCTTTACTACCTTAGCCAAACAAGTGGAACGTAAGGTGGCAACCACAGGAGCCGGGCGACCCAACTATTGACCAAAGACATGATTCAGAGTTGATGCATATAATGTAGTACTCGGGACACCCAAGTGTACTATAAAAGTGTTCGAACTTTTTTGTTTTTGAAAAATATACGTGGCCAAATAGAGCCCCTGGCAATTTATGCCAAGTTGTATTTATGTCAATTTGACATGAAGGGGGAGTACATATTATGACATAAGCCAATACTGAATAGGGTTGGACAAAACTGTTCCCACTATAGTCTGATTGATACATCAAAACAGGCTCTTATAGAGAATGCCATAGGCATCAAGGCTAATTTACATGCCAAGAATTTGTGAACAAGGGAAAGCTGTATAAAGGTCCTAAAAAGGTGGTATTGAAGATCCTCTGGACATCCTGCCGCATGTCTGCGCCGCTTTTCACCTTGGTGAAGGATCCTTTGAGAGGATCAATGATCGTACATATAGAAGAGGCCTGGGAGAGGGCCCTTGTACCACCGAAAAATGGTCTAGGTTTTGAAGAACCTAAAATAAGAGAGAAAAGGGAAAAAAGGGAGAAGAAGAAGATTAAGGTCTGAATAGGGTCGAGCCGTATTGTGGACTTTGTCCTTAGTGTGCCTCTGTCCTTGCCCATGGTATTTTTAGTGCGTAGTTATGTACGCGCGGTATGTATGGCATGATTAGGTGGGGGTTTTGACGGAGGCCGAATTGCTAGTCCAGCTCTGGATGAACCGAACTGTCATTCTATAGGTTAGACCGGACTCTTTTGATAGTGTCCAGGGGCTTGATGGCCGATGAGCTATTTGACTTGATAAGGCCACCCTGTACCTCATCTACGAGGGCCGCGGTATGCTCCCCAGTACGGAGGGAGCACTCCATATTTCCCTTGAGCTTTAGATAAGCATAGTGCGGGACTGCTAAAGCGGGCGAAAGTGGTTCATCTGAGCAGTGCATGATAACCACCACGGGACGATGTCGAAAATCAAATCCTCGCTTCGAAAATTATCCGGTGAGCCAAAGACTACTTCCAATGTTATTGACCCTGTGCAGCAGGCCTCCACGTCGGTGTCGGTGTCCTGGGAACGGGGGTACCTAGACTTTCCTTCCTGCGGCCCACAGCGTGGCTCCATCAGCGGCCCGGTATGGCCTAGTTTCATCAGCAACGACTCAAGACCCTTGCGAGGGGCCAAGACTTGCGAGGTGGACGACACCAAGACCTCCTTGGGGGGCGGCCTCACTAGGCTGGCTCCCGAGGAGCGGAGATAACAAGGCAAGGTGCACCTCGCGAGGTTCACATGACGTGAGCCATGATGACCAAGGCTAGGCGGGCGCCATTGGGCACCAGCGGGCGTAGTGTACCAGTTTCCCCTTTGGTGCCAAGGAGGCAAGCGCAGGCGTGGAGTCCCAAGGAATCAGGCAAAGGTTTCCATATCGGTGCAACAAGACCAAGACCGCTAGGATGACAGGATGGAGGTCATCGTGGAGCCCACTACAGCGTCACCACCAGTCCTCTTCCCAAATGTAGGCGGGAAGGGATCCCACAACGGCCAAATTCAAAGGGAGACAACTAGTACAAGTTATCCTGACAAAAGTAGTCTTCGCCTGCAATAGGACTTAGCCACCACATGATGGGGGGATCGGATCATTGAGACCATCCTCACACCCACTAGCTCATAGAGCTCAAGAACACCTCACCTCCTAAGGCTGTTAAACCATTGTACTAGTTCATCCTCAGCCCCTCGAGGCAATCCACCACAAAGCTGGAGTAGGGTATTACACCGCAAGGTGGCCCGAACCAGGATAAACTGCCGTGTCTATTGTCCCTTGGGTTCGTCGAGCTAGGCTGTGGAATCGTTGGGCCAGCAGGATGGGAAGAAGGAGATCTTCATACACACCGCAGTGTTCGAACTTATCAACGGTCTACAGATCCCAGAAGCTGACATATGCCACGCCAGGTAGGGGTGCGTCGAAACTTCTCTTCCGTCGATCGACTCCCTGCTGCTCCAACGTCTCCATGGCTGATGCTCGCCGAGCCCATGCTGAGCTTCAAGCCGCTCTCACCGCGTGCGTCGCCCAGACGACACCCGTCGGTGGGCCTCCCCGTCATTCTCCATCGCCTGCCGCCAACGCCGTCACCGACCCGGCAGGGCACAAGCAGCAAGCTTCGTTGCATCACCCCTCTGTGCGGCGGGACGGACGCAACGCTACCCCGTCGCTGACTCTGGCCGGGTCATCGTCCCACTCTCGTCATGGTCCAGCGAACGCGTAGGCTATGTTGCTCATGGTGCGTGAGCTCCTACGCTACCGCCAAGTCGACGACCTCTACGAAGACTGGCTGGACCACATCGCCGAGGTAGTAAGCCCAGATGGGGGCTCTCCTGCATCGCCCCTCTCGTTGCCTCGTCCGCCGCCTGTTGCCGGTGATGTAGCCCATGGAGCGCCTCCGCCACCTTCCCGTTAGGACGTTGCCCTTGGCCAAAGATGCGTGGCCCCCTGGCGTGGCCCACTATGTCGGGCGCCCGTGCATGAAGAAGAAAGCTGCCAGGAGGTCCAACGGCCGCAAGAAGGTGCTCCAGCGCTCCCTCCACCGCCATGTCTAGACCGCGCGCTGCCTGCAGTGGTGGCGCGTGAGCACCAAGATCAGGCTCCGCCTCCACGACGAGCTTCGATGACCACGGCGGGCTGCCGCGCCTTCACCCCTGAGCTACGCAGCGTCGTCTGGCCAGGCAAGTTCAAGCCTGACCTGCCCCCACGTTACGAAGGCACCCCGACCTTGCGGAGTTCCTACAGCTCTACGAGCTGAGCATCGAGGCGGCCAACGGCGATGAAAAGGTCATGGCGAACTGGTTCCCCATGGCCCAAAAGGATGGCGAGCGCTCGTGGCTCCTGAATCTGCCTGCGGGATCGATCTCCTCCTGGGGGGAGATGCACGAGCGTTTGGTCGACAACTTCCAGGGTACTCGCGACCGCCCGCCTGCCGCGGGTGACCTGCGGCGCATCAAGCAGCAGCGAGGGGAGACCCTGCAGAAGTACATCCAGCACTTCAATAGCGTTCGCCTCAAGATCCCCAAGGTTTCCGACGAAGCCATCATCTCGGCGTTCTCCGATGGCATCCGCGATGTCCAGATGAAGGAGGAGCTCGCCATCCACAAGGACCTATGCACGGCTCTGGAGATGCTCAACATGGCTACCATGTCCGCAAGAGCTGAGAAAGGGAGCCTCTCCCTCCTCGAGCTCCCGACGGCTGACCTATAAGACAAGAAGGCCAAGGCCAAGGACGTGAAGTGCAAGGGGGATGCCGTTCTTGCGGCTGAACCAAAGATGAAGCGCGGTTGCGACCACCCAGAGTCGTCCAAGGGCAGCCATCCTTTTTGCTTCTTCCACAACGTGCACAGCCACAACACCCATGACTGTCAGGAGCTCAGGGCCATCCGCGACGGGCGCCTCGATCGATGCCCCGAGCGCAATGATCGAGGCTACGGTCGCGGAGGAGGCAGAAGTGGAGGACATTGGGACGACCGTGCCCCCCGCCAGGAGTGGCGTGACTAGCCTCGTGAGGATCACTGGCAAGGCCAGCCTCGCGAGGGCACCTTGAGAGACCAGTCTTGTGAGGACCGTCCTCAGGGAAATGCCGAGCTCCCTCCGCTGCCACCACCACCAAAAAGGAATGACGACCACCACCAGGACAAGGGGACTGGGGGCTTCCAGGAGCCTCGCGCCATCGCCTGCATCTTGGGTGGCGCTCATGCCCGAGCCTCCCACCGCATCTTCAAGAAGTTCGCTCGGGAGGTGAACGCGTCCCTCCCCAGGCTTTAGGCCACATGTCCGCTCAAGTTGTCCAAGTGCACCATCACCTTCAGCTCGTCTGACCAGCTAAAGTGTGCGGCAACTACCGACGGCCTCCCAATGCTTTGCTCGCCCGTCATCAGCAATGTCCATGTCACCAAGACCCTCATCGATGGTGGTACGGGGCTCAATGTTCTTTCCATCGAGACGTTCGACTGCATCCAAGTGCCGTATGATCCGGACGACCCAACGGCGGCTGAGGTAAGGGAGGGGCTGGGCCCTGCCAACGCAGAACGCCAATGCCTACTCTCACATCTCCTTTCCGCGGGCCATTTGTACGTCAAGGGGGACTCATGAGCATCGTGACTCAGGAGCCTAACTGGTCGCGTAGCCTATCACCCCTTGGTCTCGTCCTGGTGATTCAGACGATCCAACGGCGGCTGAGGTATGCGCGGGATCGGGCCCTGCCGACGCAGAACATCAAGAAAGCGGGAAGGAAATCGCAAAATCTTAGCAAATTATTACGAAAAATGATGTCTCTTAAAAAGCACGGACACATAAAGTTTTAATGCCTCCACGAGGCATGGTGCATGTGCAGGAAATGAAAATGGAGGGAAGCGCTGCCTACGAGCCCCTACTTCAGCCTTGGGCGTTGCCGCCGCCCATGAGGAATGCTCCGTCATCGACAACATCGCCATCACCTATACCATCGGTTGTAGCTGTAGGTTCGACGGTGCCGTCAGTCGGTGGCGCAGAGTGGAAGGCGAGGAACTTCCGCAGCAGAGCCTCCACTTGGTCCTTCACGGCTTCAGCGGCGGCGGTGCAGTGCACCTCATCCACTGGCTCAAGCAGGGCTCCGAAGTCGGTGCTAGGGTCGCGAAGATGGAGGTGGCTGAAGACGCGCATCATAGCTGAAGCAGAGAGCGCGCGGGCTTCCCCCTCCACCATGGGGCCGACTCCGTCAGCAACGCCCTCGAGCGCCTCGACAAACTAGGGAGCAGCTCGGTGGGGCCTTCCTCAGCAGTCACCAGCGGATTATTCAACCCCCCGTAGAGATTTCGTAGCGCCTTGCGGGACCTCTCCTCAAGATAATCGAAGGCAACACGATCGTTGGCAAGGATTTTCACCTTGGCCTCCAGCTGGACCTTCTCCTCCTCCACCTCCTTCTTCAGCTTCTCCAAGCGATCGCGCTCTGCGGCCTACTCCCACGCTGACTGCTCCTGCTTAGTGTCACGGCAAGTGACCACGTCTTGATGCATCTCCAACGTATCTACTTTTCCTAACGCTTTTCCTCTTGTTTTGGATTCTAATTTGCTTGATTTGAATGAAACCAACCCCGGACTGACGCTATTTTCAGCAGAACTACCATGGTGTTGTTTTTGTGCAGAAATAAAAGTTCTCAAAATGGAAAGGAACTTTGCGAGGAATTTTTTATATAATATATAAGAATTTCTGGAGCCAAGACCTACCAGAGAGGGGCCCCTGGGTGGGCACAACCCACCAGGGCGCGCCCCCCTCTCCTGGCGTGCCCAGGTGGTTTGTCCCCACCTAGCGGCCCTGCTGACCCTGAAACCAATGCTATAATTTCCTATTTTCGGAGAAAAAAATCAGGCAGAAAGAATTATCACGATCCACGAGACGGAGCAACCGCCAAGCCCTGTTCTTCCTTGGGAGGGCAGATCCGGAGTCCGTTTCGGGCTCCGGAGAGGGCGATCTTCGTTCTTCGTCATCACCAACCCTTCTCCATTGCCAATTCCATGATGCTCCCCACCGGGAGCGAGTGATTCCTTTGTAGGCTCGCTAGTCGATGAGGAGTTGGTTGAGATTCATCATGTAATCGAGTTAGTTTTGTTTGGGCTTGATCCCTAGTGTCCACTATGTTCTAAGATCGATGTTGCTATGACTTTGCCGTGCTTAATGCTTGTCACTTTGGGCCCGCGTGCCATGATTTCAGATCTGAACCGTTCATGTTATCATCATTATATCCATATTCTAGATCCAATCTTGCAAGTTATAGTCACCTACTATGTGTTATGATCCGGTAACCCCGGAGTGACAATAACCGGGACTTCATCCGGTGATTACCGTAGTTTGAGGAGTTCATGTATTCACCATGTGTTAATGCTTTGTTCTGATTCTCAATTAAAAGGAGGCCTTAATATGAATTAGTTTCCAATATGGACCCCGCTGCCACGGGAGGGTACGACAAAAGATGTCATGCAAGTTCTTTTAATAAAGCATGTATGACTATTTATGGAATACATGCCTACATTATATCGATGAACTGGAGCTAGTGTAGGATAGCCCTAGGTTATAACTGTCACATGATGAATATCATCCAAAAAGTCACTGATCCAATTCCTACGAATTTATCTTATATTGATTCTGCTAAGTTACTACTACTATCATCACTGTTACACTTGCTACAAAATTATTGCTATCACTGTTACTGTTACTATTGTTGCTATCACTACTATCAAAACTATCAAACTACTTTGCCACTAATCACGTTGCTGCAGATAATTAATCTCCAGGTGTGGTTGAATCGAAAACTCAGCTACTAATACCTTCAAGTATTCTTTGGCTCCCCTTGTGTCGAATCTATAAATTTGGGTTGAATACTTTACCCTTGAAAACTGTTGTAATCCCCTATACTTATGGGTTATCAAGACCTTTTTCTGGTGCCGTTGCCGGGGGGCATAGATATATTTGTTGAGTCACTTGGGATTATTATCAACTTATCACTATGAAGAATCTGAAGGTTCCTAAGACTATGATATTTCCCTCAAGGACGAGGGGAGGTAAGGAACTGCCATCCAGTTCTGCTTTAGATTCACCTTCTGTTATGAATAAACTTGCAACACCACCACATGCTATTGGTTCTGATATGTTGCAAGTTATTGATGATTCTACTTCTACTATGAATGATGCTTATGATGATGCTGGTACCTTGCTTGATAATGATGATGTGCCACTTGGTGAATTTCTTGATAAAGAAATTTCCAGAGTTATACAACATGATGTTGTTGAATTTGATGATGAGCTTGAAACTGAATCTCCTGAAACACCTGCTAGAACTAGCTTTCCTAGATATGAATTGCCTAAGGTATCGGCAAGTTATGTTATGAGTGAAGAAACAACTAGAGATATTCTTGCTTGCAATGATAGAGATGATCTAGAGAAATTATTACACAAGTATAAAGAAAAATCTCCGAATGCTAGAATGAAATGTGATCCTAAGTTTGCTACTTCACCTATCTTTATTAAAGATAAGGATTATGAATTCTCTGTCTACCCAGAGTTAATTATTTTGGTTGAATCTGATCCTTTCCATGGTTATGAAACTGAAACTGTTGTGGCACATCTTACTAAGTTGAATGACATAGCCACCCTTTTTACTCATGATGAGAAAACTCGCTACTACTTTATTCTCAAATTATATCCTTTCTCATTAAAGGGTGATGCTAAATCTTGGTACAATAGTCTTTCTCCTAGTTGTGTGCGTAGTCCCCAAGATATGATTTACTACTTATGTGAAAAATATTTTCCTTCTCATAGGAAACAAGCTGCCTTACATGAAATATTTAACTTTGCTCAAACTAAAGAAGAGAGTCTCCCACAAGCTTGGGGGATGCTTTGCCAGTTACTTAATGCTTTTCCTGATCATCCTCTTGGAAAAATGAAATACTTGATATCTTCTATAATGGACTAAGCGATGCTTCTAGGGACTTCCTAGATAGTTGTGTTTTTTTTCAGGGAACGAACTACTGGACAAGCTGAAGAATTATTGAATAACATATTGAAAACCTATGATGATTGGACTATTCCTGAGCCACCGGCTAAACCCACTCCGAAGAAGAGGGGTATGTTATATCTCAGTCCTAAAGATATGCAAGACACAAAGAAATCTATGATGGAAAAAGGTATTAAAGTTGAGGATGTTAAAAATTTACCTCCTATTGAATAAATACATGGGCTTAATACACCACCACTGCCTAAGGTGGTAGAGGTAAATTCTCTTATGAAGTTTAATGATATTGACAATCCTCACAATATGCATCCTAGTCAATGCCTTTATGAGTTTGAAAACTACATTAGAAACAAGATCACTTCAATGCAAATGTTATGAAACAATTGAAATACAATTCTGAAATGATTGCTCGCTTGAGTGACTTGTTATTTAGAATATGAAATGATGTTAGAGGTGTTGGAAAACATGCTTCTATGGTTCAAACTCAATTAGAACAAGTTGCTAAATATCAAAGAGAATTGCTTGATGAAATGAACAATAATATGCATGACTTTGCTGTTAGAGTTGCAACTAGAGGAGGTAAAATGACTCAGGAACCACTTTATCCCGAGGGACACCCAAAAAGAATTGAACAAGACTAAAAAAGAGCTAACACTAGTGCACCTAGTTCTTCTAAAAAGAAAAGGAAGAAGAAAAATGATAGGACTTTGCCTGCCTCTAGTGAACCTAAAATAGAAAAACCTCCTGATAATGGTAAGGAAACTTCTTTATCTGATGTTGAAACTCAATCTGGTAATGAACACTCACTTAGTGATAATGAAAAAGATAATGTTGAGGTTCATGAAGACTCTCAACCAACCAATGATAAAGAACCAGACAATGATGTTGAGATAGAAGCACCTATTAATCTTGATAACCCACAACCTAAAAATAAAAGATATGACAAAAGATACTTTGTTGCTAGAAAACACGGTAAAGAAAGAGAACCGTGGGTCCAAAAACCTATGCCTTTTCCACCCAAGTCAACTAAAAAGAACGATGATGGAGAATTTGAACGCTTTGCTGAAATGCTGAGGCCAGTCTTTTTGCGTACTCGCTTTACTGACATCTTGAAAATGCCTCCATCTGCAAAGTATATGAAAGACATCATCACAAATAAGAGAAAAATACTGGAAGCTTAAATCTCCACTATGCTTGCTAATTATACTTTTAAAGATGGAGTACCTAAAAAACTTGGAGATCTGGGAATACCAACCATACCTTGCTCTATCAAAAAGAATTATGTGAAAACTGCTTTGTGTGACTTATGAGCTAGTGTTAGTGTTTTACCTTTCTCTTTATATAAAAGACTTGACTTGAATAAACTCACACCTACTGAAATATCTTTGCAAATGGCTGACAAATCAACTGCCATACCTATCAGTATCTGTGAGGATGTGCCCGTTGTTGTTGCTCATGTTACTATTTTGACTGACTTTGTTATACTTGAGATGCCCGTTGATTATCCTTGGTAGACCATTCTTGAATACTGCAGGGGCTGTTATTGATTGTAATAAAAGCAAGGTCACTTTTCTTATTTATGGCAATGAGCCTATGGTGCACTTTCCGAAGAAACAATTCCAAGTGAATGGTATTAATGTTATTGAAAAATCTCCGACAATCACTACTGGAAGTTTTGAAATACATCTACCTACTGTCAAAAGGAAATATGAAATACTTATTGTTGGGGAAATGCATATCCTCATCGAGGTAACCTAGTAATTTACAAAAGTTCTTCGGTTTCATGCTAATTGAAAGTGGTTGTTAATAAGACCTGATCAACCTTATTAATGGATCATTTTTGAATAGTATGAAGTTGATGAATTTAGTAAGCACTACTTTTCGTCCCTACTTTTTATTTTCTGTTTTTATTAGTTAAATAAAAATAAAATGCCATGTTTTGTCTGTTTTCTGAATTTCATGTGCAATAAAAAATGACCCAAAAATAAAAGTTCTCAAAATGCCCTGAAAATTTTATATGATTTTTTCCTGAATATTTAAGAATTTTTCGTGTAAATAATACTAGAGGGAGGAGCACCAGGTGGGCACAACCCACCTGGGCGCGCCCTAGTGGGTTGTGGTCCCCATGTGGGCCCTCCCACATACCTCTTCATCCCACATCATCACTTACCTCCAGAAAATATCTCCATTGCTCTATATCCCGTGTTCTTGAGCTCAAACCCGTGGATTTCGATCTCTTTGCAGCTCCGTTTCTGAAACTGCTTCGGGGGGATTGTTGCTTGGTATGTGACTCCACAGTTTGTCCAATTAGTTTTTGTTTTAGTGGTTTATATTTTGAATAATTAGCTACTCTTGGTGCTGCTGTAGATGAGCTTGCATGTTGAATTCTTAGTGTTCTAACTACTTTGAATGCTTGCTTTTGCCTCTATGAATCCCTATGATTAGTTGCCATCAACCTTACAAAGTTTTGTTGATAAATTTGTGTCACCCCAACAATTTTATTTTCAGAAAATTGTACGTGAACATGAATATCTTCAGGAAGTTTGGCTCTAAGAAGAACTTCAAGGGTGTTATTGGGGATTCTTATAACAGTGATCTCCACCCTCGGAGGTTGGCGGAGGTACGGCCGTGTGAATGGCCGAAAATCCGTTCCTGGAAGAGGCTGGAATTCATCAGGAGTTCATGCAATATGTTGAAAACGCCGGTCTCACCGACTTCATCACAGATGAGTGTGACCAGCACCAAATCCTCACCAATATCTTTGTTTAGAGTTTTACTTTCCTGCCTAGGAATTATCCTCCTGAAGTGAATTTCGATTTATATGCTGAAAACCATCAGATACCACTTACTGAATTTTGTGATATATGCTTGATCCCCTCTGATAGGAGCTTATCCGAGCCTAGGCCGGCTGGGTTTGAGGAGTTTTATCGCACTTTGACAGTGGGAGATGAGAGAGTGGTGTCAGCCACCACTGCTGCTAGCACCAGACTTTGTTGTTTTACGCCGAGCACTAAAGGGCGACAACACTCATAGCTCGGGAGCTATTGTGGCTCGTTGCCTCCATCTTAAAAAAATCACAGTGTGAAATACATGGTGGGATTTTTGCTACTAGTTTGGCGGCTCACTTCGAGGTTGAGATACGCCATCATGATTATCCTCTAACCAAGGTTTACCTAGATCGGGAAGCCATGGAACACCATCGTTTTCTTGCATAAGATTATCCTGATATCGCCATTCCTTATAAACAGGTTTTTAGCATTAAAACTCATGATATTATTCCACTACCTGCACCTGCTTTGTTTGATTCTACTGCCAGGGGCGGATATAGGATCATGCCTGCGGACATCATCGTCTACCGGAACGCTCAGGCTGCTACGGAAGCGGCACAGGAGGGGCCTCCACAGTGGGATGAGTGGATGCCCACTCCTCAGCTCCCCTACTACCCTCCAGGCTACTGACCGACTGCCAAGTTAGGCCAAAAGCCTAAGATTGGGGGACTACGTGTTTCCACCGACTTTACAATCATGTCTATTTATTCCATTTGTCGGTGCTCACACTTTTTCATTGCTTTCTTCTTGCGTGTTTGATAAACTTTAGAAAAACCAAAAAAATTAGTTGTAGTGAATTTACTTTCTATGCATGCTTAGTAGTAATATTAAATAGAAAACACAAAAAGATTTCATTGTTCTTCTTCTTCTTGTTGGGAGCTTTCCTGTGTAAATAATTTTTTCTTGTTTTTTCTTTTATCTTTTATTTGCGTGTTCAAGGAAACCAAAAACTCCAAAAATATTTCAGTGTGTTTCTCTGAATTTCTTTTCTTTTTATTCGAGTTGTACTGAGGAGAAGACCACGATGAAAATGTTGAGTGGCTCTCATATGAATAATTGTTGAACTAATAAAGAGCACATTTTACCTTGTCTTCTCCTGTTGAATAAATTGGTTGCATATTCCAGCTTAGTCCATGACACTCTTGCACTATTATTATTTTCATATCGTTCGGTGGTGCAAGTGAAAGGCAATAATGACGATATTCAATGAACTAGCCATGGCAGAGAGAAACTAGTATGAACTCGACTTGTTCTTTTTGTATAAATATGTTTAACCTAGTATCCATGATTCAGCCCGTTATGATCAACCATGTTTGGAATGACAATTAGAAATTATAGTTAATCATGCCATGCATAAGTAGATGGGAGTTGATAATGATTTATCTTGGATATCAACATAGTGTTAAAATGACTGTGATGTAGTATGATGATATGGTATGCTCCTCTGAATGTTCAAGTAGCTTGACTTGGTACATGTTCATGCATGTAGATGAATCAAAACCAACATAGCCTCTATGATATTCATGTTCATGGTGTTCATATCCTACTCATGCTAGTGTCCAATGTTACTTATGCATATTGCATGGTTATGATCATTGTTACTCTCTAGCTGGCCGCTTCTCAATCTAATTGCTAGACTTCGCCTGTACTAAGTGGGAATTTAGCTTGTACATCAAAAACCTTGAACCCAAAGTTATTCCAGATGAGTCCACCATACCTACCTATATACGGTATTACCCTGCCATACTAAGTAAATTTGCATGTGCCACCTCTAAAAACTTCTAAAAGTATCCATTTTGTGTGCCTGGATCGTTCATGGAACGATAGGAGGTGGTCGGTATATTCCATGCTAAGCGGGTTATTCTTAGGTCGAGTGTTCATTCACTCGCCATCGCACAAGAAAAGGGTGGTTGTCGGTGTCAAAACCGGCGGATCTCGGGTAGGGGGTCCCGAACTATGCGTCTAGGCCGGATGGTAACAGGAGATAAGGGACACGAAGTTTTACCCAGGTTCGGGCCCTCTCGATGGAGGTAAAACCCTACGTCCTGCTTGATTAATATTGATGATATGGGTAGTACAAGAGTAGATCTACCACGAGATCGGAGAGGCTAAACCCTAGAAGCTAGCCTATGGTATGATTGTTGTTGTGTATGTTGTCCTACGGACTAAAACCCTCCGGTTTATATAGACACCGGAGAGGGTTAGGGTTACACAAAGTCGATTACAATGGTAGGAGATCTACATATCCGTATCGCCAAGCTTGCCTTCCACGCCAAGGAAAGTCCCTTCCGGACACGGGACGAAGTCTTCAATCTTGTATCTTCATAGTCCAGGAGTCCGGCTGAAGGTGTAGTCCGGCTATCCGAACACCCCCTAATCCAGGACTCCCTCAGTAGCCCATGAACCAGGCTTCAATGACGACGAGTCCGGCGCGCAGATTGTCTTCGGTATTGCAAGGCGGTTCCTCCTCCAAGTACTTCATAGAAGATTTTGAACACAAAAATAGTGTCCGGCTCTGGAAAATAAGTTTCCACATATTGCCATAGAGAGAATAATATTTACACAAATCAAATCTGCTGACCTATTTCGTAGTGTGACACACCACGACCAAGCCTTTATCCGAGTTGTTTCATTATCCCACCTCAGCGCGTCATGCGAGGCGGTTTCCTTGGCACGTCTTGTTAAAGCAGAGATCGTGTCCCCTTATTCCTGGATTCTCATCAATACGGGCGTGGGTAACTCAACCGTGCCATTGATTACGGCGCTTGGAGATAAGCAAGTTTTACCAGGCTGGTGGGGACACGTAGTGGCGTCCACCCATATAAGGGAATAAGGATCCACCTTTTCACCTATGCCTTCTTCCTCCCTTGCTTATCCATTCTCGCGCACTCGAGCTCCAGCGCCCAAGTCCGCACTCCCCACCTCAACCTTCTCCAGCCATGTCTGGAGCGGGAGGCAAGTGGATGGTCTCCTCTGTCATGGAGGGACACATAAAAAACTGAGGAAGGCCGGATACTTGTCTAACGACATCGCGTACCGGCTTCCCGAAAAGGGGCAGCTCATCCCCACCCCTAGGCCCCATGAGAGGGTGGTGTTCCTCCCCCATTTCCTCCACGGAATGGGCTTCCCTCTTCACCCATTTGTCCGGGGGCTCATGTTCTACTGTGGCCTGGATTTCCATGATCTGGCCCCGAACTTTGTCCTCAACATCTCGGCGTTTATCGTCGTGTGCGAGGCTTTCCTCCGCATCCGCCCCCATTTCGGCCTATGGCTCAAGACTTTCAATGTCAAGCCGAAGGTGGTGCGCAGCAACCAGGCGGAGTGCGGAGGCGCCATGGTGGGCAAGATGCCCAACGTGTTATGGCTCGAGGGCTCCTTTGTGGAGACCCTGAAGGGGTGGCAATCGGGGTGGTTTTACATCACCGAGCCGCGCGACCCCGAATGGGTCGCAGCCCCCGAGTTTCGATCCAGACCCCCTACGCGGCTCACCTCCTGGAAGGAGATGGGCCTGTCGTGGGGTAAAAAAGGAGAGCTGACCGGACTCGAAACATGCGTCCAAACCCTGGTGGACAAGAAGCTCAAACTTGTCAACGTAGTCTAGGTTATGCTCATCCGCCTGATCCTCCCGTGTCAACGACGGGCTTTCAACCTGTGGGAGTTCGACCCGGAGCGACACCAAACTTTGAGCAGGCTCTTCAACACGACGTACGAAGATGCCTGGAAGGTGCTTTTCAAGGGCGCCGAGGCCCCCGCATCCGCTACCGAGGATCGCGGATTCAGTACGCAGCATCACGCTCATGCGGTAAGCTATTTGTTCCTTTTATAGGGTATCAATTTTTCATAGTTTGACTCCATGCGGGATCTAAGCTCCCTTACCTTTGACATGATTGGCAGGAGACGTCCGGACAGATCAACTGTCCAGCTCCTTTGCCCGAAGGCCCAGCGGATGCTCGTTTGGCGAAGCTGCTGGTTCCGGCACCCCATGTGGTGCCGGAGAAGAAGGCCAAGAAGAAGGCCACGGGGACTCGAAAGAGCGCCTGGCGCCTGGAGGTGTCGGATCCCTCATCCGACGACTCCAAGACGCACTCCTCCCATGAAGACGAGGAGGAGGAAGAAGAGACCCCTCCCCCTCCAGCAGGGGAAGGGAAGAAAAGGAAGGCCGCCCCAACTAGGGAGGCCGAAGGATCCAAGAGGGGGAAAACCCTTCCTCCGGACTACTCCACCGACGCCGACGACGGCGGAGAGGAGTGGCCGCTCAGGGTCAAGCCCCTGGCAAAATTGTAAGTATCCGGATACCAGAGTAATTCATAGTATTCATTTATTGCACATCTTTCCCTTATGTCGAATATGTTTATGTAGCCCACCCAAAGACCGGCTCGACGCGTCATCGAGCGGCTCACTGGACTCGTCGGATGTGAACTCGCTTCCGACGGCATCCTCCCCCCGCCCTACGGACGACACCGAAGTGTTGTCCCAACAGGTTCCATGCCGGGAGGAGGTGGTCCTGGAGGCGCCGCAAGGCGACCTCCCGGACTCCAGGAGTAAAGGGGATGAAACCCCCCAGGGCTCCAAGTCCGGCTCTAGGACAGACACCGCTCCGGAACCTTCAAAGGTTCCAGAGTCCGGCGGGGGACCTCCTTCCAAGAGGAGCAAGACCACCGTGCTGGTAACCCCCGTCCAACCGGAGGCGCCGGACAATCTGTTGGAGGCACTCCAAGGCGCCTCCATCGACGAGGAGCACCGCACCATTATGAGTGCAGTGGTCCAGAAGGTTCAGTCCGCCAAGAGCGGACTGACTGAAACTTGTACTATCCTTTTAACAGGCTTTGAGGTAAGTAAAGAATGTGTAAATAATATTACTGCATAGACAGTAGCCCATGATGCTCTGTTTGGCGTTCGAGAAGAAAAGCCGAATAGAGGATCAAATAAAATTCACAGGAGTCTAACAAAAAGGAGTCAATATGCGTATGCAGGCTTCTCTGCTTGTGTCCGCCGCACTGACTGCAGAAGTGGACACGCTAAAGAAGAACCTCGAGCGGTCCGAGCAAGAGCTCGGGCGTGCCAAGAAGCAGCTCGAGGACAATGAAGGTAAGAAGTACCTTATTTAAATATATATAAAAAGGTGCAATTGCAAAAAAATGACAAGATTATTGTGGCTATTGTAGGGGCCACGTCTGAGGTGGCGACCCTTAAGAAAGCGCTGGTCGAGGCCGAGAAGAGGGCGGCCACGGAGCGCACCGAGCAGGAGAAGTATGAGGCCCAGATTGGCAAGGTGCAGCAAGAGCTCTAGGTTCTCATGAAAAAACATGAGAGTTTGCAGCTTGACTCAAAGACGCGAGCGTCCAAGCTCGCGGAGGCTATTGAAAATGCCAAGTCTGCCAAGGCCGAATCCCAGAAGACCCTCCAGGAGTTGGATGAGGTGAAGAAGATAGTGGCAGGTAAGGCATTCTTTATGCAAAGCAAACACATAAACGTGAGTTACTTGTTACTTACCCGAATCTAGAGCTCTCCAGGAGCATTCGCAGATCTTCCCCGGAGTGTGTCCGATGCCGCCGCATTCTATCGAGCCGAGGAGGGCAGCTCGACAGAGAAGGTGTTCTGGTCTCAGTAGGCTGAGGCCGGACACCCCGTGCCCCTGAGCGACCAGCTGAAGCAACTGGTCGAGCTCCACAAGGCGGCCGAACAGGCCATGAAGGGCCTCATAGTTCGGCTATGGCCTAGAGAGGCTCTGCCTGGGAGCTATTTCGGGCTGGTGCGGCGGCTGGTGGAGGCCTGTCCAAGGCTTGAAGTCATCAAGCGCTCCGTCTGCATTGAAGGTGCCCGTAGGGCCCTTGCCCGTGCTAAGGTGCACTGGGCAAGCTGGATGCTGAGAAGCTTGTGAAGGACGGGCCACCGCCGGGGAAAGAGCATCGCAAGCCTAAGAATTATATAAGGATGTTTGGAAGGGTGCCTGCCTTGTGGCAGATGAATGTTCTAGGGATGTAATTTTTGAGTGAAACTTGCTCGTTTTGTCCTGTGCGCTGAAAACTTGTTCATATGCGCTAAGCAATGCTGTTGGAATTTAAAATATTACCTTCTATGCGGCTATTTATCAATTCTAAGAGATGGCGAGTCGTCGGCTTCTGCCCCCGTGCCGCTAGTGCTGGGGTGTTCGGGGATAAACCTGAGCGCTCTTTTCTCCATGTTTGGGTCCTTCGAGGGAGGCGCTCAGCCCAACGAACAAGGCAATCAGACTATAATGCGTGAACACTCTCACTTAGCCATAAAATTCTATAATTTTAAATTTCGGCGAAGCCCCTGGTATTCGGAAGACCGAGTTCAGCGCGCTATCCACGCCTTGGCCGGACAGAGCCGACTCCTCGCCCTAAGCGGCATAAGTATTTAGGGACTCGAAAAGCCTCTCGAACAGCGACCAGCTCTCGCTTCATCATGACAGTCAGTTTTAGCTTTCTCCACTGAGGTGCTCGACCCATCTCAACTGGGGCACAATCGCAGTGGGTCTCCTAGTGCTACCTTAGCCGATATAGCGGAACGTAAGGCACCAAAACATAGGAGCCGGGCAAACCCAACTATTGACCCAAGACATGATTCGGAGCCGATGCATATAATGTTATAAGTTCGGGGTGCCGCACTTGTTAAAGTGTTCGGACTTCTCACACCATGTTGAGGGGTACTGAAGCCCCTGGCGTATTTTGGCCGTACCAAAGTGTACGGGTGCAACATGTCGTTAAGGAGCATATATTAAAAAAGAGTAATGCAAAAATAGACAAAAGCTATGCATTGTTTATTAAAGAGGGCTGCGATCAAAGCAGAATGATACAAATACTGCGATAAGCAAAAGGTTGGACTATTTAACATGTCCGTTCCAGGGGCAAGCTGCGGAATAGTATGCAAAACAGGTATACTACTCGTGATAGAGACCACCTGGGAGTTCCGTAATGCGGCGTGGCTTGTCTACTTCCCTGGTTCTTGCATCATTTGTGTGGCAATTGAACTGCCGAACAGGCCTTCCGAAGAACGGAGTCCTGAAAGTAAGAGAAAATTAAAAAATCGGCAGCCCCTGGTGCGGTTTAAGCCGTGCTTCGGGCGTGCCGTGATGGTGCCCCTCCCCCTGTACCTATGGTATTTCTACAACCGGCCATTAACAAATTCCCATCTGCCCATAACCACGGGCACAACTTTCAAAAATTCATAACCCTGCAGGGGTGTCCCAACTTAGCCCATCACAAGCTCTCATGGTCAACGAAGGATATTCCTTCTAGCGGGAAGACCCGATCAGGCTCGGGATCCCAGTTACAAGACATCCTCGACAATGGTAAAACAAGTCCAGCAAGACCCCCCGATGTGCCGACATCCTGATGGGAGCTGCACATATCTCGTTCTCAGGGCAACACCGGATGAACACTACGTACAGCTAAAACCAGCCCTCAAGTTTCCCCGAGGTGGCACCGCAAGTGGCTCTGTTTCAGACCAACACTTAGACAAGCACTGGCCCGGGGGGGGGGGGGGGTTAAAATAAAGATGACCCTTGGGCTGGCCTAACCCAAGGGAAAAAGGCTAGGTGGCGAATGGTAAAACCAAGGTTGGGCCTTGCTGGAGGAGTTTTATTCAAGGCGAAGTGTCAAGGGGTTCCCATTATAACCCAACCGCGTTAGGAACGCAAAATCCGGGAACATAACACCGATATGACGGAAACTAGGGCGGCAAGAGTGGAACAAAACACGAGGCATAAGGCTGAGCCTTCCACCCTTTACCAAGTATATAGATGCATTAATTAGATGAGAGATATTGTGATATCCCAACAAGTAAACATGTTCCAACAAGGAACAACATCTCCATGTTCCAACAAGGAACAAACTTCAATCTTCACCTGCAACTAACAATGCTATAAGAGGGGCTGAGCAAAGTGGTAACATAGCCAAACAACGGTTTGCTAGGACAAGGTGGGTTAGAGGCTTGGTTTAACAATATGGTAGGCATGATAAGCAAGTGGTAGGTATCGCAGCATAGGCATAGCAAAAGAGCGAGCAACTAGCAAGCAAAGATAGAAGTGATTTCGAGGGTATGGTCATCTTGCCTGAGATCCCGCAAGGAAGAAGAACGAGTCCATGAAGAAGACAAACGGACGTAGTCGAACCAAATTCGAAGGGAGACAACTAGTACAAGTTATCCTGACAAAAGTAGTCTTCGCCTGCCAAAGGCTCTGGTGGTGACGCCGTCTTGGGCTCCATAGTGTAACGCCCTTGATGCGGCTATATCTCCCACGTGTCGAAGCACGACTTAGAGGCATAACCGCATTCAAAGCAATGTCGCAAGTGAGGTAATCTTCACACAACCCATGTAATACATAAGGGAAAAAGATACATAGTTGGCTTACAATCGCCACTTGACACAATTACATGAATAAAGCATTACATCAACCAGATACAATCAGGGTCCAACTACGGAACCAAAATAAAAGAAGACTACCCCAAATGCTACACAGATCCCCGATCGTCCCAACTGGGCTCCACTACTGATCAACTAGAACGAAACAACACAAAGGATAAGGTCTTCATCGAGCTCCTCCTTGAGCTTGGTTGCGTCACCTGCTCGGTAACATCAGCACCTGCAAACTGGTTTTGGAAGTATCTGTGAGTCATGGAGACTCAGCAATCTCACACCCTCGTGATCAAGACTATTTAAGCTTATGGGTAAGGTAAAGGTATGAGGTGGAGCTGCAGCAAGCGACTAGCATATTTGGTGGCTAAACATACATAAATGAGAGCGAGAAGAGAAGGCAAAGCATGATCGAGAAACTATGATCAATAAGTGACCCTAGAACAACCTACGTCAAGCATTACTCCAACACCGTGTTCACTTCCCGGACTCCGTCGAAAAGAGACTATCACGGCTACACACGCGGTTGATGTATTTTAATTAAGGACATCTTCAGGTTTTCTACAACCGGCCATTAACAAATTCCCATCTGCCCATAACCGCGGGCACGACTTTCAAAAATTCATAACCCTGCAGGGGTGTCCCAACTTATCCCATCACAAGCTCTCACGGTCAACAAAGGATATTCCTTCTAGCGGGAAGACCCGATCAGGCTCGGGATCCCAGTTACAAGACATCCTCGACAATGGTAAAACAAGTCCAGCAAGACCGCCCGATGCGCCGACATCCTGATGGGAGCTGCACATATCTCGTTCTCAGGGCAACACCGGATGAACACTACGTACAGCTAAAACCAACCCTCAAGTTTCCCCGAGGTGGCACCGCAAGTGGCTCTGTTTTGGACCAACACTTAGACAAGCACTGGCCCGGGGGGGTTAAAATAAAGATGACCCTTGGGCTGGCCTAACACAAGGGAAAAAGGCTAGGTGGCGAATGGTAAAACCAAGGTTGGGCCTTGCTAGAGGAGTTTTATTCAAGGCGAAGTGTCAAGGGGTTCCCATTATAACCCAACCGCGTTAGGAACGCAAAATCCGGGAACATAACACCGATATGACGGAAACTAGGGCGGCAAGAGTGGAACAAAACACGAGGCATAAGGCCGAGCCTTCCACCCTTTACCAAGTATATAGATGCATTAATTAGATGAGAGATATTGTGATATCCCAACAAGTAAACATGTTCCAACAAGGAACAACATCTCCATGTTCCAACAAGGAACAAACTTCAATCTTCACCTGCAACTAACAATGCTATAAGAGGGGCTGAGCAAAGCGGTAACATAGCCAAACAACGGCTTGCTAGGACAAGGTGGGTTAGAGGCTTGGTTTAACAATATGGTAGGCATGATAAGCAAGTGGTAGGTATCGCAGCATAGGCATAGCAAAAGAGCGAGCAACTAGCAAGCAAAGATAGAAGTGATTTCGAGGGTATGGTCATCTTGCCTGAGATCCCGCAAGGAAGAAGAACGAGTCCATGAAGAAGACAAACGGACGTAGTCGAACGGATCCTCACAAACGCGACGTTATCGGAACTAACCCGAAGAAGCAACACCGGAAAGAAGCAAACAACATAGTAAACAACCACCACATAAACATGGCATGATGCACAACAAGTATGATGCATGTCCGGTTTAATAAAGCATGGCATGGCAAAGTGCACAAACAATACTACAAATTAAGTGGAGCTCAATATGCAACGAGTTGCATATTGACGAAACACCACATGACTTATTTAGTTCACTCACGCTTATGTACCCAACAATATTAAATGTTGTTAAACATGGCAAGAGATGAAACATGAGTAAACTAAACATTTAGGCAAGTTTAAATGAGGCCGGAAATAACAAACAACAATTCCGGTAAATCCCCATATGCATTTAGCAATTTGGTGCAACAACAATTTAAACATTTTAATTGTTGTTATCATGATGTGGATGGCATGAACAAGTTTATGCAATTTTTATTAAGACTTGATAAGAGCATTATGAAGCATTTGTCACCGTGGTGGAAAGGAAAGGGGTGCCACGACAATGATACGAAAACGATTCCAGGACAGTGTTCCGGTTCCGGTAACTCGATTGAGATACCGATGCAAAGGAGAAGTGTGCAGATGCGTGCAAAAGATGGTGGGGCGCTCCCGGATTCCGGGTGTCCCACGAGTAGGCGACAAGGAAACGAGTGACAAATTGGACACGGTGCAAACACGATCATCTCAAACATCGCAAGCATTCGTTCTCGGACGGTCGTCTCGGGGTTATACCTTCGAATCGTTCATTTTCGAAGCGGATGGGGTTCGATAGTAGCGGAAGTAGTGGTTCACGTTTGTTCGGAGAGGTACTACATGACTCCAATGTCTTCCGAGTGACGGTAGTCGTACACGGTTCGTAGACGTTCGAGTCTTCCGAAGAGGTACTTGACACATATGTTACACGGGTCTTTGACGATGGTAGTGGTAATTGTCAAAGTGCACGTCAACGGTTGTCGAACTTGACGTTTTTGGTTCGTGGGTCTTCGGCGTCGGTAGTTGTTCTTGACGTCGGGCGTCGGGGTACTTGGCATTCATGGGATTCTGATGAGTATAGTAGAGGTACTTGACGCAAAACTTTGTCGTCGTTCGCGCGCCTGTGGTCTTGACGGACGTGTCAGTCCAACATGAAGCCACGGAGAAGCACGGGTCATATGCGGCTTGAACAGGGACCACCCGAACTCGGCGGGAGGCAGATGCAGGGGCTCATCCTCGTGTTGAAGCGAAGTAGAGGAGGCGAGCAGGGACTCGGCACGGCGGCACGCGCTTGAAGGGGAGGTCCGGGACGAGCAGAGCGCGGATGAGGAGGCAATAGGCGTTGCGGTGGCCTACTAGTCTTGGACGGTGACAGCACCTGGGAGAAGGAGAAGCGCAGCAGCGGGCAACGGCAGCCACGGGAGGCGCCATTGGTGCGCCTGCAGCGTCGGGCACGAGAGGAGAGGCAAGACCGTGATGAAGCAGCAGGACGCTTGGCGGAGCCGGCCATCCATGGGGTCGTCGGGGTCCCTGTCCAAGGTCAGAGAGAGAGCAGGATATGCTGTGGGGCGGCGGTGCTCCTCGAGGTAGCCGACGGTGGCGAACGCGCGGATCCAGGCTGCAGCGGACGGGGTCCGGCGACGAGCGGCTCTGGTTGCTCGATGCAGGAGCGCGGCAGGGACTGAAGCAGGCCGTGAAGACGACATCGGCGTGGGACTTGGCGTGCGGCAGTAGCTTGCAGGGTCGTCGGCGCGGGGTTGGTCTTCCCGGTGAAACTCGACGGCACAAGCGATGGAGAGGGAGAGAAAAGGATCGAGCGCGCGCGTTCCTTCCTGGCGGTGCGAGCAGCGAGACAAGAGGAGAGAGTGGGGGTCGAGGGAAGGAGAGGCTGCGGGCGGATGGGATCGTGCGAGAGGGTAAGGAGGTGGCGGGAGGAGGAACGAAGAGGGAATCGAGCATGGGCCTCTCCTACGGCTAGGGTTAGAAATGGTTCAGGTGGGATTTAGCCTTGGGCCGGCCGAGTGGAGAGGCAAAAGGCCAGGGCCCTAGAGAGGGATTAGGACGGGGGCGGCTGGACCTGCAGATGGGCCGGCCAGTTGCCGCTTCGGATCAAAAAGGCCAACCTTTGCTATTTCCCATTTACAGAAAAGTAGACAGAAGGAAAAAGGAAGGAAAAAAAATAGCTAGGGGGTTTTAGAAAATGCTGAAACTTCTCCTTCTGAGTCTAAGAATTATACTTAGTTCAAGAAAAGAAGTTTTATGCGAAATAGAAGAGTTTAATTCAAACTCATTTAAATTTAATTCAAATGAGTTTGAACTAGAGCTTGGTTTTAGAAGTGTCCAAAAATGTTGAGGTTTTTGGAGGAGCCTCGATAAAAGAGATGAGAGATATTGGCAAGGTTTGAAGGTCAAACTCTAAGAGGAATAGACATGAGGAATTATTTGCACGTGTGTTACGGTAAATCCAAACGAATGGAATATTTTTTTATTTAGCTCCCTAATATTGGGAGGATATGTTATAAAGAGAACTCACCATGTGAATTCCCTCAATTTAAATGGACCGAAGATCCATATGATTTATTTAGTTGATATGAGATGCAAAGATTAATGACATGCTGCAATGCACATGATGCAACGAAGCAAAACAAATCACCCGACAACACTCGGAAACATGGAAGGCATTTGTAGCTCCGGTCTTGGGGCGTCACAACACTCCACCACTACGAGAGGATCTCGTCCCGAGATCTAGGATGGCACTTGAGAGAAACGGAAAGGGAAGAGAAAAGGTAAAACTAAGTTGCTTCTTTGACAAACGAGTGAAACCACGAGCCTTGAGAGGTTGAACAAATTGAAAGAAAGAATGCAACGAGAATGAGCGAAGTTGAAAGCACCCCGTTCGGAAAAACACAAGGAAGAACAAATTCGGGCAGCACTCCGGTTGAAAAGAGATGCAAGGCTTGATAAGGCGAAAAGAACTTGTGCAAAAGGGGTACAACACTCCTGTTAAAAGGATAAACCAAGAAAAGAACACGATCCTGACAAAATGAAAAGATGGGTTGAAGAGAGCAACATCACAAAGCCTCCGGAACATAATTAAGAATGGAATAGAATGAACGAAGGGAAACAAGATCTTGAGGGAGCACGCTTACAACAAAAAGCTAGAACGAAGTTGTTGGAAAACCAACAACGAAAAGAATAAGCTTGATATGGTCTTATGGAATACATCTCAAAATATGAGGTGACAACCTGCCACTCACGGGAATAGAATTGGATTGATAAGAACAAGGAGACGAGAAACTTATCACCGGAAGGATAAAAGAAAAACTTGGGTCATTTATAAGCACCATAAATAGCAACAATCCTTAGGGACGGTTTTAGGTGAAATATAGCCCAAGATAATTCCAACAAAGGGATCGATGGATTTAAAATATCTCATTCTTAAGAACATGTGAATCATGGAACATGAACTCAAATTATCAAGAATGACATAATACCACCTCTAATGATACAGAAGAAAGAATTGCACTCCAGATTGCAAGATGAAGAATGCATGGGCTCCTCTGAAAAGAATCTCGATGAACACTTAGAAAAGGAATTAAATCCTTTATGAAGCATCATGTAGAGCCTCCATGAATAACTCCGGTAAACAAAAGAATGATCAAACGGAAGGAAGGAGAAGTTGAAAACTCAAGGTGAAACCTTGTAAAGATTTAGAAGGAGCTTCGCGAAAAGATAATGCGGAAAAGCTAGGAACTCCAGAAAAGAAAGATGAAGCATCTTGAACTGAGAGTGAGATAAGATGAACCTCCGGAGTAAGGAATTGAATTTACTCGAAGAAACAAGAATAAGGAATTACATTATGCTTATCCTTCACCAATTTAATTGATGACAAGCAACGGATTTGGCATACTACTTATTCTCGTTGAAAAGGGATTAAGATAGATATGGAGCAAACTTGGGAAGGTCTTCAACAAATCACCGATAGAATTTGGAAAACAACGAATGACTTGATACGACAACGAAAGGAAGAGATCTCTTCAACGAACCACCGTTTGAATTGAAACAAGAATAAATTGATATGATAAACGAAGGAAGAAGAAATCTTGAATGAACCACCGTAAGAATTAAAAATGAACAAAGAAAAGATAATGAAAACACCGGGAAGAATTTAGCAAATGAATGAAGATGCTTGAGAGAATGTAGATACATGAGAACGAAGAGATCATAAACTGATTAGAGAATACTTGAATGATGCACCGGTAAGATTGGAGAATGATAACTGACAACTGAGAATGAATAATTCAGAGATGATGGGCTCCGGAGAATCAAACTGAAAAAAACTCCTGAATTACTCCGGATGGGTGAAAAGAATTCTCACAATCGAATACAATTATGAGAGGATGGCAATGAGCTGGAATCACGAATCTTGAATGGAATGGATCAAGATTGAGAGAAAATCTTCTTCGGTCTTCCAATCTAAGAATGACTACGAGAAACACCACCATGAATTATTTAGACACTCCGGAAGAATCAAGACGAAGAGGTTGAGCCAATGATGAAAAGAATTCGACAGATCTTGGAGAAAAACATAAGACTGATGATAATCCATTCTTATGTCAAACTTTAGAAAAGAATTTGAGAAGCTCCGGAAAAATAAGAAGAGTCAGGTAAGATCCTAGGAAAAGACCTGTGGGTTAGGGCCCACTCAAGAGAAACACTGTTGAAATGATTTAAAAGAGAGAATGCACTGGTTGAATTAAAATGACTTGAATGAGATACCAATCTCGAAAGAGCTTGAACGAATGCATAGTGGAAACACAAATCTTCAAGATATCTTCAGCACTCCAGAATAATTGAATAGCGAGAAATGAATGAATATGATGAGCACCGGCATGAGAAAGTTTTTGAAACAAGGAAAAAGGATATGATCCACAAAGCTTGACTTGAATCCACCGAAGAAAAAAAAATGGAGAATATTGAGCTAATAGAGCATCTTCATGAGAACCACCGGGTAAAAACATTGACGGAAAAGAATGGAGAGACTTCACATCAATAAGATGGATACTCTATAAAGAAATCTGAGTCCTTGAAGAAACAAGGGTGTGAGGGTGGGAAAACAAAGGCATATTGGGACGAGTGAAACGAACAACGTTGAGAAGACTTAGAATTTAAACTTGCGGATGGAAAGAATGATGGGATCATCTCGAAGAGAAGCGATTAGTATTCACATAGAAATATGAGAACACCGCTTATGCAAGGTATGGAATCAACATTTGACTTCGAAGCAACTCGAATACCACAACTCAAAACAACACAAAGGATTGGCTTGCAAAATAAGCCGGAACAAACATATGATAGAGATTTCGTCCGAAGTTTTCGTGGTGGGGCCTACATGGGCTCGGTCGTACAACATCATCATGTACAAGGCAGTGCACATGACATATGAAGCGTCCCCGAGTCGGCATAGCCAAGGACTCTTTAAGACACAACGAGACCACTGTAAAACCAACCGTGGATAGGCGGACCACTAGACGCCGAACCCCAATTTCATATCATATATTCGTCGGAAAGATACCCTAAGAGCTACTTGAATTCCCACTTATAAACTCCCGAAATTTTCCAGTTATGCAATCAGGTGTTGGGGATACAGGGGAAGCATAATTTCTCACCCAAATGTAGCAAATCCTACATCCAGATGTATCCATCCTTCAACACATAACCAAGAAACCTTCAGAAATCGTTTACCTCAACCTTCGAAAAGCATCCGTTATACGAGTTATGGCAATACTCCCGAACTCCCTCCCCAGTACTGGGTGGCGTCGAGGTTATCTCACCAACAACTGCATAAAAGAAATTTTCGATGTCGGCGAAACTAAACTCAGGTATTCCAGAACTGCAACGATAAAATTGTGATGACAACACCTCGGAGCTCAATTCCCCAGGACACTGCCACAACCCCTAAATGTCAGGAGGCACCAAGAACAATGTTCTCGTCACAAAACCATCGGAACGATTCCAAGATACCCGCGTGATCCTAAAAAAATTCGTGAAATTTGAGAAGAGAAGAGTCAAAACTCTATGTCAGGATGCCTCACCAGAGCGATGAAGGGACTGAGGAGTAAAAAGAAGTCCTAACTCTCCGATATATATAATCCTAAATGACTCAAAACATTTCTAGACTCCATAACGCCAGTGATTCGATCAAGCAGGGGGCTCCTAAAGTCGGGGAAGGCTCTGATTACCAACTTGTAACGCCCTCGATGCGGCTATATCTCCCACGTGTCGAAGCACGACTTAGAGGTATAACCGCATTGAAAGCAATATCGCAAGTGATGTAATCTTCACACAAACCCATGTAATACATAAGGGAAAAAGATACATAGTTGGCTTACAATCGCCACTTGACACAATTACATGAATAAAGCATTACATCAACCAGATATAATCAGGGTCCGACTACGGAACCAAAATAAAAGAAGACTACCCCAAATGCTACACAGATCCCCGATCGTCCCAACTGGGCTCCACTACTGATCAACTAGAAAGAAACAACACAAAGGACAAGGTCTTCATCGAGCTCCTCCTTGAGCTTGGTTGCGTCACCTGCTCGGTAACATCAGCACCTGCAAACTGGTTTTGGAAGTATCTGTGAGTCACGGAGACTCAGCAATCTCACACCCTCGCGATCAAGACTATTTAAGCTTATGGGTAAGGTAAAGGTATGAGGTGGAGCTGCAGCAAGCGACTAGCATATTTGGTGGCTAAACATACGCAAATGAGAGCGAGAAGAGAAGGCAAAGCATAATCGAGAAACTATGATCAATAAATGATCCTAGAACGACCTACGTCAAGCATTACTCCAACACCGTGTCCACTTCCCAGACTCCGTCGAGAAGAGACCATCACGGCTACACACGCGGTTGATGTATTTTAATTAAGGTCATCTTCAGGTTTTCTATAACCGGACATTAACAAATTCCCATCTGCCCATAACCGCGGGCACGGCTTTCGAAAATTCATAACCCTACAGGGGTGTCCCAACTTAGCCCATCACAAGCTCTCACGGTCAACGAAGGATATTCCTTCTAGCGGGAAGACCCGATTAGGCTCGGGATCCCGGTTACAAGACATCCTCGACAATGGTAAAACAAGTCCAGCAAGACCGCCTAATGTGCCGACATCCTGATGGGAGCTGCACATATCTCGTTCTCAGGGCAACACCGGATGAACACTACGTACAGCTAAAACCAGCCCTCAAGTTTCCCCGAGGTGGCGCCACAAGTGGCTCTGTTTCGGACCGACACTTAGACAAGCACTGGCCCGGGGGAGGGGGGTTAAAATAAAGATGACCCTTGGGCTGGCCTAACCCAAGGGAAAAAGGTTAGGTGGCGAATGGTAAAACCAAGGTTGGGCCTTGCTGGAGGAGTTTTATTCAAGGCGAACTGTCAAGGGGTTGCCATTATAACCCAACCGCGTAAGGAACGCAAAATCCAGGAACATAACACCGATATGACGGAAACTAGGGCGGCAAGAGTGGAACAAAACACCAGGCATAAGGCCGAGCCTTCCACCCTTTACCAAGTATATAGATGCATTAATTAGATAAGATATATTGTGATATCCCAACAAGTAAACATGTTCCAACAAGGAAGAACATCTCCATGTTCCAACAAGGAACAAACTTCAATCTTCACCTGCAACTAACAATGCTATAAGAGGGGCTGAGCAAAGCGGTAACATAGCCAAGCAACGGTTTGCTAGGACAAGGTGTGTTAGAGACTTGGTTTAACAATATGGTAGGCATGATAAGCAAGTGGTAGGTATCGCAGCATAGGCATAGCAAAAGAGCGAGCAACTAGCAAGCAAAGATAGAAGTGATTTCAAGGGTATGGTCATCTTGCCTGAGATCCCGCAAGGAAGAAGAACGAGTCCATGAAGAAGACAAACGGACGTAGTCGAACGGATCCTCACAAACGCGACGTTATCGTAACTAACCCGAAGAAGCAACACCGGAAAGAAGCAAACAACATAGTAAACAACCACCACATAAACATGGCATGATGCACAACAAGTATGATGCATGTCCGGTTTAATAAAGCATGGCATGGCAAAGTGCACAAACAATACTATAAATTAAGTGGAGCTCAATATGCAACGAGTTGCATATTGACGAAACACCACATGACTTATTTAGTTCACTCACGCTTATGTACCCAACAATATTAAATGTTGATAAACATGGCAAGAGATGAAACATGAGTAAACTAAACATTTAGGCAAGTTTAAATGAGGCCGGAAATAACAAACAACAATTCCGGTAAATCCCCATATGCATTTAGCAATTTGGTGCAACAACAATTTAAACATTTTAATTGTTGTTATCATGATGCGGATGCCATGAACAAGTTTATGCAATTTTTATTAAGACTTGATAAGAGCATTATGAAGCATTTGTCACCATGGTGGAAAGGAAAGGGGTGCCACAGCAACGATACTAAAACGATGCCACGACAGCGTTCCGGTTCCGGTAACTCGATTGAGATACCGATGCAAAGGAGAAGTGTGCGGATGCGTGCAAAAGATGGTGGGGCGCTCCCGGATTCCGGGTGTCCCACGAGTAGGCGACAAGGAAACGAGTGACAAATTGGACACGGTGCAAACACGATCATCTCAAACATTGCAAGCATTCGTTCTCGGACGGTCGTCTCGGGGTTATACCTTCGAAGCGTTCATTTTCGAAGCGGATGGGGTTTGATAGTAGCGGAAGTAGTGGTTCACGTTCGTTCGGAGAGGTACTACATGACTCCAATGTCTTCCGGGTGACGCTAGTCGTACACGGTTCGTAGACGTTCGAGTCTTTCGAAGAGGTACTTGACACATGTGTTACACGGGTCTTTGACGATGGTAGTGGTAATTGTCGAAGTGCATGTCAACGGTTGTCGAACTTGACGTTTTTGGTTCGTGGGTCTTCGGCGTCGGTAGTTGTTCTTGACGTCGGGCGTCGGGGTACTTGGCGTTCATGGGATTCCGATGATGATAGCAGAGGTACTTGACGCAAAACTTTGTAGTCGTTCGGGCGCCTGTGGTCTTGACGGACGTGTTAGTCCAACACGAAGCCACGGAGAAGCATGGGTCATAGGTGGCTTGAACAGGGACCACCCGAACTCGGCGGGAGGCAGATGCAGGGGCTCATCCTCATGCTAAAGCAGGAGGCGAGCAGGGACTCCGGCACGGCGGCACGCGCTTGCAGGGGAGGTCCAGGATGAGCAGAGCACGGATGAGGAGGCAACAAGCGTTGCGGTGGCCTGCTAGTCTTGGACGGCGACAGCACCTGGGAGAAGGAGAAGCGCAGCAGCGGGCAACATCAGCCACGGAAGGCACCCTTGGTGCGCCTGCGGCGTCGGGCACGAGAGGAGAGGCAAGACCGTGATGAAGCAGCGGGACGCTTGGCGGAGCCGGCCATCCATGGGGTCGTCGGGGTCCCTCTCCAAGGTCAGAGAGAGAGCAGGATATGCTGCGGGGCGGCGGCGCTCCTCGAGGTAGCCGACGGTGGAGAACGCGCGGATCCAGGCAGCAGCGGACGGGGTCCGGCGACGAGCGGCTCTGGCTGCTCGATGCAGGAGCGCGGCAGGGACCGAAGCAGGCCGTGAAGACGACAGCGGCGTGGGACTTGGCGTGCGGCAGTAGCTTGCACGGTCGTCGGCGCGGGGTTGGTCTTCTCGGTGAAACTCGACGGCACAAGCGATGGAGAGGGAGAGAAAAGGATCGGGCGCGCGCATTCCTTCCTGGCGGCGCGAGCAGCGAGACAAGAGGAGAGAGTGGGGGTCGAGGGAAGGAGAGGCAGCGGGCAGATGGGATCGAACGAGAGGGTAAGGAGGAGGCGGGAGGAGGAACGAAGAGGGAATCGAGCATAGGCCTCTCCTATGGCTAGGGTTAGAAATGGTTCGGGTGGGCTTTAGCCTTGGGCCGGCCCAGTGGAGAGGCAAAAGGACAGGGCCCTAGAGAGGGATTAGGAGGGGGGTCGGCTGGACCTGCAGATGGGTCAGCCAGTTGCCGCTTCGGATAAAAAAGGCCAACCTTTGCTATTTCCCATTTACAGAAAAGTAGACAGAAGGAAAAAGGAAGGAAAAAATAGCTAGGGGGTTTTAGAAAATGCTGAAACTTCTCCTTCTGAGTCTAAGAATTATACTTAGTTCAAGAAAAGAAGTTTCGTGCGAAATAGAAGAGTTTAATTCAAACTCATTTAAATTTAATTCAAATGAGTTTGAACTAGGGCTTGGTTTTAGAAGTGTCCAAAAATGTTGAGGTTTTTGGAGGAGCCTCGATAAAAGAGATGAGAGATATTGGCAAGGTTTGAAGGTCAAACTCTAAGAGGAATAGACATGAGGAATTATTTGCATGTGTGTTACGGTAAATCCAAACGAATGGAATATTTTTTTATTTAGCTCCCTAATATTGCGAGGATATGTTATAAAGAGAACTCACCATGTGAATTCCCTTAATTTAAATGGACCAAAGATCCATACGATTTATTTAGTTGATATGAGATGCAAAGATTAATGACATGATGCAATGCAGATGATGCAACGAACCAAAACAAATCACACGACAACACTCGGAAACATGGAAGGCATCTGTAGCTCCGGTCTTAGGGCGTCACACACAGTGACCTCCATCCTGTCGTCCTGCTGGTCTTGGTCTCGTTGCACCAGTATGGAAACCGTTGCATGATGCCTCGGGGCTCCTCGCCTATGCTTTCCCCCTTTAGCACCAAAGAGGAAATGATGACACTACACGCTGGCGCCCGCCTGGCTCCAGTCGTCATAGCTTGCATCACAGAAACCTCGCGAGGTGTCCCTTCCCTTGATCTCTCCGCCCCTCGCGAGCCAGCCTGGTGAGGCTGCCCCTGAGGAGGTCTTGCATCGTCCGCCTCGCGAGGCTTGACCCCTCGCGAGGGTCTTGAGTGTTTGCTGGTGAATATGGGCCGTACAGGGCCGCTGGTGGAGCCACGCCGCGGGCCGCAGGTAGGCAAGTCTGGGGACCCCCGTTCCCAGAACGCCGACAGTTGCCCCTGGGCCCAAGGCACACTCGGACTTGGCTTCGAGGTGAAGCCAAAGGGCAAGCGCGGAGCTCCGCGGGCCCCAACAACCTGCGGCCCCGCTCGACACGTGGCAATTGATTGGACGTGGGCGGCCTCGTTTCCCCATGTAGCCTTGATATCCGTCTGGCTAGGCAGCCACGGCGTCCCACACAGTTATTTCCCCATTGCTGGCAACACACTCCCCGACTCCTCCACTTCTTCAAACCTCAGCTTCCGCTCCCAATCCGACCTGAGCTCAGTCCTCTCCATCACCATGGCGCCAAACCGGACGGAGAAAGGGAAGAAGCCCCTGTCCTCAGCCAGCCCGCCTTTGGCCGCCGAGCCCGCCGTCGGCCGGTCACGGGTGCTCAATCAGGAGGCCATGGACAAGGTCCACCATGCACTCGCCACGAGCTTCAACGAATGGGGAGGGACGGCGGCTAGGCCTTCGTCCCGAGCTTCTGTTGATAGAACAGCCACTGAGGTCCAATTCTTCATTGACGCCCTGTGGGCCGGCCTGGTCCCTCCCTTCTCCGCCTTGTTCAACGCTGTGCTTTCCCATTACGAGATTCATATGTTGCACCTAGATCCCCAATCTGTCGCTCTTCTTGCCGTCTTTTCCTTTGTCTACGAGGCCATGGTGGGCATCGCCCCCTTGTGGCCCTTCTGCACCATTTCTTCTCACTGCACCAGACCGACCCCTGGCAATGCTCGGGGTGCCTGAGCTTCAAGGCCGTGGCAGTGTCGACCGGCTTGGGGATTGACTTTGAACTCCCACCGTCTGCGAGCGGGTTCCGGACGCGATGGGTGTATGTGGATGTCGGAGTGCTCAACCCTTTGCTCTTACCTCCGTCGGCACCCGCCGTCCCCAGCTCCGGTTGGGCTCACGAGAAGCTTACGAGCCCCCGCCTCGCCTTCGTCTGGCTCTGGTTGAAGAGGTTGAAAGATCTTGGCTTGACTGCGCCCATGGTGATGAAGGAGTTTCTCCGACGCAGTGTCACCCCACTCCAGCGCCATTCCTAGTCGATGTGGGCCCTGTCTATCGGCCAGGATCGCATGAGGCTTCAGGAGTCGGGGCTTCCGCTCGTGGCACGAAGGACGGTGCTCCAGGTCCTGGCAGGTGACCCCTCGCCAGCCGATATGCCACTGGAGGGCTGTCTCTTGTACTGTTGCTCAAACAGGGTGGAGTTCGCGGTGTAGATGCCCCCCTTTGACGAATGGGGGTTGCGTTTGGTCGGCCTTGAGGGGTCCCGCGAGAACCCCATCACCGTGGTTCCCCTCCTTGTCGCTGGCGCCGAACTTGCCCCAAGAGTGGATGCAGGGGGGAAAGCACCATCGAAGGTCGGAGGGGCGGGTGCCGCGGTGTCGACGCCGCCCGTGGTTCCTGAGGCGCCATCTTCGGGAGTCCGTAACTCTCGCTCTGGGGTGGCAGTCGAGGGGGCGACGCGATCCGCTGCTCCTGAGGTCAAGCTCCCGAGGCCTTAGGAGGTCATCGAGAGGCGGAACCCGATGGCTCTCCCCAGCTTAGCGCTCCTGAGGTCGCCTCCTCTGGCACTTCACCAGCCGCGTCCTGCGCTGGTCGCCACGTCCGACGCTTCGGCCGGCTCCGTGTAGACTTCGATGCACTTCGCAAAAGGAAGGGTTCCCCAAGCTGCAGCAGCGGCGCCTTCCGGCCGTTGAAACAGAGGAAGTACATCACCATAGATGAGTAAGTACCTTATCTTTGTAATTCCTCGAGTGCCGCTTCCCTTCCTGACGGTGGCTCTTCAGGATCCCATCTGCTAAGGCCGTGAAGCCTCCCGGGTAGCAACCTCCTCCTATCTTGAATCCCCCGCTAGCCTTGAGTGTCCCAAGCCAGCATGTTGCCCCTGGCGTGAGGTCACACGGAGAGGCAGACACGCTAGCTTGGTGCCTCGAGCCTGCACTCCTGCCGTCTCTTCTTCGTGGCCTTGCTGGGGGTGCGCCGAGCATGCCAAGGGCTCCTCCTTTGGTTGTAGGCGGCGGTTGGACGGCTTCGGTCTTGGTTTCTTCTTCGAGTAGCGAGCATCAACCCAACTGGGCTCCCGCCGAAGCCTAGTCAGCGACCGGGGGGGGATGCTAGCCCCCAGCCCCCTGTGAAAAGGGAGCGGGCCACTTCGGATCCTGTCGGCGACCCCCGCTGTGGAGGACGGAATCGGCCGCGCGCTCAAGTTTGCGCACGAACGGAGTGTTGTCTGCCACAAGCTCTTTTGGGAGGCGATGGGCGCGATGAGCCGCCTTGGCGGAGAACTCGTGGATGTAGACGCACGCCTCAAGGCCGACGGTCTTCGGGTGATAGAGGAGCGGCATAAACTGAAGGTGGCCATCAACCTCGGGCGCCACTAGTGCAAGCTCGATAATGCGAAGGCCAAGACGTCTCTTGCGACCTCATGCGAGGCCTGTGATCGGGCCTTGGAAGAAGCCCAGGAAGCTGACCGTCGCCGCAAGATCACAGAGAAACGCGCGTGGGAGCTCCAAGCCTGGAGTGCCTCCCTGGAGCAGCAAGTGGAGGCGCGCAAGGCCGCCCTAGCATCGATGAAGGGGACGCCTGCCGAAGAGGAAGAGATCTTGAGGCGCAAGGAGGCGCTGGCGCTGGAAGCCATGGAGCGCAGCCTTGAGCTTGAGCGGATGGACACGAGGGAGCACCAAATCGCCCAAGCGGAGGACGCTGTTAGCGCACGCGAGGCCAAGGCCCAGGAGGAGGTCAATCGTCGGGTGGCCGAGGCTCGCGTAGTTCTTGTGGGATGGTATGACTTGAATCTGAAGCTCGTGGAAGCCGAAGCAGTGGGCAGTACTACTGCCCTTAAGTCGGGGTTGGCTGAGGAGGGATAGCGCGAGGAAGCCGTCGCAGCCTCCCTGATCTCAGTGCAAGCCGAGCTAGCTTCCGCCCGCGCCGAGCTACTTTCCCTTTAGCAGTGGGTCGCTAGCGCCGAGTCCTCCGCGCAGCAGAGCAGGGAGGAAGCGCTTCGGTGGCGGACGCTGTAGCGCGAGCACGCCCTCATGCTCCAAAGCCTCAGGATCAGAGCTAACGTGGCGCTGGGCACCATCTGCGACGAGGATGCCCCTCATCCCCACTCGAACGATTACACTAGTCACCTCCTCTTCTTCACTGATGTGGTGACACGCCTGGAGAATCGATCTGAGAGGGATCGCGAGCTTGTTGAAGAGAGGAGACGCGGCCTGCTCAGGCGCGCGTTCTCCCGCGTCTTCAGCCACCTCCAAAACACCTACCCCAACTTCGATTTTGACGCCGCCATTGCCCCTGTGCCTGAGGCCATCCGGGGTGACCTGGCGCACTGGGTAGAAGACAACGTGGACGCTCTAGTCAGGGCCTTCACCTCCGAGGACGACGCGGTGGTGGTCGCGGGGGATGAAGGTGACGTGGTCGATGATGGTGTGGGCGACACCAGCAATGGTGACGGTGATGCCGGTGATGGTGATGGTGATGCCAGCGATGGTGACGGCGATGCCAGCGACGCGTCTGAGGGCGACCCGGAGGATGCGGCGAGCGATATATCCAATTAAGCTCGTACTTCCTTGTCGTTGACCCTGCATGTGAAAGCTCGGGCATGGCCCTGAAAGTTGTAAGAGCATTTTGGGAGGGGGAGCCCCTCATGTAAACAGATTACTGTCTCTATTCCTTAGGCCAAGCTAGAGATGTGTTTTTATGAGCCCGCGAGTCCCGCCGCAAGCTTACTGCTGCAGTTTACCTTAGTTAGGGCTAGTTCCCGACCGGCTCGTGAGGTCGTGAGCTTCTGAGGGGCCTGCCGATCCGTCCGAGAGGGCCTTGCGAGAAGCAAGCGCCAGCCATGGAAGGACGTGCGCACAGCGCGCATGCGCCGCGCCCAGCCCCCGCTCGTGAGGAGCTCGCGAGGGGGGAGGCAGCAGGTGCGAACTCTGAATCAGGGCAAGGAACCAATTTTCAAGAAATCGTACGAACGAGAAAAGACACCCCCCGCGCATACCAATGAAAATTAAACTCCAAATTTAAATACAAAGCCAGAAAACAGGGCTATATAAAAGAGATTAAAAGCAAATGGCCGCGTCCAGCGCCTAGTCTAGTCTTCTTGTCTTCTCACCAGCGCGGAGCTAAGTGCTGCCACTAGGATTGGGAGGGAGCCCCCAAGGCCCGAGGGAGGCACTCCTGAGACTCCGGGGCGTGTATAGCCCCACTCATTTTTACGTGAGAGTGTCACGAGCGGAGATCTTCACAGGCGCGAGCCTTACTTCATATCGCCAGACGAGGGCCCCGCCTTACGCCACCCTCGACCACCATTGGTGCGTCCAGAAACCAGGATGAAGCCAAGGGGCAAAGGGGACGCCAGCGGCGCCCTCGACGACCACGGGTCCTCTGCCAGGGGAAGGCTCACCAGCACCTCCCCGACAGAGGGCCTACCTCCGGGGGACGCCCTGCTCCGCGCGATGCGGGGAGGGACCTTGCTCCTGGCTCCTCCCCAGCAGCCCCCAGTGCGCTCCTCCTGGTGGAAGGGGGGCCGTTGAGCTGGGGCCGTCGTCCGCCATTGTGACCTGATCCTCCCGCGACCCATGGTTAGCGTAAGCTTGCTCCTGAGAGATTAGTGGTACCCTGTAGCTATTGTCACCGGCATGGTTGGCGAGGCTCCCGGGGGGCTCCCGGAAGGCCTCAGCTTCTAGCGCCTTGTCCTCCCAGCCTGGCTCAAGGAACGAGCCAGGGTCATCTTCTAGCGCATACTCCTGGTCCATGATGCGGGGCATGTAGGCCTCCGAGGTCGTCGCCCCGAAGATCTCGCTGAAGTGCCCCACGCTCCACGCTGCCAGGGCCAGTGCGTGGCCCTGAGGATGGTAGGGCGGCAATCCGCTGGGGCCGCGGGTAGCAACGCTCGTGCCCGCGCTCAACAGAGGTGGAGTGGTGCGATTGGGCGTCCAGTGCTGCTGGTCGCACCGGTGTCGATGAAGCCTCCTAGCGCACCTAGGGGCACGCGAGCGCGGCGAGGCCTGCCATGCGATCCGGCCGTGACCTGAGGCGTAAGAAGGTAGCAGAAGGGCAGTGCTCCCGAGGCCGTGGTGTCTAGGAGCTCGGCGACCCACTCCAGCAATGCATCCTGGCCGCTCTCCATTAGTCGGCATCGTAGCAGCACCCGAGCCACCATGAGCGTGGCCCTCATGTTTGCTTGTTCCCGTCGGGTGTGTGGCGCTGTGGCCGCAGCGTGGTTTGAGGCCCTTGCTGCTGCCCGCGCTTGTCGTGGAGTAAGGGTGGATGGCGTTTGACCGCGCCACCTGCGCCCCGCAGCGTTTGCCAGTGCGTGTGCCGCCTAGGGTGCAGGGTTGAGATCTTCTTGGGCGAACGACGCTGCCCAGGCCGGCCAAGCTGCCCAGCGGCCGGCGTTGGTCCTCAGGTCGCCGGACATCGGAACCATAGAGTGTCGGCGGATCAACTAGCGGAAGAGAAGCTCCGACGCACCCCTACCTGGAGCGCCAAATGTCGGACTTCAGGTTCCGACAAAACCCTTGAGGTTCGAACACTAGGGTGCGCATGAAGATCTCTCCCCCCTCTAGCTTGCACACGTCATGATCTCACGGCCTAGCTCGACGAACCCAAAGAACAGGATACATGAGAGTTTATACTGGTTCGGGCCAGCAATGTGGTGTAATACCCTACTCTAGTGTGGTGTGGTGGATTGCCTCTTGGGCTGAGGATGAACTGTTACAAGGGAAGAACAACCTCCTGAGGAGAGGTGTTCTTGTGCTTGGCAAACTTGTGTGGTTGAGGATGATCTGGATGTGATCTCTCCTCTCTCTCTCTGGATTGGTTCCTCTTTATCCTACCGTGGTGGCTAGTCCTATTTATAGGGGCCTTGGTCCTCTTCCCAAATATTGAGCGGGAAGGGATCCCACAACGGCCAAATTCGAAGGGAGACAACTAGTACAAGTTATCCTGACAAAAGTAGTCTTCACCTGCCAAAGGCTCTGGTGGTGACGCCGTCTTGGGCTCTCGTTGCACCGATATGAAAACTTTTGCTGGATGCCTCGGGGCTCTTCGCCTGCGCTTGCCCCCTTTAGCACCAAAGAGGAAACGAGGACACTGCGCGCTGGTGCCTGCCTAGCGCCAGTCGTCATGGCTTGCGTCACAGAAACCTTGCAAGCTGTCCCTTGCCTTGATCTCTCCACCCCTCGCGAGACAGCCTGGTGTGGCCGCCCCTAAGGAGGTCTTGCGTCGTCCGCCTCGCGAGGGTCTTGAGTATTTGCTAGTGAAGATGGGCCGTATAGGGCCGCTAGTGGAGCCACGCTACGGGCCGCAGCCAGGCAAGTCTGGGGACCCCTGTTCCCAGAACGCCAACATCAGCGACATAATTCAGGTTCCCAAAACTAATCTGATGACCAGGGGTGTAGCTGTCGATCCATTCAAGGTGGCCAATTGAATTGGCACCAGAGCGAAGCCGCCGAAAAAAATTGACCAGGGAGGAAAATTTCCCCCGAAACAGCATCGTGGTCGATGATCGAACGAGCCATCGAACCCGCCGTCGATGACACAGTGGAACTCTCAATGAAAGGACCAATGTCAGTGTCAAAACCGACCGATCTCAGGTAGGGGGTGCCAAACTGTGCGTCTGAGGATCGAAGGTAACAGGAGACAAGGGGGGCATGATGTTTACCCAGGTTCGGGCCCTCTTAATGGAGGTAAAACCCTACATCCTGCTAGATTGTATTTGATGAGTATAGGGGTTACAAGAGTTGATCTACCTCGAGATCGTAATGGCTAAACCCAAGATGTCTAGCCTATATGAATTCGGATAGCCTCTATGGACTAACCCCTCCGGTTTATATAGATACCGGAGGGGCCTAGGGTTGTACAGAGTCGATTTACAGAGAAAGGAAACTACACATCCGGACGCCAAACTTGCCATGCACGCAGAGGAGGGTCCCATCCGGACATGTGGAAGGCCTTCTACCTTGTATCTTCACGGCCCATGAGTCCAGCTCACAACACACGGGCCGGACTCTCGAGGACCTCTTAGTCCAGGACTCCCTCACTAAGCTAACGGATGGTTCTTGTCCATCACATCATTCTCTAATGATGTGATCCCATTCATCAAATGACAACACATGTCTATGGTCAGGAAACTTAACCATCTTTGATTAATGAGCTAGTCAAGTAGAGGCATACTAGGGACACTCTATTTGTCTATGTATTCACACATGTACTAAGTTTCCGGTTAATGCAATTCTAGTATGAATAATAAACATTTATCACGATATAAGGAAATGTAAATAACAACTTTATTATTGCCTCTAGGGCATATTTCCTTCAATCTCCCACTTGCACTAGAGTCAATAATCTAGATTACATAGTAATGAATCTAACACCCATGGAGTCTTGGTGCTGATCATGTTTTGCTCGTGAGAGAGGCTTAGTCAACGGGTCTGCAACATTCAGATCCGTGTGTATTTTGCAAATCTCTGTATCTCCTTCCTTGACTTGACCGCGGATGCAATTGAATTGTCTCTTGATGTGTTTGGTTCTCTTGTGAAATCGGGATTCCTTCGCCAAGGCTATTGCTCCAGTATTGTCAGAAAAGATTTTCATTGGACCCGGTGCACTAGGTATTACACCTAGATCGGATATGAACTCCTTCATCCAGACTCCTTCATTTGCTTCTTCCGAAGCAGCTATGTACTCCTCTTCACACGTAGATCCCGCCACGATACTTTGTTTGGAACTGCACCAACTTACAGCTCCACCATTCAATATAAATATGTATACGGTTTGTGACTTAGAGTCATCCGGATCACTGTCAAAGCTTGTATCGACATAGCCATTTTCGATGAGCTCTTTGTCACCTCCATCAACGAGAAACATATCCTTAGTCCTTTTTAAGTATTTCAGGATGTTCTTGACCGTTGTACAGTGATACACTCCTGGATTACTTTGGTACCTCCTTGCTAAACTTATAGCAAGGCACACATCAGGTCTGGTACACAACATTGCATACATGATAGAACCTATGGCTGAGGCATAGGGAATGACCTTCATTTTCTCTCTATCTTCTGCAGTGGTCGGGCATTGAGTCTGACTCAACTTCACACCTTGTAACACAGGCAAGAACCCTTTCTTTGACTGATCCATTTTGAACTTCTTCAAAAATATGTCATCCACAATCAACAATATGTCATCCACATATAATATTAGAAATGCTACATAGCTCCCACTCACTTTCTTGTAAATACAGGCTTCTCCAAAAGTCTGTATAAAACCATATGCTTTGATCACACTATCAAAGCGTATATTCCAACTCCCAGAGGCTTGCACCAGTCCCTAAATGGATCGTTGGAGCTTGCACACTTTGTTAGCACCTTTAGGATCGACAAAACCTTCTGGTTGCATCATATACAACTCTTCTTTAATCAAAAAATGCGGCAATTGCTACCATGATTGCATCATAAATGGATCGTTGGAGCTTGCACACTTCGTTAGGAGCATTGCATCATAAATGGATCGTTGGAGCTTGCACACTTCGTTAGGAATGCAGTTTTGACATCCATTTGCCAAATTTCATAATCAAAAAATGCGGCAACTGCTAACATGATTCAGACAGACTTAAGCATCGCTACGGGTGAGAAGGTGTCATCATAGTCAACTCCTTGAACTTGTCGAAAACCTTTTGCAACAAGTCGAGCTTTGTAGACAGTAACATTACCGTCAGCATCAGTCTTCTTCTTGAAGATCCATTTATTCTCTATGGATTGCCGATCATCAGGCAAGTCAACCAAAGTCCACACTTTGTTCTCATACATGGATCCCATCTTAGATTTCATGGCCTCAAGCCATTTCGCGGAATCTGGGCTCATCATCGCTTCCTCATAGTTCGTAGGTTCGTCATGGTCAAGTAACATGACCTTCAGAACAGGATTACCGTACCACTCTGGTGCAGATTGTACTCTGGTTGACCTACGAGGTTCGGTAGTAACTTGATCTGAAGTTTTGTGATCATTATCATTAGCTTCCTCACTAATTGGTGTAGGAATCACTGAAACTGATTTCTGTGATGAACTACTTTCCAATTCCGGAGAAGCTACAATTACCTCATCAAGTTCTACTTTCCTCCCACTCACTTCTTTCGAGAGAAACTCCTTCTCTAAAAAGGATCGATTCTTAGCAACTAATATCTTGCCTTCGGATCTGTGATAGAAGGTGTACCCAACAGTTTCCTTTGGGTATCCTATGAAGACACATTTCTCCGATTTGGGTTCGAGCTTATCAGGTTGAAGCTTTTTCACATAAGAATCACAACCCCAAACTTTAAGAAATGACAGCTTAGGTTTGTTGCCAAACCATAGTTCATACTGTGTCATCTCAATGGATTTAGATGGTTCCTTATTTAACGTGAATGCAGCCATCTCTAAAGCATAACCCCAAAACTATAGTGGTAAATCGATAAGAGACATCACAGATCGCACCATATCCAATAAAGTATGGATACGATGTTCGGGCACACCATTACGCTGTGGTGTTCCAGGTGGCGTTAGTTGTGAAACTATTCCACATTGTTTCAAATGAAGACCAAACTCATAACTCAAATATTCACCTCCACGATCAGGTCATAGAAACTATATTTTCTTGTTATGATGATTTTCCACTTCACTCTGAAATTCTTTGAACTTTTCAAATGTTCCAAACTTATGTTTCATTAAGTAGTTATACCCATATCTGCTTAAATCATCTGTGAAGGTCGGAAAATAACGATACCCGCCGTGAGCCATAATACTCATTGGACTGCATACATCGGTATGTATTATTTCCAATAAGTCAGTTGCTCGCTCCATTGTTTCAGAGAACGGAGTCTTAGTCATCTTGCCCATGATGCATGGTTTGCAAGCATCAAGTGATTCATAATCAAGTGATTCCAAAAGCCCATCAGCATGGAGTTTCTTCATGCGCTTTACACCAATGTGACCTAAACGGCAGTGCCACAAATAAGTTGCACTATCATTACTAACTTCGCATCTTTTGGCTTCAATATTATGAATATGTGTATCACTACAGTCGAGATTCAACAAAAACAGACCACTCATCAAGGGTGCATGACCATAAAAGATATTGCACATAAAAATAGAACAACCATTATTCTCTGATTTAAATGAATAACCGTCTCGCATCAAACAAGGTCCAGATATAATGTTCATGCTCAATGCTACCACCAAATAACAATTATTTAGGTCTAAAACTAATCTTGACGGTAGATGTAGAGGTACCATGCCGACGGCAATCACATCGACTTTGGAACCATTTCCCTCGCGCATCGTCACCTTGTCCTAAGATAATCTTCGTTTATTCCGTAGCCCCTGTTTCGAGTTGCAAATATGAGCAACCGAACCAGTATCAATATACCCAGGCGCTACTACGAGCATTAGTAAGGTACACATCAATAACATGTAAATCAAATATACCTTTCACTTTATCATCCTTCTTATCCGCCAAATACTTGGGGCAGTTCCGCTTCCAGTGACCAATCCCTTTGCAGTAGAAGCACTCAGTCTCAGGCTTAGGTCTAGACTTGGGTTTCTTCCCTTGGGCAGCAACTTGCTTGTTGTTCTTCTTGAAGTCCCCCTTCTTCCCTTTGCCCTTTTTCTTGAAACTAGTGGTATTGTTAACCATCAACACTTGATGCTCCTTCTTTATTTCTACCTCTACAGCCTTTAGCATCGAGAAGAGCTCAGGAATTGTCTTTTCCATCCCTTGTATATTATAGTTTATCACAAAGCCTTTATAGCTTGGTGGCAGTGATTGAGGAACTCTGTCAATGACACTATCATTAGGAAGATTTACTCCTGGTTGAGTCAAGTGGTTGTGGTACCCAAACATTTTGAGTATGTGTTCACCGACACAACTATTCTCCTCCATTTTGCAGCTATAGAACTTGTTGGAGACTTCATATTTCTCAACTCGGGCATTTGCTTGAAATGGTAACTTCAACTCCAGAAACATCTCATATGCTCCATGACGTTCAAAACGTCTTTGAAGTCCCAATTCTAAGCCGTAAAGCATGTCACACTAAACTATCAAGTAGTCACCAGCTTTGCTCTGCCAGATGTTCATAACGTCCGGAGTTGCTCCTGCAGCGGGTCTTGCACCAAGTGGTGCTTCCAGGATGTAATTCTTCTGTGCAGCAATGAGGATAATCCTGAAGTTACGGACCCAGTCCGTGTAGTTGCTACCATCGTCTTTCAATTTAGCTTTCTCTAAGAACACATTAAAATTCAAGGGAACGGTAGCACGGTTCATTGATCTACAACAACATAGACATGCAAAAACTATTATGTACTATGTTCATGATAAATTAAAGTTCAATTAATCATATTACTTAAGAACTCCCACTTAGATAGACATCCCTTTAGTCATCTAAATGATCACGTGATCCATATCAACTAAACCATATCCGATCATCACATGACATGGAGTAGTTTTCAATGGTGAAAATCTCTATGTTGATCATATCTACTATATGATTCACGTTCGACCTTTTGGTCCTAGTGTCCCGAGGCCATATCTGCATATGCTAGGCTCCTTAATTTTAACCCGAGTATTCTGTATGTGCAAAACTGGCTTGCAACCGTTGTATGTGAACGTAGGGCTTATCACACTCGATCATCACGTGGTGTCTTCGCACAACAAATTGTAGCTATGGTACATACTCAGGGAGAACACTTATACCTTGAAATTTAGTGAGGGGTCATCTTATAATGCTACCGCCCTCCTAAGCAAAATAAGATGCATAAAGGATAACAATCACATGCAATCAAAATATGTGACATGATATGGCCATCATCATCTTGTGCCTTTGATCTCCGTCTCCAAAGCACCATCATGATCTCCATCGTCACCGGCTTGACACCTTGATCTCCATCTTAGCATCATTGTTGTCTCGCCAACTATTTCTTCCACGACTATTGCTACTGCTTAGTGATAAAGTAAAGCAATTACATTACAGTTGCATTTCATACAATAAAGCGACAACCATAAGGCTCCTAACACTTGCTGATAACTTTACAAAACATGATCATCTCATACAACAATTTATATCTCATTACGTCTTGGCCATATCACATCACAACATGCCCTGCAAAAATAAGTTAGACGTCCTCTACTTTGTTGTTGCAAGTTTTACATGGCTGCTACGGGCTTCTAGCAAGAACCGTTTGTCACATCCCTAGCTCTGGTATGATCCTAGGCTTGCTTTGTGCATCTTGTTTAAATTTCAAATGAAGTTGAAATGGGGATGTTTCAAACCCTAGCAAAAAAGCAATTTCAAATAGGTTCAAATTAAAAATGGAATTTCAATGAACCCAAAATGCTTTTCAAAAATGTTCATGGTCTCTGGAAAATGTTGGAAACAACAACCAGAGGTGATGCACATTTTTCTAAACATTTTGGATTTTTGAATGAACCCATTTGTATTTGAATTGGAGCTGTTTAAAATAATATAAATATTTTAAAGGCTCCAAAAATGTTGGAATTTGGTGAGGGCCTCTGGTATATTATAACTAGTGGTCACAAGGAATCTCAACATTTTTATTTTGTGCAAGTATTTATTTTAAGCCAAAAACAAATGTCAGAAATAGAAAAGAAAACAAAAAAGGAAAGCTTACCTGAGGCCTGGCAGTGTTACAGCCCAGCTGGCCAGCCCACCTGGCGGCCCAGCCCACCAGGGGCAGCCTCGTCTTCTACCTCTTGCCAGTAGGTAGAGGAGAAGCTGGGCATGACGCACGCGCGCGGCCACCGCGCACCACCTCCACCCTGCCTGGCTGTCCTCCCGTCGCCTAGACCTTCCCTCGCGTCGCCACGCACCTCCTTCGCCCCCTGCGTCTCCCTCTCTCTCCCCCCGAATGCTCTCCCCCTCCTCTGTTCTTCCCGCCCGAACGCCTCCGTCGCCACCGCTCGCTACCAGCGCGGACACCACCATCCCGGCGACGCCCTGAGATGCCAAGAGCTCCGCCTAGTACCCCTCTTCCTCGTCGTCGAGCTGTGCAACGCCGGACGCCCCGAGCGCCTCCACGCCATTTTCTTCAACCTCCTGACGCCTGAGATCTCCATCGCCGCCCCGCTTGCTCCGGCCCCTCCCCGAGCCCACCGACCAACCCTGGGGAACCGCTATGAGCTCCTACGCCCCTCGCCCCTCTCCCCGTCGACGCGTTCGTCCTCTAGCAATGTTTTCCACCTCGGCCGAATTTCGATGTCGCCGTCCATGGCGCCGCCGCGGCCACAACTGCTACCACCCGCGTCCGAGCTCATCAGCGCGCTCAGCGCACCCCTAGGAGCACGATGCACTCACCAGCTCCTCCCTTGGTGCTCCGTAGCCCCGTTTCCATCAACGTCCGAACTGCGGCGCTGCCCCGCTCGTCGGTGCCGTCGACTCCGGCCACCCCGGCCCCTCTCGTGTGCTTCCCTGGATGCGGGGCACGCCCAGCTCCACGCAGAGCCCATTTGTCGTCCTTTTGGTCGCCTGAGGGCGAACCCCTAGCCTCCGTCGTGCGTGCTGTCACCGGCGACGAGCCGCCGGCGTGTTGGGCCTGTTGACCAGGGGTTTGACCTCCCCTGGGTCATTGACATGTGGGGCCAGCCCTAGCTAATTACCTAGTTTAGGTTTAACTACAATAGGATTAGCCCTGTGACACTAACACGGGGGCCCCACCATCCAGGTTTGACCTGGACCAAGCCGTTGACCTGCTAACGTCACTGTGAGGTCATGCTGATGCAATAATTCCTTTCTGGAATTTAAATAAATCTTAAATGATTTATTATTTCCAGAAAATATCCAAAACTTCAAAAATGTATAGTAATTCAACCGTAGCTCAGAATGAAATAATTTATATATGAAAAATTATCAGAAAAGTGCAAGGAATCCATTTATGCCAGTTCCATGCATGAAAACCCAACTTATACATGCTTTATAAGTGAAAACATAATATGAGCATTTTAAATGCTTCATTTTGAATTGCATTTGAATCTTTTATTCAAATGGGCTTCAACCAATTTGGTAGCATCTTGCATTAGCCCAAACACTAGCATTTGCACATGTCATGTTCATGCATCATATTGTTGCATTTTTGTGTATTGATTGCCGGCACTGTTTCTTCTCGATAGGTTCCACTCCGGAAGTTGTTCCCGAGTACCTGTTAGAGGAGCAGTGCCCCTTCGTCGTCTATCAGGAAAGCAACCCCCCTTTGACCATTTCGATAAATCCCACTCTCTCGCTCCTGCTCCTTTTACTGCGTTAGGACAACAACGATTCAACTGCTACTTTTCTGCTGTGGTAGTTGAACCCATTCCTCTGCATGACCTGTCATTGCCATAGTAAATAGTTGAAACCCACTAGCATGAGTAGGAGTTGCTTGAGCCTTGATGTGCCTACTCATCCATGCTTGTTTTCTTTATGCCAGCTATGATTAGAGTTGTGTCAGGTCTGATTCATCGGGAATGAATCGGAGTGGTGAACATGTCCTACCGATAAAGGCTAAGTGTGTGAACACGTTTTGGTAAAGGTAGCGATGAGAGGCCATGTAGGAGTACATGGTGGGTTGTCTCATTGGAACCGTCCCTAAGCACTGAGTTCTGTGTATGTTATCCAAGTCCAGTTACTACCACACATTGGGTTCCGGTTATCTGGCCCCTCTTGGCTTATTAATCCACTTGACCTCTGTCCAGGAGTTGCAACTAGTTTCTGGCGTTTGTAGGTAGTGCTACTTGTCTACCAGGTCGTGTCCGACGGGACGGGCTTGGGACAGACTAGGCACCGTGGCACGGTGTACCAAGTGGCACCTGGATGGTGGGCTTGGGAACCCTACACACATCATTTGGGGCCGTACTGGAGACTTCGGCCGGAACTCCTTGTGGATGGAACTCGAATAGGCGATAAACCTGGACGAGAGACTTGTGTGGTTAGTCAGGTCGTGGCCGACACCCTCGCCCGGCTTCCGCTTGAAGGTTGCCGAGGTACATGACATGTACAGGGCGATAAGTGGCTAGAGCGTGTGTGAAGAAGTACACCCCTGCAGGGTTAACATTATCTATTTGAATAGCCATTTTCCTCGGATATGGAAACTTGGAGGACTTATGTAGTACATAGACAACTTGAAGTGGATACCCTAAAATCCGCGAGATAAGCGAGAGTGCTATGGATGGCCTTCTCGTAGGGAGACGGGAACAGATCCATAGTGGAGTATTGATATGGTGAATATGTGGACTCGTGTGCGTCTTCTCACCTCAAAAAAATTTCTGATACTTGTAGTATAGGCTAGCCACTGAGTCAAAGCTGGCTTGCTGCTGTTAAACTCCACCACCCCCTTTGTTGATAATGTTGCATATGTAGATAGTTCTGATGTAAGACTTGCTGAGTACCTTTGTACTCACGTTTTCTTATTTATGTTTTGCAGTTGGTTACACTAGTGACTTCGACAAGTAGCTTGTATCCCAGCTACGATCTTGTGCCCTTGGGAGGGTCGTGTTTAGTCAGGCTTCTTAGTCTTTTCCTTTTGTAGTTGTCTGTACTCAGACATGTAATGCATCCGTTGCTTGTATGCTCTGAATGATGGGTCATGAGACCCCTGTTTGTATTGAATGCTATGTGGCTCTTCTAGGCCTTTATCTATATGAGTTTGAGTTATGTTGTGATGCCATGTTGTATAGCACATACTTGCATGTTATGCGTACGTGTAACGTGTATTGCTATGTGTGGGATCCGACAACCTAGTTGTTTATCCCTGGTAGCCTCTCTTATGGGGAAATGCAGTCTTGTGCTTCCATGAGCCATAGTAGTCCGCTACAGCCCAGTTCACCAGAGTCCTGCTAGCCCAGCACTATTGCTCCGGAACACTTGACTGGCCGGCATGTGATTCACTTCATTCCTGTGTCTGTCCCTTCAGGGAAATGTCACGCGGTGACATCCGGAGTCCTGCCTAGCCTACTACAGCCCGGGTTCCCAGAGTCCTGTTAGCCCAGTGCTACAGCCCGGATTTATACGCTGTTGACCGACATGCTCGAGGTTGATTCATGTATGCCTATCCCTGTAAGTTAGTGCCACTTTGGGTTCACGACTAGTCATATCAGCCCGGGTTCTCTGTCATATGGATGCTAGTGACACTATCATATACATGAGCCAAAAGGCGCAAACGGTCCCGGGCCAGGTAAGGTGGCACCCGTGGGAATACCGTGCGTGAGGCCGCAAAGTGATATGAAGTGTTACATGCTAGAACGGTGTGGGATCGGGGTCCCGACAGCGTTGGTATCAGAGCCTGACTGACTGTAGGATTACCAAGCCAAACTGGTCGAAGTTGAGTCTAGAAATGCTTTAGTTATATAAGGGAATTGATTGTGGAAGGGAACGTAAGGCTCTTTTTACTCCTTTACCTCATGTCATTCTTTCTGAGTCAGCCTCTTCTTTTCTACGAGGGTTAAGGCCTAGGCTTCTCCTCTATCTCTCAGGATGACGTGTTACTAAACCGTAAAGTCTTAGGATTGTTGGCTTGTGTCTCCATACAGTTCTATTACTTCCGTGTGTCATCAGTTTGACCCAGAACCTTGATATTATGATGCTGATTGATTATGCTATTCCTTTGATGAATGTCTCAAAATCCTTTTGAGCATTTACAGCTGTTATGCTGCCGAAGTTGTCCTAGGATTTCAAGAGTTTCCAATGCTTTTGCATTACATTCCGCATCCTCATGTCGATGCTAATTCCATCCTTGTTTCCTTTGTTTCTATGCCAGGATGTCGTCTGCTAACCGAGGTTCAGTTGCTCATAGCAAGAACCACAAAGATGGTAGGGATGAGGATCCTCCTAACCAGCCTTTGATGGCAGAGTTCTTGTTAGCATCCGAGAGGAACAAGCGTGATACTAACCGCTTGCTAGCACAGATTGAGCAGAACACCGCACATCAGCGTAAGAAGTTGGTTTCCATCACCGACTTCATTGGTCTGAAACCACCCACCTTTCATCATTCCATTGAGCCACTCGATGCAGATGACTGGCTCCGGAGCATCACTGCGAGCTTGGCTGAAGGTGACCAGGTCACCTATGCTACCTATCACCTGGATGGTCCTGCTAGTATTTGGTGGCAGAGCTATGAGGCTATGCTTCCAGCTGGCCAGATTCCTACCTGGAGGGATTTCACCGAGGCTTTTCGTGAGCACCACATTCCTCAGGCTCTCATTGACCGCAAGAGGGAAGAGTCCTGTAGTTTTACCCAGGGTAAGCTTCCTGTTGATGCTTACAGTAGAGAGTTTGGAAACCTCGCCCGCTATGCTACAGAAGAAGTGTCCACGGACGCCAAGAAGCAGGCTAGGTTCCGAAAGGGTCTCAACCCTAAGTGGCGTCGTGATCTCCACCTGCATCATTGTGATACTTTCCAGGCTCTTGTGAACAAGGCCATTAATGCAGAGATAGCTCAACTCATTTACGAGGAGTCTCGTAAGCACAACCATGATCTGGGTTCTTCCTCCCGCTCTGGCTCTCAGAAGCGACGAATTTGGATTCCGAACTCAGCTCTTCCACCTGGATATGCACCTAGGCCATCCGATGTGGCGCCTCACCCAGCTCAGCAACGTGCTCCACCCAGGCCTATTAGTGGACCACTTGCCAATGTAGGTCCATGTCCTACCTCAGGAACTTGCTTCACCTGTGGAGAACCAGAACACTATGCACGTGACTGCCCTCAGTCCAGTTATACTCCACCCCAGTCAGATAGGTCTGTTGGCCGTGAAAAGCCATCAGGCAAGATGATCAGTACCAAGCCAACCTCCATTGAACGAGCATGTGTGCACCATGTCTCAGCTACAGAAGCTCAAGATGATCCCGACGTCGTATTGGGAATGCTTCTTGTCAATTGTCACCCAGCTTCAGTTCTGTTCGATACTGGAGCATCTCACTCCTTCATATCCGAAGGTTATGCTCAGTTGCACGACATGTCATTTTGTGATATGCCGACTCCACTAATAATCCAGACTCCTGGTTCCAAATGGCAAACCTCCAAGGTAAGCCATGGTAATGAAATCCTTGTTGACAGACTGGTATTCCTTGCTTCTTTGATATCTCTCAAGTCTTCAGATATTAACATCATCTTGGGCATGGACTAGATGACAGCTCATCATACCAAGATTGATTGTTACACCAGACCTGTTCAACTTACACATCCATCTGGCAAAATAGTCACTGTCTCTACTAGAGTTGCAAGGTGTCAACTCTATTCTCTTAATGCCAGCCCTCTTCCAGACCTTGAAGATATTTCGGTAGTCCGTGACTTCCCGGATGTCTTTCCAGAAGAACTGCCAGGTGTTCCACCTGACAGAGATGTAGAGTTTTTCATAGAACTTATCCCAGGAACTGTTACAATCTCTAGGAGACCATACAAGATGGCACCTTTGGAGTTAGCCGAGCTTAAGAAACAGCTTGATGAGTCCTTGCAAAAAGGTTTCATCCGTCCCAGTTCTTCTCCTTGGGCTTGTCCTGTCCTCTTCGTAAAGAAGAAGGATGGTACAGATCGGATGGTTCTAGATTATTGTCCCGTTAATGTGGTCACGATAAAGAACAAGTATCCGCTCCCTAGGATCAACGACCTGTATGATCAGTTCGCTGGATCCTTGGTCTTTTCCAAGATGGATTTGAGGTTAGGCTACCACCAAATCAAAATCAAAAATGGGGACATCCCCAAAACGGCCTTTGTCACTCGTTATGGTTAATATGAGTACACCGTGATGTCTTTCGACCTAACCAATGCTCAAGATACTTTCTCCCGCTTGATGAACTCGATCTTTATGGAGTACTTAGATAAGTTCGTCGTGGTTTATCTCGATGATATTCTTATTTAGTCGAAGAACGAGGAAGAGCATGCCGAACATCTTAGACTTGTGTTAGAAAAACTCAGAGAGCACCGCCTTTATGCTAAGTTCTCCAAGTGTGAATTTTGGTTGCTAGAAGTGACCTATCTAGGCCACATGATCTCTGGTAAGGGCATTGCTGTCAATCCCGAGAGAGTTAAAGCCGTTCTCGATTGGACTCCACCCGAAACGGTCAAAAAAGTTAGGAGTTTCCTTGGTCTAGCCAGTTATTGTCGCCGCTTCGTTGAAAACTTCTCCAAAGTGGCCAACCCCTCACGGAGATTCTCAAGAAAGATAAAAGGTTTGAGTGGACCCCACAGTGTGAGCATATTTTTCAGGAACTGAAAAGACGCCTGACTTCGCGCCCATACTCGTGCCACTGGATTTCACTAAAGACTTTGTTATCTATTGCGACGCTTCGCGTCAAGCACTAGGTTGTATTCTTATGCAGGATCATCATGTGATTGCCTATGCATCTCGACAGTTGCATCCACAAGAGGAAAATTATCCTACACATGATTTAGAGCTTGCAGCCGTAGTCTATGCACTTAAGACTTGGCAACATTACCTTCTTGGTAACCGTTGCGAAATCTACACTGACCATCAGAGTCTCAAGTATATCTTCACCCAACCGGATATGAATCTCATACAGAGACGTTGGTTGGAGTTGATCTCGGATTACGACTTAGGAATCACCTACACCCTAGGCAAAGCCAATGTCATGGCTAATGCTTTAAGACATAAATCCTATTGCAACAACCTCATGTTGCAACAATGTCAACCACCCCTCCATGAGGAATTCTGTAAGCTTAACCTTCACATAGCTCCTCATGGTTCCCTTTCTACCTTGGTGGCGAAACCTACCCTTACGGATCAGATCATAGAGGCTCAGAAGCATGATACGGGAATCTCCCGGATCAAGAAAAATATTTCCAAGGGAGTTGCTGGCTGTTTCTCTATGGATGAACAAGGTGTTGTTTACTTTGGAAACCGTTTGGTGGTTCCCAAATGTCAACAGATGCAGCAACTGATCCTTTAGGAGGCCCATGAATCTCCTCTCACGATTCATCCCGGTAGTACCAAGATGTATCAGGACCTACGCCAGAGGTTCTGGTGGACTAGGATGAACAGAGAAATCACTCGGTATATTGCCAATTGTGACGTTTGTCGTCGCGTTAAGGCAGAGCATCAAAGACCTGCTGGCACCCTTCAACCTTTAGCTATTCCCGAGTGGAAATGGGACAAAGTTGGTATGGACTTCATCACCGGCTTTCCCAGGACCAAGAAAGGAAATAATGCTATCTTCGTAGTCATTGATCGTCTTTCCAAAGTGGCTCACTTCCTACCTGTTCGAGAGAGTATCACTGCTAGTCAGCTCGCTGACTTATATATCTCCTGAATAGTGTCACTCCATGGTGTTCCACTAGAGACCAATTCAGACCGTGGCAGTCTTTTCACCTCTCATTTCTGGGAAAGTTTCCAGAATGCCATGGGAACCCATCTTTCCTTTAGTACCGCTTTCCACCCTCAGTCAAGTGGTCAGGTGGAAAGGGTCAACCAAATTCTCGAAGACATGCTTAGAGCTTGTGTTATCTCACTAGGTGTGGATTGGGAGAAGTGTCTTCCTTTCGCCAAGTCTGCTTATAATAATAGCTATCAATCCAGTCTTAGGAAAGCACCCTTTGAGATTCTGTATGGACGAAGATGTCAAACACCTTTGAACTGGTCAAAAACCGATGAAAGACAATTCTTTGGCCGGATATGATCCAGGAGGCAGAAGAGCAAGTTCACATCATTCGTGAGAATTTGAGAACATCCCAATCTCGTCAAAAGAGCCAGTATGATCGTCGTCATAAGGAAGTGGCTTATGAAGTTGGCGACAAGGCTTACCTTCGGGTTACTCCTTTGAAGGGTACCCATCGTTTCGGTATCAAGGGCAAGTTGGCACCTCGTTACATTGGTCCTTTTCGTATTCTCGCTAAACGAGGAGAGGTTGCCTACCAGTTGGAACTACCCCCACATCTTTCTTGAGTTCATGATGTCTTCCACGTCTCTCAACTCAGGCGTTGCTTCTCGGATCCCATCCGCGGAGTGGACCATGAAACGCTTGATCTCCAAGATAACCTCACTTATCGAGAGTACCCCGTTCGCATTCTGGATCAAGCAGAGCGTGTCACACGACGTCATAACATCAAGTTTCTCAATGTTCAGTGGTCTCATCATTCCGAGAGAGAAGCTACTTGGGAGCGAGAAGATCGTCTTCGACTTGAGTACCCCGCTTTCTTTTCGCCAACTCCTGAATCTCGCGACGAGATTTTTTTGGAGTGGGGGCGAGTTATCACATCCCTAGCTCTGGTATGATCCTAGGCTTGCTTTGTGCATCATGTTTTAAATTTCAAATGAAGTTGAAATGGGGATGTTTCAAACCCTAGCACCAAGGCAAATTCAAATAGGTTCAAATTAAAAATGGAATTTCAATGAACCCAAAATGCTTTTCAAAAATGTTCATGGTCTTTGGAAAATGTTGGAAACAACAACTAGAGGTGATGCACATTTTTGCTAAACATTTTGGATTTTTGAATGAACCCATATGTATTTGAATTGGAGCTGTTTAAAATAATATAAATATTTTAAAGGCTCCAAAAATGTTGGAATTTGGTGAGGGCCTCTGGTATATTATAACTAGTGGTCACAAGGAATCTCAACATTTTTATTTTGTGCTAGTATTTGTTTTAAGCCAAAAAAATGTCAGAAATAGAAAACAAAACAAAAAAAGGAAAGCTTACCTTAGGCCTGGCACTGTTACAGCCCAGCTGACCAGCCCACCTGGCGGCCCAGCCCACCAGGGGCAGCCCTGTCTTCTACCTCTTGCCAGTAGGCAGAGGAGAAGCTGGGCACGACGCACGCGCGCGGCCACCGCGCGCCACCTCCACCCTGCCTGGCTGTCCTCCAGTCGCCTGGACCTTCCCTCGCGTCTCCACGCAGCTCCTTTGACCCCTGCGTCTCCCTCTCTCTCCCCCCGAACGCTCTCCCCATCCTCTGTTCTTCCCGCCCGAACGCCTCCGTCGCCACCGCTCGCCACCACCGCGGACACCGCCATCCTGGCGACGCCCTGAGATGCCCAAGAGCTCCGCATAGTACCCCTCTTCCTCCTCGTCGAGCTGTGCAACGCCGGACGCCCGAGCGCCTCCATGTCGTTTTCTTCAACCTCCCGATGCTGGAGATCTCCATCGCCGCCCCGCTTGCTCTGGCCCCTCCCCGAGCCCACTGACCAACCATGCGGAACCGCTGTGAGCTCCTACGCCCCTCGCCCCTCTCCCCGTCGACGCGTTCATCCTCTAGCCATGTTTTCCACCTCGGCCGAAGCTCGATGCCGCCGTCCATGGCACCGCCGCGGCCACAGCTGCTTCCACCTGCGTCCGAGCTCATCAGCGCGCTTAGCGCACCCCTAGGAGCATGATGCACTGACCAGCTCCTCCCCTGGTGCTCCGTAGCCCCGTTACCATATACGTCCGAACTTCGGCGCCGCTCTGCTCGTCGGCGCCATCGACTCCTGCCACCCCGGCCCCTCTCATGTGCTTCCCCGGATGCGGCGCACGCCCAGCTCCACACAGAGCCCCTCCGCCGTCCTTTTGGTCGCCTGAGGGCGAAACCCGAGCCTCCGTCGTGCGTGCTGTCGCCGGCGACGAGCCACCGGCATGTTTGGTCTGTTGACCAGGGGTTTGACCTCCCCTGGGTCATTGACATGTGGGGCCAGCCCCAGCTAATTACCTAGTTTAGGTTTAACTAAAATAGGATTAGCCCTGTGACACTGACACGCGGGCCCCACCGTCCAGATTTGACCTGGACCGAGCTGTTGACCTGCTGACGTCATTGTGAGGTCATACTGATGCAATATTTCCTTTCTGGAATTTAAATAAATCTTAAATGATTTATTATTTCCAAAAAATATCCAAAACTTCAAAAATTCATAGTAATTCAACCGTAGCTCAGAATGAAATAATTTATATATGAAAAATTATCAGAAAAATGTTAGGAATCCATTTATGCCAGTTCCATGCATGAAAAACAAACTTATACATGCTGTATAAGTGAAAACATAATATGAGCATTTTAAATGCTTCATTTTGAATTGCATTTGAATCTTTGATTCAAATGGGCTTCAACCAATTTGGTAGCATCTTGCATTAGCCCAAACACTAGAATTTGCACATGTCATGTTCATGCATCATATTGTTGCATTTGTTTGTGTATTGATTGCTGGCACCGTTTCTTCTCGATAGGTTCCACCCCCGAAGGTGTTCCCGAGTACCTGTCAGAGGAGCAGTGCCCCTTCGTCGTCTATCAGGCAAGCAACCCCCCTTTGAGCATTTTGATAAATCCCACTCTCTCGCTCTTGCTCCTTTTACTGCATTAGGACAACAACGATTCAACTGCTACTTTTCTGCTGCGGTAGTTGAACCCATTCCTCTGCATGACCTGTCATTGCCACAGTAAATAGTTGAAACCCACTAGCATGAGTAGGAGTTGCTTGAGCCTTGATGTGCCTACTCATCCATGCTTGTTTTCTTTATGCCAGCTATTCTTAGAGTTGTGTCAGGTCTAATTCATCGAGAATGAATTGGAGTGGTGAACATGTCCTACCGATAAAGGCTAAGTGTGTGAACACGTTTTGGTAAAGGTAGCGATGAGAAGGCCACGTAGGAGTACCTGGTGGGTTGTCTCATTGGAACCGTCCCTAAGCACTGAGTTCTGTGTATGTTATCCAAGTCCAGTTACTCCACACATTGGGTTCCGGTTATCCAGCCCCTCTCAGCTTATTAATCCACTTGATCTATGTCCAGGAGTTGCAACTAGTTTCTGGCGTTTGTAGGTAGTGCTACTTGTCTACCAGGTGGTGCCCGACGGGACGGGCTTGGGACAGACTAGGCACCGTGGCACGGTCTACCAAATGGCACCCAGATGGTGGGCTTGGGAACCCTGCACACATCGTTTGGGGCCGTACTGGAGACTTCGGCCGGAACTCCTTGCGGATGGAACTCGAATAGGCGATAAACCTGGACGAGAGACTTGTCTGGTTAGTCAGGTCGTGGCCGACACCCTCGCCCGGATTCCGCTTGAAGGTTGCCGAGGTACATGACATGTACAGAGCAATAAGTGGCGAGAGCATGTGTGAAGAAGTACACCCCTGTAGGGTTAACATTATCTATTCGAATTGCCGTTTTCCTCGGATATGGAAACTTGGAGAACTTATGTAGTACATAGAAAACTTGAAGTGGATACCCTAAAATCCACAAGATAAGCATGAGTGCTATGGATGGCCTTTTCGTAGGGAGACGGGAACGGATCCATAGTGGAGTATTGATATGGTGAATATGTGGACTCGTGTGCGTCTTCTCACCTCAAAGAAGTTTCTGATACTCGTAGTATAGGTTAGCCACTGAGTCCAAGTTGGCTTGCTGCTGTTAAAACTCCACCACCCCCTTTGTTGATAATGTTGCATATGTAGATAGTTCTGATGTAAGACTTGCTGAGTACCTTTGTACTCACGTTTGCTTATTTATGTTTTGCAGTTGGTTACACTAGTGACTTCGACGAGTAGCTTGCATCCCAGCTACGATCTTGTACCCTTGGGAGGGTCGTGTTTAGTCAGGCGTCTTAGTCTTTTCCTTTTGTAGTTGTCTGTACTCAGACATGTAATGCTTCTATTTCTTGTATGCTCTGAATGATGGGTCATGAGACCCCTGTTTGTATTGAATGGTATGTGGCTCTTCTGGGCCTTTATCTATATGAGTTTGAGTTATGTTGTGATGCCATGTTGTACAACACATACTTGCATGTTATGCGTACGTGTAACGTGTATTGCTATGTGTGGGATCCGACAACCTAGTTGTTTATCCCGGGTAGCCTCTCTTATGGGGAAATGTAGTCTTGTGCTTCCATGAGCCATAGTAGTCCGCTACAGCCCGGTTCACCGGAGTCCTGCTAGCCCAGCACTACTGCTCCGGCACACTTGACTGGCCCGCATGTGATTCACTTCATTCCTGTGTCTGTCCCTTCGGGGAAATGTCACGCGGTGACATCCGGAGTCCTGCCTAGCCTGCTACAGCTCGGGTTCCCAGAGTCCTGTTAGCACAGTGCTACAACCCGGATTCATACGATGTTGACCGACATGCTCGAGGTTGATTCATGTATGCCTCTCCCTGTAAGTTAGTGCCACTTTGGGTTCACGACTAGTCATGTCGGCCCGGGTTCTCTGTCATATGGATGCTAGCGACACTATCATATACGTGAGCCAAAAGGCGCAAACGATCCCAGGCCAGGTAAGGTGGCACCCGTGGGAATACCGTGCGTGAGGCCGCAAAGTGATATGAAGTGTTACATGCTAGATCGGTGTGACTTAGGATCGGGGTCCCGACACTGTTCTTACCTACGCATCAAAATCACAACGATTTTTCATCAAGTGTGCTATTTTTACCGACGGCCAAGGAGGGCGCGCTAAGAGGGGAGTCTAACTAGGATTCCCAATCCTAGTTGGATTCCCTTTCCTATTCCAAGAGGGGGAAGGCGGGAAGGAGAGGGAGAGGGAAAGGAAAGAGGGGTCGCGCCCCCTCCCCCTAGTCCAATTCAGACTTCCTTGGGGGGGCGCCACCTTTTGGCCTTCCCTCTCCTACTCCCTTATGGCCCATTAGGGCCCATAACTTCCATGGGGGGTTCTGGTAACCCCTCGGTTTCCCGATAAATATCTGAAACATCCCGAAACCTTTCTGGTGTCCAAATACCTTCATCCAATATATCAATCTTTACCTCTTGACCATTTTGAGACTCCTCTTCATGTCCGTGATCTTATCCGGAACTCCAAACAAACTTCGGTCACCAAAACACATAACTCATAATATAAATCATCATCGAACATTAACCGTGCGGACCCTACAGGTTCGAGAACTATGTAGACATGACCGAGACACATCTCTGGTCAATAACCAATAGCGGAACCTGGATGCTCATATTGGCTCCTACATATTCTACGAAGATCTTTATCGGCCAAAACCCATGACAACATACGTTATTCCCTTTGTCATCGGTATGTTACTTGCCTGAGATTCGATCGTCGGTATCATCATACCTAGTTCAATCTCGTTATCGTCAAGTCTCTTTACTTGTTCCGTAACGCATAATCCCTCAACTAACTCATTAGTCATATTGCTTGCAAGGCTTGTAGTGATGTGCATTACCGAGAGGGCCCAGAGATACCTCTCCAATACATGGAGTGACAAATCCTAATCTCGATCTATGCCAACTCAACAAACATCTTCGTAGACACCTGTAGAGCATCTTTATAATCACCCAGTTACGTTGTGATGTTTGATAGCACACAAGGTGTTCATCCGGTATTTGGGAGTTGCATAATCTCATAGTTAGAGGAATATGTATAAGTCATGAAGAAAGCAGTAGCAATGAAACTAAATGATCATAATGCTAATTTAGCTAACGGATGGGTCTTTTCCATCACATCATTCTCTAATGATGTGATCCCATTCATCAAATGACAACACATGTCTATTGTGAGGAAACTTAACCATCATTGATTAACGAGCTAGTCAAGTAGAGGCATACTAGGGACAATCTGTTTGTCTGTGTATTCACACATGTACTAAGTTTCCGGTTAATACAATTCTAGCATGAATAATAAACATTTATCATGATATAAAGAAATAGGATTAACAACTTTATTATTGCCTCTAGGGCATATTTCCTTCAAAGACGAAAGAGGGGATGCCATCCGTGGAATCGCCACGCTTAGATGCTTGGTTTCCTTGATTATTACCTTGGGGTGCCTTGGGCATCCCCAAGCTTAGGCTCTTGCCACTACTTATTCCATAGTCCATCAAATCTTTACCCAAAACTTGAAAACTTCACAACACAAAACTCAACATAAAACTTATGGGATCCGTTAATATAAGAAAATAAATCCCCATTTTTTGGTAATGTTGTGAACTCATTCTTTATTTTATATTGGTGTAATATCTACTGTATTCCAACTTCTCCATGGTTCATACCCCCCGATACTACCCATAGATTCATTAAAATAAGCAAACAACACATAGAAAACAGAATCTATCAAAAAAGAATAGTCTGTAGTAATCTGCAAACTTCGTATACTTCTGTAACTCCAAAAATTCTGAAAAATGAGGAACACAGAGGCAATTGATATATCAATCTTGTGTAAAACAATCATGATTTTATCACGTTCCAGCAGCTCAGATCAATTATGTTTCTGGGCGCGAAAATTTCTGTTTTTCAGCAAGTTCAAATCAACGATATACCAAAGTATCCCAAAGGCTTCACTTGGCACAAACAGTAATTAAAACACCAAAACACAATAACTACAGAGGTAATAATGTGTATTTATTCAAGAATAGAACAAAAAAATAAAATTGGGTTGCCTCCCAACAAGCGTTGTTGTTTAACGCCCCGAGCTAGGCATAAAACATAGATCTAGGTATTGTCAGCTTTGGTATGCAACTCCTCAATTGAACACCTATAACCCTTAGAAGATTCTTTGGTTTTATTAATAATCACACTCCTAGGCAAGAAATCAAGAAATTCACTCGTGGCATTTGGTTCCGTAATAATATTAATAAAGTGAGGGTGAACACTTATCATCTTAAGATCTTCATTTCCTTTACTAGAAGATTCACCCTTATTCTTACGAACATAAATAAACTTAGTAGCTTTAGTAGGAGGAAAATTTTGTAGTATTTTTAACAGAGGCAAATGCGGATCCCAAGTTGGTAATAATATCTTCTAGCTTGCCAATTCTAGTAGAATCTTGATCTATCTTTTCGTTAACTATGGGTTCCTTTTCCTTTAGATTCTTTGAAGTAACTCCTACCTTAGATCCATATTGAGTGATATGATTATGAATCTTTTTATCCAAGTTTTCACAAGCTCTATGGTAGCTCTTTTATTCTCAATAATATCAAGCCTTTGCATCACATGTTCCAAAGTTAGAATTGTTTCATTAACTATGAGTGGTGGTTAGCCCACCAAATCTATCATAGCATTATAAGCATCCAAAGTATGGCTCCCTAAGAAATTTCCCCTAGTGATGGTATCTAGAACATATCTATTCCAAGGAGTAACACCCACATAAAAATTACGAAGGAGAATGGTGGTAGATTGCTTACGAGTAGATCTATTTTGAGCATTGCAAATTCTATACCAAGCATCTTTTAAATTTTCTCCCTCCCTTTGCTTAAAATTGAGAACCTCGCTTTCAGGGGTGCTAACAGTGGTAGAAGGACTAGCCATGATGGAAAATCAAGCGATCTAGTGCACGAGAAAGTGAAAAGCAAACGAAAAGACGAATGGCGGAAGGGCAAATAAAAAGGTAAATCTTTTTGTATTTTTTCTGAAAATAATTTTAGAAGTGGGGAGAGGAAAACGAGAGTTAAATGGGAAATAATGTAATGCAAGAGATGAGAGTTTATGGTGGGTACTTGGTAGGCTTGATGTAGATCTCCTCGGCGATGGCGCCAGAAATTCTTCCTGCTACTTCTTGAGCTTGCGTTAGTTTTTCTCTTGAAGAGGAAAGGATGATGCAGCAAAGTAGAGATAAGTATTTCCCTATGTTAAGAACCAAGGTATCAAATCCAGTAGGAGATACAAGGAAGTCCCCAATCTATGCACCTGCACAAACAACTAAACACTTGCACCCAATGCGATAAAGGTTTTGTCAATCCCTTCACGGCCACTTGCAAAGGAGAGATGTAACACCCCGAGACCAATGTGCCAGGGGTCTTCCAGTTATTCGTCATTGTTGCCATGTCATCCGCTTGCGTGTTGCACTTTTCCATGTCATCATATGAATTTCATCTGCATGTTTTTCAAAACTTGCATTCGTTCGGGTCTCCCAGTTCTCTCCGTTGTCCGTTCTGAGTCCAACCACACTCGCACGCACATGCGGAACCTCCAAAATATTATTTTATAAGTGGGAGAAAAACGTTCTCAGAATGGGCCGAGAGTTGAAGAGCTATCTTAGTGTATCACCGGTAGGCCGCCTGTCAAATTTCGCTCCATTTGGAGGTCGTTTGATGTCCAAATGGTTAACCGTGTTAACCGCCAATTGTTTCAGTTCTCTGAGATGAAGCGGACCAAAGCCCTCCTTCTATTTGCAACCCACCACCTCTCCACAACAGCCCACTAGCCGAACAAACTCTCCTCCACGCTCTTCGCCGTCGGATCACGATTGTGTGAGCGAAGAACTCTCTGAAAAACTCCTCTCATATCTCATGTTATCTATATAAACACCCCCTCCCCCAAAATCACAGCTAACCCTAACCAAACCCTAACCCGCTTCATTTTCCATGCCAGGAAAACCCACCGCTACCACTTGTCTCCTCCTCCAGCCTACCACCACCGCGCCAGCCCGCTAGGCCCATCCGGGGCCCGCCCGGGCCCGGATCTGCACCGTCGATCACCCCGAGTCGCCGCCGCCGCCCGCAGGTGCTCGCGCGCCCAAGCCCAGTGGCTCCCCCTGCCGTGGCCTCTAGCCAGACCCCGCCTGCACCCTACCTCCGCCCGCCGCCGGCGAGCAAAGCCGCCGAAGCTCCGCCTACCTCGCCAACTCTGTTGCCTCGCCGAAGCCGCTAGTTTGCTCCGCGCCTCGGCTCGCCGGACCCCGTCCCCGAGCACCGCCCCGCCATCTGATGCGTCTGCGGCCTCCGTCGTGGCAGATCAGGCCGGATCCGCCCACTGCCGCCCCGGTTCTGCCTCCTCCAGCTCTCCCTCAGTCGTCGCCTCACCGTACCAAGTCTCTGTCGGTGCGACCTCCCTCATGTGCGTGTGCGTGCGAGGGCACGAGGCCGCTTCCTCTGCCATGGGCCGAGCCAAGCCAAGGCCGGCCCACTGCCTCCTCTGCCAACCTGGGCCGCAGCCCAGTTGTGAGCGCCCCACCTAAACCCTACCTAGGCGCATTTTAGTTGTCCAACGCTCATCCTTGACTTGGTCATTTTGGACCAAGTCCTCAGATTTCAGCATCATATTAGCATCTTGTGTGGCTTGTAACTATGTGCAGGTTTATCCTATGATGATGAATTTCATGTACACTTGTTCATCTCTTGATGCTCTACTTGTTGGTGAATTTTGCATGCATGTTACAGTTCATATTGATGCCATAATCTTCGTTGCAAAAGTGCTAGGTGTTGTTAACTGCTTCCAACTCCAGAAAACTGATATGACTTGCTCTTTTGTCATTTTCGTGTGATTTAATGCATGCATCATATGAGCATCTTGTCAACATGAGTCTGGTGCAATTTTATGTTCTATTGCTTGTGATATTTATCTCATACCATGATATGCACTGCGGTGACTAGCACAAGCTTGTGAAGTCTGAACCTGCGATATTATGTTGCCATGTTAACCTGATGCTACTAGTGAATCCATGCATAATCTGGAGATGCTCAGTGAAGATGTTTTGTAGATCTTGTTATGCTCTACCCACCCATGCCCTTGTTTGCAATTATGGCCTGTTGTAGCTTGTCATTCTCATTCTCTAAAGTTGCTAAATAATGTTTCTGTCAGCATGTTATCAGTAAATTCAGTTTTGCATTGTGAATAGCTAGTGTTCTATGCATCCTATAACCATGTTATTGCCATGAGTACCTGCATAAACATGTCTTCTTGCTTTTTGTTATATTCACATGCCATGATATGCTTTTAGATGAGTTGTACAAGCTTGCAAACATGCCTACTTGTCGTTGTTCCTGCCATGTTCAGTTTATTTCACCAAGTCTGTGAATCTGTTATCATGTCCAATCTTGCCATGATGTTTTGAGCATGTTCTTGTGTTTTCTAGCTCAGTGTTCATGTTTTGTATTGCTTGACATGTACATGCTTTCAATGCCCTTTTATTCCATGAAATGTTCTTGTAGGATATACTTTTGTTGTCTCAAAGTATGCATCATGAATCTGTTTTCTACCATACTCTATTTTTCCCAAAGTCCGAGAATCTGTTATAACTTGTAATCTTGTCTAGATGGATGCAATTGATTTAGAGGTTATATGGAGATGCTTAGTAATCATGTTTTTCCATGTTTAACCTACAGTTTAATTACATGATTTCATTTGCCATGTTCTTGCACTGTAGCATTATTGTTCGTGCCTCCAACATGTCAACATGTTATTCCTGCTCATGTATATGCCCAGTTTTTCACTAAGTCCTAATCTGTGATATTAAGTTGCTTCTTGCATTGATCATATTGGTTTAATCTTGATGCCTATGAACCTGAACCTTGATGATATTTGAAGCTTGTAATCTATAATTTAAGTGCATGTCATGTTTGTTCCCATATAGTTCTTGTAGCATGTTGTTTTGATTATTGAAAAGTGCCTAGTTGCTGTTTTGGGCAGATTGTTGTTATATCTTGTTTAGAGTGTATGTGTTGAACCGTTGCTCCGTTTTGAGCATGATCTATATGAAACTTGCTTGGTTTTGCATCTAGTTTCATCATGCCATGTTGCATACATGTTCTGGAGTGTTTGTGATTGTGTTTGCTTGCATTTGCATCAATACCATGTGTTGGGGATGTAGCTATCAGTTATGACCCGCCCAGGAGGGGCCGGGTCAGCCCCAATGGCGGGTTACACAAGAAGCCCAGTAAACATTCAAGACAATAGTTTGTCAAATCTTATAGAAGGCCCAAAGGCCTGGAGGCGGCTTAAGGCCCAGTATTGTGAACCGCCGTATGTAAGGAATGACTTGTTAAGAAAGGCGTGTAAAGGAAGTCACCGAGTTGGACACGATTATGAGCCAGCCAGGACTCTGTAGACCACCAGGCGTCAACCCGTGTATATAAGGGGACGACCCGGTGGCGGCTTAGGGCAAGAAACAAGAGATCGATAACCAAGCCGGCAAGTTAAGACTCTTGCTGACCGAAACCCCCAGCAATACCAAAACAATTAGACGTAGGCTTTTACCTTCATCGTAAGGGGCCAAACTAGTACAAAACCTCTCGTGTCCTTTGTCCTGATTAACCCCTTTAAGCTTCCTAGTTGCGATAGCCCTATGACTAAGTCCTTTCTCTAGGACATCTACCGTGACAATTCCACGACAGTTGGCGCCCACCGTGGGGCCAGCGCACGGTGGATTTGAGTTCTTGACGGGCAACTTCGAAGGGCTCAAGGGATACGCTGTGGGCCGGATGACCAAGAGTCGTCGCGGAAAGCTCTACATCGACGACGAAGGCTGGGGCCCCGAGGCCGGCTCAATTGAGTATGGCTACCGGGTCCCCTTCGACGGAATTCACGTCTTCATCGGCCGGATCGGCGAGTCAGGCCCTGAGCCGGACGTCCACACCAAACTCATCGAAACGGCTCAGCGCGCAAGGACCCCCCGTGTTCAATATGTCGTGAAGCATGCCTTTGTAGGCTACGTCCATGGCGGTGAATACTCTGAAAGATCGGTGGAGGGCGGTGAGACGGTCGTCTGTTCTGACACTGCCTCATCAACGGGCGAGACAGACTCTTTGTACTAGCTGCGGGATGGCATGCTCGGGGGCTATTCCCATGGCAGCAGTATTCCGGACCCCCTTGAGCCGCCGAATTGGACCGGAGTCTTCATGGCAGAGACACAGCCCGGGCAAAACTCCACAGCAGCAGCGGTGACAGCTACCAGGTCGGACGCAGTCGGGTCAGAAGACCCCTCCCGCCCCCCGACTCAGATTCTAATGGACCTCATGGATAAACTGACGACTCTATTGACTGTTGTGGTAGAGCCAGTGGACAAAGCCCAGCATGACGCAGAGGTGGCATGCGTACATGAAGAGATGGTGCAAGCTAAGGAAAATCTGGCCGCAGAGGAAGTCGGGATGGCAGCGGAACGGGCGGCTCTGGATGTTCGTGCTCAACAGCTTCAAGCAGAGACCTCCCAGCTCTCAGTGGATCTGAACGCGTCAAACAAGGTCATGAGGAGAAGGCATCGGAAAACTCAGTCACGTCTACCTCTGATGCTTGATCCTAGGAACCTATTCCACACATCCAGAGCTGGGGGAAGCAACCCACCAGAGGCACACCGGATCACGACACCCGGCGCGCCGGTCCAGCCATGTGCCATGGAACCACCTTGTATCGTTACCGCTCCGCCTTATTACATACCAACACCGCCGGGTCACTTCTCCAACCCATTGGAAAACCTCATCGCAGCATCGGCTCGTTTGGCGGCTCTCTCGATGGAAGGCGACACGCCGACGGCGGTTGAAACGCGGAGGGTAAGAGAACTTCTTCAAGCAGCTCTGGCACAACAGGATGCGTACTCCTACTGTCAAGACAGGATCCATTCAACTCCTCGCCCAAGCCGGAGCCTGAGCTACAGTAGGCATATGGAATCCACAGACATGTCAAGCAATGCTCAACGCCGCAACCGGCCACATAGGCATGAGCTGGTGCGGGCTGGAGCCCTTAATTTGGCGGATCAGGAAAGGATCTGACAAGAGGCGGAACGAGTAGTTCAAATGGCAGTAGATCAGGCGGCTCATCAAACTTTTCTGGCTTATCCAGCAACCTCGGTCGAGGCAGGAGTGGCCACAAGAACCGGAGGCGTCCCTTTCTTGGTGCCGGCCATACGTAATGAGCGTTTGCCAAAGGACTTTAAGGGGCCTCGTAAGGTGCCTAATTACATGGCAGACTTACAGCCCGGGGCTTGGATTGAGAGTTATGAGATGGCTATAGAGTTGTTGGAGGCCAGCGACGCAGTAATGGCCAAGTATTTCACTATGATGTTGGATGGGACAGCTCGTACTTGGTTGAAGGGGTTGCCACCTAATTCTATCGGCTCATGGGCGGAGTTAAAGGGCTGGTTCATCCAGAACTTCAAAGACACGTGTAAGCAGTCTATGTCGATTGTGGACCGAACTAATTGTAAGAAAGAGGACGGTGAGTCTACAACCCATTGAGTGCGCCGGGTCAAGGAGATAATACATTCGTCTGATAAGATGGATGCTGGCTCAGCATTTTTGATGTTGGAGAAAAATTTCCATTTTGAACCTCTGAAGCAGAAGTTGGGGCGGCTCAAGCGTGACTGTAATGACACGGGCCAGTTGATGGCGACTCTCGTCAAGTATGCTGATTCTGATAGTACCAAAGACTCGGTGTCTGACAAAGAAAAGACAGCGAATGGAAAGAAGAACGGCAATGGCAAGGGTCACCAGCATAACCCGGCAAATCAAGGAGGTAATAAATATAAGGCTGATGAGTTTGTTGCTAACACCAATCCACCGGGCAGAAATCAACGGCGCAAGGGCAGACAACCCCCTCGGTCGGGCGGGTCAGGTCCCACCCTTGAGCAACTATTGAATGAACCTTGTCCAAGGCATGACACCCGGGAGAAGCCAGCCACCCACCTGTGAAAAGATTGTATGATCATGAAGGCGTTTAAAAATTCAAACGCGTTTGATGGAGGTCACGGCCCAGGTGGCGGTTCAGGTGGAGGCAGTTTCCAAGGCCCGGGCGCCGATTCTGGTGGAGGAGGATTTCACGGTCAGGGCCATCCTGGTAACCAAGGAGGATATAATCCACAACCCGGCCAAGGTAATCAGCAGCAACAGTCCGGATATCAGAGCAACCCAAAACAACTAAATAGTGGGCAATACCATGTATTCACCACTAGTTTATGTAAGAGGGACTAGAAGCTTCCCAAGATGGTCGTCAATGTTGTTGAGCCGACGATTCCACGTTACTTACATTGGTGAGAGCAGCCTATTTTGTGGAGCAGAGAGGATCACCCACCCCGGGTCGATAATCCGGGTCACTTGGCTTTGGTAGTGGCGCCTCAGGTTGTTGGATACAAATTCACTAAGGTACTCATGGATGGAGGCAGCAGCATCAACATCCTCTACTATGAGACGTCCCGCTGGATGGGGTTGACTGATAAGAGTCTTAAACAATCCAACACTGTTTTCCACGGTGTGGTTCCTGGCAAATCAGCGTACCCAGTGGGTAAGATTGAACTGGAAGTAGCCTTTGGGGATGAGTATGATTCCAGAGTAGAAAAATTAACGTTTGAGGTGGTGAAGATCAAAAGCCCATATCATGCTCTGTTTGGATGGCCGGCTTATGCCAAGTTCATGGCTCGGCCGTGTTATGTATATTTGCAGCTCAAGATGCCGGGCTATAAGGGCACCATCACAGTACATGGGAGCTGGAAAATAGCTTTGGAGTGTGAAGAAGGTGATGCTGCCTATGCTGAATCTGTTTGTGCAACAGAGGAGTTAAAGTTTTGCAAGGATCATGTTGACCCGGCAGACATGACGTCATTAAAGAAACCAACAATAGAGCATGAGCCGGTGTTGAAATTCAAATCAGCTGATGACACCAAGATGGTTGACTTTGTGCCTGGCGACACATCCAAGCAGTTCATCATCAGTGCAAACTTGGATCCAAAATAGGAAAGCGCGCTCATCGAGTTCATCCCTGAGAACTGGGACATCTTTGCATGGAAACCTTCAGACATGCCGGGTGTCCCGAGGGAACTCGCTGAGCACACTCTCAATATTGATCCAAAGTTTAAACCTGTCAGACAGTTTCTCCGACGGTTCAATGAAGAAAGGCACAAGGCCATTGGAGAAGAGGTGGCCCGGCTCTTGGCGGCCGGGTTCATCGTAGAAGTCTTTCACCCAGAGTGGTTAGCCAACCCGGTGCTTGTACTAAAAAAGAATGGCACCTGGCGTATGTGTGTGGATTACACCGATCTGAACAAGGCTTGTTCGGCTGATCCTTTTTCCCTCCTCCGTATCGATCAAATCATCGATGCTACGACGGGTTGCGCACGTTTCAGTTTCTTGGATGCTTATTCAGGTTACCATTAGATCAAGATGGCGGTTAAAGATCAAGAGAAGACAGCTTTTATCACTCCCTTTGGAGCCTTCTGCTATGTATCTATGCCTTTTGGGCTTAAGAGTGCCCAGGCAAGTTATCAATGGTGTGTGCAGAATTTTCTTCATAATCAGATTGGACGTAATGTTCATGCCTATGTGGATGATATAGTGGTAAAATCCAGGAAAGAGGAAACCTTGGTTGCGGATCTGAAAGAGACCTTTGATAATCTCCGGGTCTACAAAATGATGCTTAACCCGGCTAAGTGTGTTTTTGGAGTCCCAGCCGGCAAGCTCTTGGGTTTTTTGGTGTCCAACCGAGGTATTGAAGCTAACCCGGAGAAAATCAAGGCAATTACATCCCTGGCCAAACCAACATGCATTAATGACGTTCAATGGCTGGCAGGTCATGTTGCTGCTTTTAGCCGGTTCATAAGCCGGTTAGGGGAGAAGACAATGCCTTTGTATCAGATGATGAAGAAAACATGTGATTTTGTTCGGAGCGATGCTGCAAACTCTGCTTTTGAGGATCTGAAGACACAGCTTGTTGAGTCACCGGTCCTTGCTGCTCCAGTTGAGAAAGAGACGCTATTGTTATACGTGGCCGCCAACTCATGAGCTATTAGTGTGGCTATTGTGGTGGAGCGCAAGGAGGCTGGCAAGGAACATCCGGTTCAACGGCCGGTTTACTGCGTCAGTGAGGTGTTAATTGAATCCAAGCAACGATATGCACATTGGCAGAAGCTCATATATGGGGTGTTTATGGCAAGCCGGAAACTTAAACATTATTTTCAGGGTCATCCAATCACTATGGTCAGCTCTGCTCCTTTGGGAGACATCATTCAAAACAGAGAAGCCACTGGATGAGCCGCCAAGTGGGCCACTGAGCTTGGGTGTCATGGGTTGAAATATGTACCACGTATTGCGATCAAATCTCAAGCACTGGTTGACTTCATTAATGACTGGACAGCGATGCAGATGCTAGAAGAGAAACCAGACAACACATATTGGACTATTCATTTTGATGGGTCCAGACAGTTGGAAGGCTCGGGGCTGGAGTTGTTTTAACCTCTCCTCGAGGTGTTAAATTTTGTTATGTCTTACGGCTGATGTTTCCTTGCACTAACAATGCAGCGGAGTAAGAAGCTTTGCTCCATGGTCTTCGAGTGGAAAAAGAGATGAGTTTGAGCCGAGTCAGATGTCTTGGCGACTCAGATTTAGTGGCTCAACAGGTATCAGGCAAGTGGGATTCCAAGGATCCTCTGATGGCGGCTTATCGCCGGGAGGATGATACTGTTGCAGGGCATTTTAAAGGTTATCAGGTGGAGCAAATTGTCCGAAGGAAGAACAAAGCGGCTGATGCTTTAAGCCGGTTGGGGTCTCAGTGCAAGCCGGTACCACCTAACACCTTTTTGGATGTTTTGCATAACCCATCTGTCAAGTTGCCCACAGAAGAAGATTTAGCAGTTCCTGACCCAGAGGCGCAGTTGGTGGCGGCTCTTCATGTCATCCCAGATTGGACAGTGCCGTTCTTGGCTTACATGACCCGGGGAGAGTTGCCAACAGATGAGACTCTGGCTCGACAGATAACCCGACGGTCTAAGTCAATGACGATTTCAGATGGAGAACTATACCATTGCAGCGTCTCTGGAGCGTTTTAACGGTGTGTTTCCACCGAAGAAGGCCAAGAAACACTTCGTGAGATCCATGAAGGTGATTGTGGTCATCATGCCGGGTCAAAATCTCTGGTGGTCAAGGCTTTTCATCATGGTTTTTACTGGTTGACGGCTCACCCTGATACAGAGGATTTGGTCAGCAGATGTGATGGATGTCAAAAGTTTGCACGACAAGCACATGTGCTGGCTCAAGAGCTCCGAATGATTCCAATCACTTGGCCATTTGCGGTCTGGGTGCTTGACATGGTGGGACCTTTCAAAAGGTCTAAGGATAAAAAGACACATCCCTTGGTGGCAGTTGATAAATTCACTAAGTGGGTTGAGGCAGAGCCAGTAAGTAAGTGTGACGCGGCCATGGCGGTTCAGTTCATTAAAAAGGTGATCTTCCATTTTGGTTTTCCACACAGCATTATCACGGACAATGGCACTAATTTATCCCAAGAGGCTATGGAGGAGTTTTGTCAACGTGAACATATTCAGCTTGATGTTTCTTCCGTAGCTCATCCTCAATCTAATGGTCAAGCTGAGAGAGCAAATCAAGAAATTTTAAAAGGTCTCAAGCCCCGGCTTATGGTTCCCTTACAGCGACCACCGGGTTGTTGGGTAGAGGAATTACCCTCGGTGCTGTGGAGTATCAACACCACACCTAACAGGTCTACAGGTTACACACCTTTTTTCATGGTGTATGGAGCAGGAGCAGTGTTGCCTAGTGACATCCGTCATGACTCGCCCCACATGGAGGCTTATGTTGAAGCTAATAATGAACAAGCCAGACAGGATGCACTCGACTTGTTAGATGAAGAAACAGACTTAGCAGAGGCTCGATCAGCCATTTATCAACAGGACCTGCGCCGTTATCACAGTCGTCGGGTTAAGTCCAGAACTTTTCAGGAAGGCGACCTGGTGCTCCGGCTCATCTAGGATCTGTCAGATGCACACAAGTTATCCCGACCTTGGGAAGGACCCTTTGTGGTCAGCAAGAACTTAAACAACGGGTCATATTACCCCATTAACGTTCGAGAGCACAAAGACTCATGTAAGTCGGAGGAGGAGACCCGCCGGCCGTGGAACATTGCTCAACTTCGGCCATACTACACCTGAGCCACCGGCTCTCATCATGTACATACTTTAACATTGTATATACCATGACAAGTAATAAAGCAGGACCATCGGTCTCTTTTCATTTCAAAGATTACGTATCTTTGTTATGTTTTATTTTCAACTGACTATTAAGGAGCTGATCATATTTGAATCAAGTCTGACCTTTTTTGGTCCAGCTTATGATCGTATTCGAATCTAGCTGCAATATCATGGTCACTTGGGGGATTCCTGTTCAAACATAGGTCATATTCGAACCAAAGAGAACATAGCTATCATAACCCTCTTGATCGGCTCAAGGCCAAACTCACTTGGGGGCTTCTCGATCGTATCCGAATCATAGCATAACCCCTTTTGGGTCCGACTTGGATCGTATTCAAATCAGGGTCGTTAAAAACCTCTCAAGGTCATTTGGGGGCTTCCTGTTCAAACATAGGTCGTATTCGAACCAAAGAGAACATAGCTGTCGGTACCCTCTTGATCGGCGCAATGCCAAAGCCAGTGGGGGCTATATGGTCGTATTCGAACCTTAGCTTAACCCCTTTGGTCCGGTTTACTGATCGTATTCGAATCAGAAGCCCCCAACCATTTCAATACAAGGTTAAATTATACTTATTATCTGCTGTTTGCCTTTTAATTTTTTGTTGTCTCAATATTACAAATAATTAGCCTGGTCTTCTTCGCCGGCTGGACTATTTGACAACAAAGCCACCAAGGTATGATGATCATTGAGTATTCAGAAGCATTGACTTCTCAAAAAGATTTGAGTTATCAAACTTCATTACCCGGGTCATTTAAACCGGTGGTCTAAGGATCAAAAGTACACGTATGGTTATTGTTTATACGCAATTGCCTGCTACATTAACCAACGGGTTAGTTTCAGCCTTGTTCTCTTTTTTCTGTTTCTGATTTTTATTATGGTAAACATATTGGCTATAAGCCGGGTGTTCTAACCCGTTCGGTACTAATCCACCAAGCCAGTCTTTTCCCTTGTATCTACAGGAATAGAGCTGAAATATTATAGGGACAACCATAAGTATGATGCACATATTGACATCAGGAAACACAGAATCACATATAAGTGTTTTATGCGTGAGGGCATAAGCAAAGCATAGTTATTTCACAGCTAAACTATTACAAGGTTTTTATAAACCCATGAAGATGATTATTGTTCCTCCCTCGTCGGTTCACCGCCCTCTGTTGGCTGGAAGCTAGGTTTTGACCAGTCAAAACCATTCACGGTGACAAATTCGGCTTCTTCATCGATCAGGCCGGCCGGGTCAACTTCCGGGGCAAATGTATTTTCTCTTACAGGCGGGATCAAATCTGTCACCTTGTACGAGGGAGTCGCTATCTTCTTATTTTCAACATCAAAACCCGGCTGGTATTTGTCGATGTTGGTGTCATCTCCAAGGGTAGTTGCCTAAGGTCAGACTCCGTGCACGCAAGCCATGAAGTCATCCTGCTCAAAGGGAGATCTGTCTTCCTTCACGGTGGGATAGCCTCTGGCCACGTCCACCAGGTCTAGGTCTGGCACCCAATCCTTGGAGCGGCTTAGGGCAGTCAACGCTCCGGCTCGCGCACAGGAGCGCTTCACTTCTTGAAATCTAGCAGGTAGGATTGACAGTTTCTTCAAGACGTCGCTGAGCCGGTTGGGTCCTTGATTGGTAGGAGAGATGGCGGCAAGTGCCTGTTCTACGCCAATATACAGTTGTTCTACTAAGGTATACACTGCCTTCAGTTTAATCAAAGGATCTTGGCTCAGGTTTTTGCTTCGTGGGCCTTCACATATTTTTTACACAAAGTCAGCTGGCGGCTTATATTCCGGATCAGTAAAAAGTACACAAGATTAAAGACAGATGGCTTACCAAAGATGGCGGCCACCATTTGAGACACCCAGCCCTTTAAACCGTTCAGTTCGGTTGAAACCTCTTCAAGGGCTGCTTCGGCCTTTTTGGCACGTTGTGTCAGAAGCGTTTTTTCCACTGCCTAGGTTTTCTTCTTGGCGGTGAAGCTGGTCTTTAAATTTGCAGTTTGGAGTTAGCAGATTTGATTTCTGCCTCCTGACTCGCTAGTAGGGTCTTCGCATCAGTCAATTGCAAGTTCAGTTCAGATAAGGCATTCTGCAAAAAACACTCAGATGAGTCAAGATTTTGCTTAAAGTTCAAAAATCAAGATTCAAGTCTCAAGTACTTTACAAAAAACAACTTGACACTTGGGGGCTAATGTATGCCAAAACAATTATTATGACTCTAATGACATACTTTAATGCCAAGTACTTTACAAAGTAACAGCTCTTGGCACTTGGGGGCTAATGTATGCAGTTCAGCAAGTTTCTCAAGGTTAAGCCGGAGTATTAAGTCCTTTGAATATGGTACAAAACAATTTAAAGTACCAGTTCATTTATGATGAAAAGGAACCGACCCTTGGGGACGACAGGTGAAGCTTTGTTCTATTTTAGTGAATTCAAGAAAAATTCAAAGGTAAAGGTCTTGGCCTATATTATAAAGTCTACAGATCATTCTGGTTCTCTCATAATCTGAAGACTTGGGGGCTGGAGGAATATAGATAAGCCGGAAGAACATACCTCGTATTTGAACTGCAACTGTTTGACCATTTCGATCTTAGAGTCGCGACTGGAGTGTACATGGCTGAGATAGCCGGACAAAATATCGTTGACATTTAGATGATCATAATTGGCAACGTCAAAGCACACTTTCTGCCTCTCCAATGCCACTTGTTTCGCCGTGTGGCGAGCCAGCACGGTTGGATTCCACGGCTCAATAAAACGGCTCCCGGTGATCAAAACATCTTGTGTAGACGGTGATGGCGGGTTGGCTGAGCTTGATGGTCCAGTTGAGGAAGGGTTCACAGTGGTCTCATCAAACGACGGCTCAGGAGGATTTGCTTCTGCATCGACAGGCGGGTCTTCTGGAGCGTCAGTTAATGGAGGAGAAGATGGCCTGGCCTGGTCAGATGCAAGCATTGGCGGGTCTTCCGCCGGTTTAGCTACCTTTGCCTTCTTGGACTTAGCTTGGCCACTAAGAGAAATGTTGCAGGTCTGTCAGTATAAAAATACAATTTGAACAACCTGGAAAAAGGAGGATTTTTCATTACCCAAGGGCAGTCTTGAAGGCCCGAAATTGAGTCTGCATTGAGTCGCCAGAAGAGTGAGACACCTCCTAAAAAGATAAAATAAAGTTAAAGTAATGCCAGGGAAAGAATCCATTAAATAGACTTAAGGACAAAAGAAGTAAACCTCATTCTGGCGCTTCTGAGGAGTTTGTTGAAGAACAATAGCCCGTTCGTCTTCGGTCCGGGCTTGACGGCGGCTCTCATGTTGCTCCTTTTTCAAAATAAAGTTTGGATCCAAGTGAGCTAAAGGGTTAGAAAACTTTACTTTACGGATCACTCGTCAATTTTTTTTGTCTTGGCAAGGGCTCTGAGTCGGAGGAAATGATAGTTACCTCTTATTCCACGGCTTGACTGGCCCCAGTGTCATCCTGGTAATGATCAGTGTTAATAAGATTATTAAAAAATTAGCCAAGGGAATCAAGGGCTACCTCCAACTCAGATGTATCGTCAAGCCTCATCCAATCTTCAGCAGTGTTCTTCTTCTTGTTTTTTGACCTCCAGGTCATTTTCTTGGCATTCATGGCGGTGGCTCTCGTTTTCTTGGCAGCCTCGTGGTCATATTTAACTTTCCAGAAGTTAGAGTTGGCCTGCAGACAGGTAAAGACATGATGAAAAGATCAGGCAAGTATTAAACAATACGGCTGGGAAAAATACAAAGGAGAAGAGATCAGAATATCCTTACTTCTGGCACCGGGTTAAGCTTGCAGAAGGGGTTTAACCCGACAATACTGCAATCTTCGTATTTCCCGTTCACCAGAAGGGTTGACATTTAAAAAATATCTTCTTCTGTTAATTGAGCGGGGTTGTGACGAAGAGAGTCATCCGGGGCTCCACCATACTCATACATCAGCTTTGACCGACGGCTTAGAGGGATGACCCGCCATGAGATCTAGTAGCGGGTCAGATCAACTCCAGTTAACCCGTTCCCTAACAGAGCATTAATACTTTTGATGGATGGTATCAGCTTTCTGCGTTCAGCGGCAGTGAGCTTGTCAGGGAGCGCGAACTTGGAGTCAAGACGTTCGGGGCGATAACCCGGAAGTGGCCTCTCGTTTGCCGGTGAAATGTCTTGACAGTAAAACCAAGTCTGATTCCGGTCTTTTGGATGACTCGGCAAGACTATGAGGGGGAAGACAGCGCCCTGCCGGTGTTGAATTGAGATGCCTCCAAGCTCTAAGCTAAGGCCATTGGTGCACTCGTTCTGCCGGTTTAGATAAAAGTATTCTCTAAACAGCTCCACGGTTAGCTCTTGTTGAAGATACACCTCACAGAGCACTTGGAAGTTACAGATGTTAGATATGGAATTGGGCCCAATATCTTGAGGGTGGATTTTGAAAAAGTGGAGGACCTCTCTGAAGAACTTTGAGCCGTGCGGTGAGAAGCCACGGTTCATATGGTCAGTAAAAACAATCACTTCACCAGCCCTTGGATTGGGCCGTTCTTTGTCCGGGTTAGGGGCATGGTAAGACATGACGTCTTTTCTTGACAGAAATCCTATGGTGAAGAACTCCTTCAAACATTCCTCAGTTACAGTTGAGGGAACCCAGTTACAGATGGTTGGTGCTTTTAACAACATGATGTTCAAAGACGAACTAAAAAGAAAGGCAACATGCCGGTTCAATTCAATGATGAAATTAATAGTTAAATGATGATAATACAGGGAAGTAATGGCAGCTTAGTTAAGGGATAATGCTATATAAGGAAAAGTAAGCCGGCAGAGTAAGCCGCCATGACTACAGATATTTGAGAGAAGCGAAATCAGCTAAGTGTTGAGACAAACAGGTTTCCCAACTGCTTGGTGTTATTCCAGATCAAATGGTTATTCAAAATGAAAAAAATTCTAGACCTAAAAAGTTTAGCGTAGATAAGTCTGTGGGTTCTAATGGGACCTTCGAACCAGAGAAAGGGACCCGTGGGCATCAAGAGTAGGCACAAAAACGCTACCGCACAAGCATATATGTCTTTTTGGATCAAGAAGAGGCTTGCGGTGGAAGAACACTTACAGTCGCGGGTCTTCTGTGGAGGTCGGCGCCGTTTCTCTGGACCGATTTGGGTTGATGCAGTGGCCAAGGTCGACGGAGATGAAGGAGAAGCGCGACGGTGGTGAGGCTCGAGCAGCAGGAGGGTTGCGAGAGGAAGAAGACGGAGAGAGAGAGAAGAATGAGGAAGGCCGAAGCGTGCCTATTTATAAGGAAAATGTGAACAGACGGGCGTGAAAATCGAGGGATAGCCGAATAATGGTTATCCAACTACACAGATGCCTAGATTCTCAGGAGACATTAAAGATGAAGATCCGTTGGGAGATGATGTCATAAAAGTTTTTTGCATTATCAAAAGATGATGTCACGGCGGGTTACAAAAACTTCTATGAGGATAAGAAGATGGATTTTTGTCTAAGTATTGAAGATTGACAAAAAACGAAGTTCAAAGTCAACCTGGGGCCTAATGTTGGGGATGTAGCTATCAGTTATGACCCGCCTAGGAGGGGCCGGATCAGCCCCAATGGCGGGTTACACAAGAAAACCAGTAAACATTCAAGACGATAGTTTGTCAAATCTTATAGAAGGCCCAAAGGCCTGGAGGCGGCTTAAGGCCCGGTATTGTGAACTGCCGTATGTAAGGAAAGACTTGTAAAGAAAAGCATGTAAAGGAAGTCACCGAGCCGGACACGATTATGGGCCGGCCGGGACTCTATAGACCACCAGGCGTCAACACGTGTATATAAGGGGATGACCCGGTGGCGGCTTAGGGCAAGAAACAAGAGATCGATAACCAAGCCGACGAGTTAAGCCTCTTGGTGATCGAAACCCCCAGCAATACCAACACAACTAGACGTAGGCTTTTACCTTCATCGTAAGGGGCCGAACTAGTATAAAACCTCTCGTGTCCTTTGTCCCGATTAACCCCTTTAAGCTTCCTAGTTGCGATGGCCCTACGACTAAGTCCTTTCTCTAGGACATCTGCCGTGACAATTCCATGACACCATGTGTAACTTATGTTGCTCATATCTTCTAGGCCGTAGCTCCTAATTAATTGAACCTTATATGTAACTTGACTAGAAAGACGCGTACATCATCATGGTGCACTTTAACTTGTTGTTTAACAACTTCAACATAATGTGCTATTCAGATCTGGACCAATTCCAAAATTTTCATATGGGGACTTTCCAGAATTGTTATGTGTTGTTTCCGGCCTCATTTAAACTTGCTTTGGTTTGAGGTTCTTGTATGCATCATCCCTTGCCATGAGTAACATCATGTAGCCTTGTCATGCATCATACTTTGTTGAGCATCATGTTATGTTTATGTGTTTTGTGTTTACCGTGTTGTTTACTTTTTCCGGTTGTGCTCCTTCTCGATAGTTCCTGTTTCGTTGCGATTGTGAGGATTCGTTCGACTACGTGGGATCTTCTTCAGGGACTCGTTCTTCTTCCTAGCGGGATTTTAGGCAAGATGATCGTTACCTTGGATACCACTACTATCTTTGCTTTGCTAGTTGTCTCGATGCTATTGCCATGTCGCGCTACCTACCACTTGTTTATCAAGCCTCCTTAATTGCCATGATAGCCTCTAACCTTTCCCACCATCCTAGCAAACCGTTGTTTGGCTACGTCACCGCTTTGCTCAACCCCTCTTATAGCGTTGCTAGTTGTAGGTTGTTCCATGTTGGGACACGGATATCATGGGATATCACAATATCGCTTATTTAATTAATGTATCTATATACTTGGTAAAGGGTGGAATGCTTGGCCTTATGCTCGGTGTTTTGTTCCACTCTTGCCGCCTTAGTTTCCGTCAAACCGGTGTTATGTTCCTTGATTTTGCGCCCCTAACACGATGAGGGTTTATCGGCCCCTCTTGATAGTTCGCTTTGAATAGAACTCTTCCAGGAAGGCCCAACATTGGTTTTAGTCAACATAATAACTAAACATGATAATACATTTGATGCATAGGGAGTTAGCACTACCCGAGGTTCGTTATTCAACATAATAGAGGGGGGCCAGTGCTGATGTTGTTGGTCCCAAACGGGCAGCCTGCAGGGCCACCACAGGGAAGCCTGGGAACCTGGTTTTACTCATAGCTTGTCCCATCCGATCATGGCCTGAGACAAGATACGCACGGCTACTATCAGGGTGTCGGCACACCGGGAGGTCTTGCTAGACTTGTTGTACCATTGTTGAAATGTCTTGTGCACCGGGATTCCGAGTCTGATCGGAGGGTCCCGAGATGGAGGATTGCCTCCGCGGATCGTGAGCTTGTCATTGGCTAAGTTGGGATACCCCTACAGGGTTTAAACTTTCGAGAGTCGTTCCCGTGGTTATGTGGCAGATGGGAATTTTTAATATCCGGTTGTAGTGGACTTGAACTGAACTCAATTTAAAATACACCAACCGAGTGCATAACTGTGTCTGTCTCTTTTCGGGTGCGTTCGAGAAGAGAACACAGTGGGGTTATTTTTGAATGTAAGTAGTTCAGGATCACTTATTGATTATTACTAGTTTGCGACCGTTTGCGTAGTTTCTCAACTTATTCTTGTACTCGTAAGTTAACGACCATACAATGCTTAGTGCTGCTGCAACCTCACCACTTATCCTTTCCATACTCATTAAGCTTTGCTAGTCTTGATAACCATGGTAATGGGATTGCTGAGTCCTCGTGGCTCACGGATTACACCAACAACAGTTGCTGGTACAGGTAATGCGATGATCCGACGTGAGAGCGATGTTTGCTTGTTTTGGAGTTCTTCTTCTTCTTCGTTGATCTTGGGATAGGCTCCTGATCGGCAGATGTATGTTCTTTGGTGTATTTCATGTGGCATTGTATGCCTTTCTAGGTATCCCTAGCTATTATGTAGTGGTGTGATGTCATGATATCCACCTTGCAAAAGCATTTCAATATGTGGCTCTATCTTTGGTGGGACCTTCGAGTTCCTCTCGGATAGGATCGCATATTGGGCGTGACATGAGATCTGAGAGAGAAAGATATGAAATATTACTAAAACATAAAACAAAGTAAAAGTAAATAAAATACAGCGAGGTATTTTTGGATTTCTTTGGTTTATAGATCTGAAAAATATAGAATAGAAATTAGACCCGGGGGCAATAGGTTTCACTAGAGGATTATCTCTTGAAGTAAATAATACGGCGGGTGAACAATTTACTGTTGAGGAATTGATAGAAAAGAGCAAAGTTATGACGATATCCAGGCAATGATTATGCATGTAGGCATCACATCCGTGTCAAGTAGACCGAAACGACTCTGCATCTACTACTATTACTCCACACATCGACCTCTATCCAGCATGCATCTAGAGTATTAAGTTCATAAAGAACGGAGTAACGCCTTAAGTAAGATGACATGATGTAGAGTGATAAACTCAAGCAATATGATGGAAACCCCATCTTTTTACCCTTGATGGAGACAATACAATACATGCCTCACTACCCCTACTTTGTCATTGGGTGAGGACACCGCAAGATTGAACCCAAAACTAAGCACCTCTCCCATTGCAAGAACAACCAATCTAGTTGGCCAAACCAAACTGATAATTCAAAGAGAAATACAAAGATATCAAATCATGCATATAAGAATTCAGAGAAGATTCAAATAATATTGGTTTGGCAATATTTCTGAATTTAAAGGCCAAATATTAGGGTTGGAGGACTCCCGTGGGGCCAACAAGCCTGGGGGCACGTCCTAAGGGCTTGTGGAGCCCTCATGACTATTCTGCCTTCCTCTCCAAGTCCTACGTGTGTCTTCTGGTCCAAGAAAATCATCGTGAAGTTTTATTCCATCTGGACTCTGTTTGATATTCCTTTTCTGTAAAACTCAAAAACAAGGAAAAAAAGAAACTGGCACTAGGGTCTGGGTTAATAAGTTAATCTCAAAAATAATATAAAATAGCATATTAATGAATATAAAACATCCAAAACAGATAATATAATAGGATGGAACAATAAAAAATAGATACGTTGGAGACGTATCACCCATGCACATGCGCATCGACGGTCGCGTAGTCAGACACCAAGGCAAGGCATCAAGTCAAACCAGAAAAGCCACTCTTCGTGAGATCAAGGAAAGCATTAAGGAGAGCAAGATAGTTGTGGGCCACCTTGGGAAGGCCTCCCTTACCGGGTAGGAGAACCTGGCAGGGTCGAGGCCGCTCCCAAGAACAAGTCCAGAATCGCCCCGGCAGGCTTGCCGGGGTCGCCAAGATCAAACCCTGCCAAGCTCCTTCAACATGGAACCTTCACTGAGGCACCACCGCTACACCTCGCCGCACCCAAGTCATTAATCAGCATGGTGTCATGGTGTTAAGCAACCAGGTGGATCCTACCAAGCACGTGGTAGCATCAAGGAGGAGAGATTGGCTTTATTGACACTCGTCTAGGAGGCGTGTCAAGCTGATAAGAAGAGGCAGATAAGCGGCGCGATAGGCTTGCCGAGATATGCCCTCGGCACGACACCCAGTAGTGCATTTAATGAACTGTGTCCTAACTACCAGAGTTAGGTATGATAGCACTGCTAGCTATCTAATCACACCCAAATGATTTTTTTGCCATTATGGTCACCCCTTAACCTATAAAAGGAGGCCCGAGGCAACCTAGCAAAGGGTTCGAACACTTCGACCCTCTCGTACTTGTAAGTTCACGTTGCTCTCCCGAAGGCACCCTTGCCAGGCCAGAGCACATTGAGCCTTCATCCACCCCCAAATCAATCCATCAAACCAGGAGTAGGTTTTTACGCTGCAAAGCGGCCTGAACCTAGGTAAAAGAGAGTGAGTCCATCGTCGTGATGTCCCTCACTTCTTCCGCTCTTTGTGCAACGCGGTCGTCCCCATGCCGGACCACAAAGTAGCACCCTTTTCCCATAGGTGATCCTGCTTCCAGGCCGACATCTTCGGTGCGCCAGGTAGGGGGAGTCGCCTGAGCAAACCTGAAGTAGTGACCAACGCGTCAATATTCATCGACCTTTGTCATCCATGGCTCCCAATAACAAGAGCAGAGACACATCGCATCCTTCCTCCTCGAAGGCTCCATTACCCGTGACTGCGTGCGCTACAGGCGCTTTGCCCTGGATCGATGGGGCCGGCGAGGCGATCAGTGCCACCAACACTCCCGCTGTAGCTGGGGCGGGGGCCATGGACACGACCCAACCCAACCCCTTCAGCATGCCGCTGATCAAGCTCCCGCCGGCACGGGCCATGGAGATGCACAACTTCCTCCCGCTCATCCCATTGGCATGCTCAACCAACGCGAGATCGACGCCCGCTACGATGCGGACCGAGATCCGTTGGCTGCACCGCCCGGAGGGGTGGAGATAGGGCATGCGCCCCGCCTAGCATCGAGCGAGCGCAACAACACCCCAAGCAGCGCCATCGACCCCTAGAGACCATGCCCGCATGGGAAGGGCCCGACTGACCAAGAGCCTATTCCACAAGAGCATCCTCGACCGTGTTGAGTCCCTCTGGCTACTGATCTAAGGCGGCGAGAGCCCGACAGTGCTCCTTCTGGTTCATCGAGGAGTCGAGCGGTGTCGCACCCTGCCTCCCACGCCATCCTAGAAACAGCGACTGAAGCGGTAGCGAGAGCTCACACTACAAAAAAGACACATCCGTGACATTTTGGGTCGAACAAATTTATTTCTGTCATGCTTATGACACTTCTATGACGATAATTGTGACAAAGCCCAGTATCATCATAGATGTGGTGGGCTCCTACTTCTATGACAAAAAATCATGACAAAAAATGGGATTTTCGTCCTGGGCGGGCTGGAGACGCACCTGCATGATATTCTTTGGGTCGTCCATGAGGGAAAAACTCATGGTAGAAGCGAGGGCGAGGAAACTTTCAGGGAGTTCCCGGTTACGGTGGGCGGTCGGGGCCGAGCGATGAACGGAGGGATTGCACATTTCTCTCACACACGTACGCGCGTGCGTAAGAAGCGTTGGTCTCTAACTGAACCCGATCGAGGCATTCGCCTACTGAACCCGAGTGATTACACTGGCTACGTGTTACTAAACCCGAGCGATCGATCGATCCCTGGCTGTTAACTGAACTTGATTGAGGGATTACTTCGCTACTTCTGCTAACTGAAGCCGATAAACAGTGAACGTGGGGGTTGGTTGAACGAGTCGAGACGTACGTGGTTGGGGTTGGATGAACAGTTCCTAGTTGGGGTTTGATGAATAGGACCCCGTGATATTAGTAGTAGGCCGTTGCCGCTGGATGAACAGGACCCTGAGCGGAGGGTCGCCACAGTCGAGCTTGTTGGGGCTGGATGAACAAGATCCCGTGGAGGGCTGGTTGAACAGTATCCGGTGGAGGGATGGACGAACAGTACCCCATGGATGAACAGTAGCTGGTGGAAGCAGGAGGAACACGCGGTGGATGAACAGTGTAGGTGGAGGCTGAAGCAAGTCGACGGTGAGTGAACAGTAGCCCGTGGTCTCCCGTTTTGCGGTAAGCCACACCCCTCCGATGAACAAGACCCCCCATTTCGATCGTAGCACTCCAACACAAGTCTGTTTCCTCCGTTTTTTGGTACGCCACACCCCTCCGGATGAATATGACCCCTGTTTTGACCGTAGCTGGTCGAACAGAAGGCCGTTTCCTACGTACTACAGTACACCAGACCCCATTGCGGCTGTTTCATCCAAGCTAGTTGGCTCTCGTTGAACATGACACATTCCGACCCAGTCTGTTGCCTCCCGATGAACAGGAAGCTATTTCTCCGTTCTGACCCAGCTGGTTGGTTGCCCGATGAACAGGACGCCGTTGTTGCCGTCCGTTGCCTATCCATGTGCACGAGCCTTGGCCATACATATGCGCGAGAAGGCGTTCGAGACCCCACCCATATGTACGTACGTGGACGTATTTTGTGGCATGTGGCTGTACATACGTGTACACGGTTTACAAGGGACTACCTGAATAGCTACGTCGAGGGCTCCACTACTACATGTGTCGCTTCTTGCTCGGCCACGGTTCATCGTTGCAGAGATAAAGATTGGCCAGTATGTACACGTTCGCGACAATGCAACGCACGCTTCGACCAGGTGGGTCCTGGCTGTCAGGGAGGACAAGGAGGCACTTCCTTGCATGCAAAGTTATTGATGGTGGGTCTGAGCTGTCAGGGACATGATTCATTTTTTCGCGCGCAATATGGAGGCACTTCCTTGCATGCGAAGATGCATCTGGCGGGTCCATCTATCAGCACCACCGCGTACACTACTCTTCCGATGGTTGTCATTCGTTGACCACATTGACCACGCCGTGCGGACAGTACCTAGGCGGTGGATGACCACGAGGCCTAGGAAGGGAATGACGCTGAGCCAGGGAAGACGAGGCGGGTGGATGCCCATGCGAAGGGGGGTACGAGGGTTCACTGGTTCGGCTGCGGTGTAAAGCTGCCATCGCTAGAGAATAACAGGGGGTGTGGGTGAGTAGAGGGAAGTCCTGGCCAGTAGTAATATGGCCGGGCTGTGAGGCCTGCATGGCAGCACAGCCGGCCACGGGAGGCTGGAGCAGGTGGTATGGCGGGCGCAGGTTTGGGTGGCTGGAGCAAGAAGACCAGAGGTTGAAGACACAGCTAGGCCGTTGGATTAACATCCAACGGTCAGTGCAGCTAGAATCATTTATTGACTAAGTTTACAAAGCCCTGAGTACGTGTTAACTTAGTAGGCCCACAAGTCAGCCTCCAAATCTGGTGGGGTCCTAGCTAGCAGGGGGGATATATTTTTTTGCATAATAAGGTGGCACTTCCTTGCGTGCGAAGTTGTTTTCTAGTTTTGTTTATTTCTTCTTTTTCGAGTTAGAATAAAAAGAAAACAATTTAGCATCTTCGGTACAATCTATATTGTCATGAAAATGATCATAATAAAGATGGTGTGTCCCAGCTGTCAGGGAGAGGAAACTTTTTATTTCCGCTTAATAAAGGAAGCACTTCCTTGCGTGCGAAGATGTAGCTGGTGGGTCAAACCTGTCAGGGGGAGAAATTATTTGTTTTCGCATAATACGGGGGCACTTGCTGTGTGCGGCCATGGACCGTGTGGGTCCCCACCGTCAGCAACTCCATGTACATGCCTCATTCGATGGTTGTCGTTTGTTGACAAAGTTGACCATGCTGCGCCGAGAGAACCAATGTAGTGAATGATGGCGAGTCCTAGGAAGGCAACGACCCGGAGCCGGCGACGGCACAACAGTGGATGCCCACGCGGAGGGGAGTACGAGGGTTCATTGGTTCGGCTGCGGTGTGAGGCTGCCATCGCCAGAGAAGAACATGAGGTGTTGGTGAGTAGAGGAATGGCCTGGACGGTGTTTGGGAGTATGGTGGGCCAGTAAGCCTGCCAGTAGCACAACCGGCCATGGGAGGCTGTAGCAGGCGGTACCGCCGGTGGTGGTTTGGGCAGCTGATGCAAGAATATCCGAGATTGAAGAAGCACTACAGCCGTTTGATGGACATCCAATGACAACTGCTGCTAGAATCGCTTCTCGACTATAAGTTGACAAAGCCTTCCGTATGCGTCACTGACTATAATTCTCAGAAATATAGTAGGCCCACAAGTGAGCATCACATTTGTGGCAGAGAACATATAGCCCATTTGCAATTTGTAATAATGTACAACCCATTTTTGAATTCTAATGGAATTTACTACAACCCATTTACAGTCAGTTAAAATTACAACCCATTTTCTAGCCAGGACAAGGATTAATAATTTCAACCAACCACTCAAAACAGAATTCAACCAAAAATCCCACATTTTGATGGGATCTGAAATATTTTTATCCTAAAAATTCAAGTCAGATTAAATATAATTTCAAAATGAATTTGTATTAGGTAAAAATCTAACGAAATATTGCACGCACAATAATTAATGTATTAAAATTTTCAAATTCAAAACATAATATTTTTGAAACTAATTACCTGTTTGGTGTGTTTTTGTACATTACAACAAATTTTTTATAATTACAACCCATTTATTATTTCTTAAAGCCCATTTTCTTGTTATGCCTAATGCATCCCTCCTAGGAAAGATTTACAGCCCAGCGGGGTGGAGAATAACAAGTTAACCTGGATTGGGTATTTTGCAAAAAAGGTATAGCTGGGCTAGCCAATTTAACCTTGAAAAAAATAATATATCGGATGGATATTTGGTCGACATAAAATAACAGCCTGGGCTAGATGGGCCACAGCCCGCCTGGCTGATACCCTGCTCCTCTGAACAACAACAAAAACATTGCTCAAGAAAAACTCTGCTTACACCTAAAAAACAAATACTTCTTGAGCTGCTGGGTCCCAGTTGTCAGCCGCTCCTTGTGCATTTCTCTTCTTAATTGACTATATAGGTTGACAATGGTGTGCGGCCATGATGTCAGGAAACAAGGAGGAAGAAAGAAAAATATAGTTGTATATAATAAGGTGGAACTTGCGTACATACGGCTATGGCCCTGGTGGGTCCCTATTATCATCCTCTCCAAGTAAAGTCATCTCGTGATTCGTCATGTTCATTGACCATGTTGACAATTATCGGAGCCACAGCGAGTGCAAAAACTCAAAGGACGACGGAGAGGGCCTCGCAGGCCCTACGGATGATCTGACATAGCACCTGCTGCTCATTCAGGAAGCCAAGATCACCGGACACCTATGAGCACCTTTGATAGACTGAGCCGGTATGAAACAGTAAGGCCACGCTTGAGAGCTCTACATTGTTTCACACCTGTATTAAGATACAAGTGTAATTTACTCGTCACCAGAAACAACGCGTAAAATATAAGCGTAATGAAACCGACGGCCTGAGGTTTGTAACAAAAACGGGCGAGTTACGCGTGTAATTTGAGAGACCAGTGTATATTTTACTAGTCAAAATAGACCAACCAAGCGCTTTGTCTAAGACCATCTGCTTTTATTTACAAGTGTCGGTTTTACAAGCGATTTTGGTTGGAAAACGACGATCCAATCACGGCCTAAGATGATGAGTTGGTCGGAAGATCATATGGTTTCACCTCTAACCTACACGAGTTGTCATATAGGCTATGAATGAAACATAAGATGATGAACTTCTTAAGAGAAGAAACAAGAGAAGTGGATGAGTGTCTTAACATGCAAATCACTAGCATTAGATCAACATGCAAAACAATATGAAGCATTATTCTCAGGAGGCACGGTGAATAGCTCGTGATGCCGCATGCCACAACATTCCAAGCTCAACTTTGCAATCAAACTCACAAGGCCTGGCATTACATAGAGAACATTCAGAACAAACTATTAAAATACCTTACATTAGTCAAAATTCATGTGACTATGCATCTTAGCAGAGTAAATATTTACTCATGAACTGAACACAGGAATAGGAAAAAACGATCGACACTGCTCACAGCAAAGGGCGTCCCACTCAAAAATATCAAATGCATGTCTTCTAGCTAACATCAATGAGCAAAACTTGACAAGGTTTTCCAGTTCCAATATATTAAACTAATGTCTTCTTGCTAACATCAATGATTAAACTTTGATAAGCTTTTCCCATTCAAAATATGTAATGTCTATGATTGTGGAAAAGGTAGGGTTCACTATTATGCGTCGGTGCTATACAAACGGTTTTTAACCCCTTTCTGCGACGGCGTTCGGTACCATCACCAAGTGAGTGACGGTGATAAGGGGGGTCCTTCCCACACGACCCAGAAACCATCAGGGATATTCCCTCCTAGCATACACGCTCGGCAAATGAGGTCATGTGCAACCGGCGAGCGCTCAAATATGGAAGTACGTATAGTAGAGCTAAAAATACAATTATACAGGCAAAATTGTTACTGGTCACAAGTACATACCACATAGTCAGTCCCCGCTAAATGTTTCCGTTCGTATGTACATCCCACACAGTCCCTCCAAGGAAAACATTTCCGTTCACAGGTACATCTCACACTATTTTCCCCGTTAAATCGTTTTGGATAGCGTTGCCATTGCACACGATATTACCAATTTTATCATTTGCATTATTGAATGCATCACACAAGGTGCGTAGAAGAAACTGTGTGGCAAAGGCTGTCCATCAGACACAGTTTTTATGTGGTAAACGTTTGCGCAAGGTGGCCTAACACAAACAGTTTTCAAGAGGATGTCATGTCTGCAGTGGAGATTGATCGCACACGTAGTGGATCCTAGATACGTTTCTGATCTCCATGTCTATCGCAGAGGTTTCGCTTTTGCAAACCGTGTGCAGTGTAATCCCTAATTAATCCCCAATTTAAAAATCACATGTTTTGAATTTGAAAGTAGGCAATAGCTTATTTCATATCCAACCATGTTTATTACAAATATAGGTTCAACCACTAATGCATAATTCGATGCACATGTATATATACTGAAGAACTACAGAAGCACCAAGTAAAGAATGATGAACCACAGTTGTACTAAAGACTGTAAAGAGAGAGGCGAAAGACATTTTGGTTGCTGGAGAAGGTGAAGCGGAATGCCCATATTGTGCCCTCCTCCATGCGTAATGCGCGCACGACTCTAGGCCAACCCCTTGTGATGGCTGCCCGTCCATCCTTCACTGTCTTCATTACGACTTCTCGATGCTCATTATAGTCTACATGAAATACTTTAACCTTCATTGCATGTCCACCAATCATGTACTTTGCGAGGTAATCTTGAGTGAACTGCTTCAGGAACCACCGTGAATGAAAATGATCCAGACATTGTTGTCTAACAACTCATTATGGGCAGTAAAAAGATAAGGTTGCAGAGTTTGTAGTTACCATCCTACAACTCACTGTTGTGTTGGATAGAGCATAAACAAATAATTTGCTTGCCACCATTCGTATCTTTTTGCTAATAATCCTTATTAGTTTCCTCACTTGATGCTTGTTCATGAATATCTCATTGCCCCATACGCAAAAAGGGTCGATGCGTGGATCCTTGCCAAGGGTATATGTACCTGCAAGCAACACGTCAATATTAGAAGCTAACAAGTGTCCAGGCCTGGATCTATATGCACTACAATGTGGAATGACGGGGGGAGTACAAGCCGAGGGATGAAGCTAACCTCGGTGGAAAATGGTGGCCACTCCCGTTGTTGTCCTGCATAAGTAGTGGAAAGGCATGATAAGTACAACAACCTTAACATCAAACAAATATAGAAAAGGTAAAAAACAATATCTCCAAATGATAGCTTGAATGTGTTGGTTTCAGCATGCTGTTAAAGCAGATATAAAATGGGATGCAATGCTGCCGACAGCAACGTTAACAGCCATCAAATATTGCAATTCAAACTGGTATTGTTGAAAATGAATAGAACATAACTAATGCTTAAACATCACACTGGATAAATGTGTAAAACTGAAATAAAGGGCATGTGTTAACTACACCAGGAAGAACTGGAACCAAATATAGCCGTTCAAACTGGTATTGATGTAGTTGAGCAGCACAGTTCCTACTTGCACATAATGAACAACACATTGTGAATGATTGAAATAAACAAGGCATAAATGACCAGTATAAAAACCAAGCATAGCCATTGAAAACTGGACAGAGTCTCAGTGCAACTAACTTAACAAGCAAATGCTCACTGCAAACCTACCTAACAAGTAGATACAGAAAACAAGGCATCTGCTTGATAACTGGACAAATGCAAAAAAAGCAACCTAACAACCAAATACAGATAAACAAGGCATCTGCTTGATAACTAGACAGATGCTCACTGCAACCAAACTAAGAACCAAATACATATAAACAAGGCATTTTCTTGATAACGGGAAAAATGCTCACTCCAACCAACCTAACAACCAAACACAGATAAACAAGGCACCTACTCACTATAAACCAAATATAGCCATTCCTGAAACTGAAGTGGACAATTCACACTGAAACATCACATAGCTCTATTAAACAATACATTTTTGCATAACTAAAATAATTAAACACGGCATAGTTAAAGCACCGCACGGCAAATGCTACTACAACATAGGGTACGGGTTGGAAAGCTAGAAAAGGTAAGATTTGCTGATAGAATGTTGCCTCACATTTCATGGACGGGATCCTTCCAGTTGGAAGAGCACAGACCCATGGTGCGGTCTCTGATGTCATAGATGGGTTGTTTCACCTTGGAAGAACCTTCATGGGTTCCCTCCTCGTGCTCGTGGTCATGGTCGATGAGATCTGTCTTGCCAATTGAGGATCCCAAGGCGCCGCCGTAGAACATGTCCTTCAGAAATGACAAAATGGGCTCGATGGCGTATAACGCTCGCAAATCCTTGACCGCTTGATGGAGGAGATTAGCTGCAAGGCCGTCGAAGAGATCGACGACGGTTGAACCAGAGTGGTTGGGGATGGACCACTTAACCTGTGACATGGCCCGCGCGAAGCCGTCGCTGTGGACGAGCTTGATGTCGTAGCCATGTTTCCTAAGATATAGTAATACGCTAGCCCACTGACATGAAGCCTTCAGCATGGCAATGTTGTCAACGTCTTCCCTGGCTTCAGCGGTGACGTGTTTCTCTGGGATCGACAGGTCAGGGCGAACGGTGGCCACCTTGCCAACATCCATCGAAGAGGCCATGATAAATGTCTTCTTGGCCAAACTCTCGTCGGGCTCTCCGGGATACGTGGTCGAGCTTAGGCTGCAACATTCTAGAGCAGGGGATGTGGATCTGGCGGGGAGGGACACCGCATGCCTCATCTAAAAACTCAAGGCAGTGGGGCGACGGTATGGGAAACGCTGGGTAACCTGAACTTTATTGTCTAAGCTAGGAGGAACGGACAGACCGACAGGGGTTAGCAGCAGCGCCGGCGGCGGTCACAAGCTAGGGTCCGAGGGGGAGGGGGTGGGTGGGGAGTGTGGAGAGGGGGGTGTTTGAGGATACGCTGCGGCTACTGAAAATTTTAGTAATGGTCGGTGGAGATGGTGGTGGACGAGGGAGGGCGACGGTTCAAATGCCTATATAAGGTCGGTGCTAGAGGAGTGTGGGTGACGGTTGAAGTACGGCGGCTACTAAAATTTGGGAAAAGGAATTGATGCGGGGCGGGAGTGCCCAAGATCGCGCACGGCCCAACAACAATATGTGTGTATGACAATAAGGAAAAGTGGAGTGGAACCCCCGATTTTTGCAACACTCAAGGCGGGTAGTTTGTTTTTATATTTCTAGCTAGCTGGTCTATCGCACACGGTTCGTCCTAATTTCCAAATAAACTTACCCGCCTCTAGCTTACGCAGGTGGTAGTTTTACAGTGCACTTGCATCGCACACGGTTAAGCCAGTACATCCACCCTTTGCTCGCGCTTGCGCTATCGTGGAGATTTTACAGCACACTTGCATCGCACATGGTTGAGACAGTACCTCCACCTTTGCTCGCGTTTGCGCAAGCGTGGTGATTCACAACGCACTTGTATCACACATGGTTAAGATATTATACCTATATCCGTTGAGCGTCTTCAGAGTCTTTGCAGCAAAAAATAACGTTAGAGAGGGTCAGAAGACAGCCACACCAGCATGTGTCCCAAATATATATGAGTGAAAAGGGTGGTCTATGATGTTCAAAATTCCAATGCACAACTTTGAACACGCGGTCCCATAGTTGGGCACGTCGTCGAAGATCGATGAGAGGGGCCAGAAGTCAAGAACCACCTGGAAGTGGCCAAATATATGTAGGAATATTGGGGATGTTTAAAACTTTAAATACACAATGCATAGCGTTGGTGGCACCTGCCTCGCAAACCCGAAATCACCCTTGGATATATGCCGTACCTAGCTAGGATGCTTGGCCCACCACCTCCCACTACGTGTTAGCGGGGCGGATGCACGTAATGATCGATACTTTGGTCATACATGCATGCCACCATGATCTACCATAAGTCGGACCAATGAATCTATCATTTGGTCAAACGACAACTGTTGTTGTCGATAAAATGCTTGGGCCAATAGATTGAACCATCATAAAAGTCACATGAGAGGACCACAAAACAAGCACCCCTTGCATGCGCCCCAAAATGATGTATGTTGGGAAGGGGCATGATGTGTCTTTTCAATATAGAATAATGTACAATTTAGATGTGGTGCCTACCTCTCAATACAGACAACAACCATGAAGGCAAGGTAGTTAAGGACGAGATTCGCAGGGTATGATGTAGGTCGAACCCAACAATCCGAGCATGTGGGAGGGAATCCTGACAACGCATGAGCTCGAGATTTGGTTGAGCGACATGTGACGGTGACCGGCCCTAACATGAACTAGGAGGAATCCATTCATGGCCAACACATACCCCTCATTATCAGTCATCACAAAAATATGCGTGTCATCACAAAAAACGGCACAAGGGAGACATGGTCGATCAGAAGACCCCGTATACACTGCATGCAGCCCAAAAATATGTATGGGTACGATGGTGTGTGATGTGTTTATATCCCAAATGCACAACTTCGTTGGACCACCAACTACATTACAAACCGAACACCGTACCCGATTCCAAGCCTGGTTCAATACATATGATGTCAGTTTCCCAACTTCGAGCCTGCGGTGGCGGCGGGGGGGGGGGGGGTCGTCCCACGCATGCCCTCAAACTTTATTTGGTCTAGAATGGGACACATCTATATCTATACCCCTATATAGTGTATGAATAACTTTGAAAGTTGGTCGTTGGATGAAGCCAATCCGACGATGCAGAGAGGGCAAATCCGAGCACTACTGGCCATTGGATATCATCTACATTCCACCAGATTCGGCCACATGTACTACCTAGAAGACTCCATGGTTGAACTTAAGCATAATGCACAAACCACAAAACACAAGCACTTCTCCTTTGTTTTCTAGAATCTTCCATATCTTAATTGCCCAAACTTTTTTCTTTCTAAATGAATAGTCACATTTTATTTTTACTTTATGCTTTACAATGCACAATTCCATGAATCCTAAAATAGATTTTTTATAGAACTAATTGATTTTGGATGAGATGAACTATAAGAATTAAACGAACATCTACATCATGCATATATGACTCAAAGCTTACATACTATAGTGTGGTATTTATTCATAATTTGGTTACCAAATCTCATGCGTGCAATGCACATGCACCTAACTAGTATCAGTAGGAAACCATCATGGTCAAACCCTTCTCGTTGATGGGTCAAAGGGATAGATTGTGTGGGCCCCCCTAATTGTCGGTAAAGGATAGTATATATATACCTCGGGGAGCCCACAGATATGTGCCGCGTCTATAAGCCGCACAAGGGAGACATGCTTGAGAATAACACCCTGCCCCCTATACCCTGCATGCAACCTGAAAAAGTTTTATATAATCACCATGATAGGTCAAGTCAATCATTCTTTAAATTTTTAGGGCAACAAATAACCCATAAAAACATAGTAGGTTTATATAATCGCCATGACAGGTCAAGCCAATCATTCTTTAACTTTTTAGAGCAAAAAATAACCCATAAAAATATAGTCCACAAATTAGCAAAACAAGGACCCCAAGGTTTATATAATTGCCATGATAGGTCACTATAGAGATATAATATATCTCTATAATGACCGTGTCATGGCATTTAAATGAAGCTTGAGATATGCAACTTCCCACCGGGTCACCCATCCTTGGACTACTCTAGCCCGATCACGCTTAACTCCTGCATTCTATTTGACTAGGCTAGTGGATGGGAAGCCGCCCCTTGCTGATAAGAATTGCCTCCTTGCCATTAAGGTGTTTCACGATGGACACCCTATGGGACCTACTCCCTCGTATCACACACATTTGTGCTTTTAGAAACTGTGTGGGATATTTACATGCCCGGTTTGTCGCCGCTAGCCTTCAATGAGCACTGACACTGGTACGGGAAAACGATGAGAGAAGAGGCGGGAAACCTAGTAGAGAAGGAAGCGTGAGCTAGCACGACACATCCGCATAGTGCTTACCCATGTACTGCATGTGCTGTTGAAAGGGCTTAGGGTTGCCGTTCGATTTAGGAGCATTCAACGGTGCACACGTATGATCCGTGGGGTTTGGGTCCCGGCCAATCAGAACCCACACTCAGATCGCGCGCGCAGCAGGGGGGAGGGGGGCATCAGCCACGGTTTGGTAGGCACACGGCTTTCATGAGTGAACCGTGTGCTATTTGAAAACATTTCATGAGAAGAATCATGGTTTTTAAATCCTCGTAAATCCAAAAATCACTTGAAAATCGTGAAACCTGGCATGGTGTCACGACATGGCACATATATGTCAAGGATTTTTTTTCATCCATTTTGGCGCAAGTTTTATTACAAGCCTCTTACAAACCGGAGCTTCTCTCAAAGAAGCCTTGTGGTTCCATTAGGGAAACGTGTCCCCCTTGTGGGCGAAACGTAATCACGACCTCTTTTCGCCTCGTATTTTCTTCTACACGTAACATGGAACGACAGGATATCCGTGCTAAAATTTAAACATATTCAGGGTTCGTTTGGCCTTTTTATACACTAATTTAGTTTCCTAGGCATTTAATGTCCATAATTGAAATCTGAACTTCAAATACATGCTCCAATTCACCAAAATGGGTAGAAAATTTATACATGTGTCCTTGGGTGCATGTTTAGGTCCCATTCCAGGAATGGGAACGAATTACAACCATACCCACGTCCTGGCTTGTCCTCAAACATTTGGAATCTCAGTTTTTAGATCCCCTTAAATCCTAAACTCACCAAAAAAGTCATCAAAGGTGGCATGGAGTCACGTCAGGGCACATATATGTCGTGGTAAAAACATTGTCCAATTTGGGCCAAGCTTTATTACAAACCTCTTACAAACTGGAGCTTCTCTCACAGAAGCCTCATGGTTCCGACATTGAAACGTGTTCCCCTTGTGGGCGAAACGTAATCACTGCCTCTTTTCGCCTTGTATTTTCTTCCACGGGCAACATGGCACGACATGATATCCGTGCTGAAATTTAAACTTATTCAGGGTTGGTTTGGCATTTTTATACACTAATTGAGTTTCCGATGCATTTAATGTACATAATTCAAATCTGAACTACAAATACATGCTCTAGTTCACCAAAATGGCTAGAAAAATTAAACATGTGTCCTTGGGTGCATGTTGAGGTTCCATGCCAGGAATGGGAATGAATTACAACCGTACCAGTGTCCTGGCTCGTCCTCAACCATTTCGAATCTCGGTTTTCAAATCCCCATAAACCCAAAACTCATCAGAAAGTCATCAAAGGTGTATGGTGTCACGTCATGGCACATATATGTCATGGTGAAAACATTTCCAATTTGGGCAAGCTTTATTACAAACCTCTTACAAATTGGAGCCTGTCGCAAGAACCCTCGTAATTTTGATAGGGAAATGTGTCCCCTTTTGGGCCAATCGATAATTGCTCCCTCTTCTAGCCTCATATTTTCTTCTAGATGCAACACGGAACAATGGGATATTCACGCTAAACTTTGAAATTATTCAGGGTTCATTTGACCCTTTTTATTCATTAATTGAGTTTTCTAGGCATTTAATGTCCATAATTCAAATCCAAACTACAAATACATGCTCAAGTGCACCAAAATGGCTAGAAAAAACGTACATGTTTACTTGGGTGCATGTTTAGGTCCCATGGAACGAATGGGAACGAATTCAACCGTCTCGCCGTCCTTGCTTGGCCACAAACATTGCAAATCTTTGTAAATCCAAAACTCACCAGGAAATCACGAAATTTGGCATGGTGTCACTACATGGTACATATAATTGTCCAATTTTGGCGAAGCTATATTACAAGCCTCTTACAAACCGGAGCCTGTCGCAACCATCGTGGTTTCGGTAGGGAAACATGCCCCTCTTGTGGGCGAAGCGATAATCGCTGCCTCTTCTCACCTTGAACTTTGTTTTCCACAGGCAACATAGAATAACAGTAGTGTCAGGCTGAAATTTGAAACTGTTTAGGGTTCGTTTGGCCATTGTACATATTGCTAATTACTAAGTTTTCTACGCATTTAATGTAGTCCATAATTCAAATTTGAAATACAAGCACATGCTCCAGTGAAGCAAAATGGGTGGGAAATCGTAGATGTATCATTGGGTGCATGTTTAGGTCTCATTTAAGGAATGGGAATGAATTACAAACTTGTCGTCGTCCTGAAACATAGAGAATATCGGTTTTTAAATCCTAGTAAATCAAAAACTCACCCAAAAAACATGAAACTTGGCATGGTTTCAAGACATGGCACATATATGTCGTGGTAAACAAAATCGTCCAGTTTGAGAAGAGGCACACACATTAGTAGGAAATGAAGTCCTTTTTGAAACAAAAAGCTGAGGCGTTAATATCACAAACAGTTGTATTATATTAACCATGTCGAAATTTAACCATACTCAGTGGTGTGCGTGCACCTATTTGATTAGACGGGACAAGCGCGAGAAGTCCGCCGTGCAGGCTCGACGGGACGCGTGCGAGCAGTCCACCGTGCAGGCTTGACGGGACGCGTGCATCTTGTCCACCTCGCAGGCTCGACAGAACACGTGCGAGCAACAAGGTTGCCCATGCTCACCGGGAAGTGAGCTCTTTGACCTCCATGCACCAGCCGCCGCCCACCTCGCTCAAAACTTCTCCATTAATGGGTTAAATAAAGCACCCGGACGGAGGGTGTTTGCTTGTGATCCCATGGCAGCATTTGCTTTGTTCATGTTTTCAAATCGTATTCCGCCCTAATTTAAATTGCCACATAGGGCAACCAATAATACGGCCACAAATAAAATGGCAACAGATAATACAACGACAAATTTACAATGGCGTAGATAATAATTGTCTTACATATTCCGGATAATTTAAAATGCCACATGCGGCAAAGCCCGGAAGACACGGGGCAAGAGAAGAAGGAAATTCTAGCTCCTTCTTCAATTCCTCGCGGCTTTGCTTGAAAGCAGCCACGGATTCCTCCGCCTCCTGCTCGCACTCGATCTGGAGCTTCCTCAAGTCACCCATCAGTTCCTCGACGACCGCTGTCAGTGTCATCCCGGAGGCACTACTCTGCTCATGCAGCATCTTCTAGCCGGCAGCCTCCTCCTCCTTCTCGGCGAGTGCCTTGAGGAGCTTCGCATTATCACCCATGAGTTTCTCGACGAGGCCAGTCGTCGTGTCAACCGAGGCATCGCGGATGTTGAGCAGCTTCATCAAGCCATCGACCAACTACTGTTGTGTAGTCACGCCAGCGAGAATGTCGTCTTCACCAGCAAAGGAATTCAGGAACGCTAGCTCATCGCGATGGCCGATGCCGCGAATGTGCTTGTGAGAGCCCTCGCGTGCCCGTGAGAGCTCCTTAGTGCCCCGGGACATCTCTGCTGCTGCGGCGGCTTCGCGGCGGGATGGGACCTCTCTAGTGCTTCCGTAGCCTTGGTCTTTGCTTCCTGGTTATATGTCCACCCTAAACTCCTCCTATCGGTAATGGCGGAACGACTTGACAGGAAAGACCAGTTTTCTTGGTGATGAGGAGAGGAACTGTGAAGTAATTTTCGAGTGGGTAGATTTTATAGCCCGGTGCTAAGTGTGATATTAGTTTGATAGGTATGAACAGATTTGAAATTACTTATTGCATTGTAATCTGCAATGTGACGAGAAACAAGGTCAAAGTTTATTGATGGCAGAAGGTTGACCTCGTGGTTGCTCGCCGTTGAGGCGGCCGTAGCGTGCTTTGCTCACATACGTCTGCGCGTTTTGCTCGCCATTGAGGCGGCCGCGGCGTGCTCCACTCCGGCGTCCCTGCGCGCGCCCTGCTCACCGTTGAGGAAAATTTACAATGGAAAAGGTTAATAATTCTTAATAATTGTCTTACATATTCAGGATAATTTAAAATGTCACATGCAGCAAGGCCCAGAACACTCACGACCTACATATGCATACAATTATAATAAAATATAAGCTAAAAGGTGAGCTGGCGGCCTTCCGACGATGGTTTTCTCGGACTCCATGATCAGCATAGCACCCTTGCGGCCATTCACTCCAAGTGTCCCGACCCACCTCCGCCTACCGAGTTGCTGGCGCTGGAAGGCTCTTGGGGCTGCTGGGCCTCTCCCAGAAGAGCTTGACAACGTGCAATCGCGCGCATGACAACTCCACGGAACCGCTCCATTTCCATGTCTCTGGCCTGGTAGCAAATTCCACCCATCACATGCATCCTCAAGATATCACGTTGGCGATGTTCTACTTCATTGGGGACGTCAACTCTGCCAAGGATGCGCTCAAGCCTGGCCACCACATCATCGGGATCGAGGTTGACATGACAACCGCGGGCAATGATCAAGCCGCGGGCTACCTGTGTCTTTAGTGAATCACAGAGGTCCTCTGCCCATTCCTTGTGGGACATCAGACTCTTGATGAGCACTGATGACGGCAGCTCTTCGGGTGGGTCCTCGATCATGCCACCGAGCAGCTCTGGATCTTTTGCACGGTGGATGGCAAACTGCTCATCACACCTCCTCTACAATATGTCGATTGTGCTCCCAAGGACTGTGATGCCGATATCGCTGCCGATGGGCCATGATGCTGGCACCGCCTGATGAAGCTCTTTCTCCCCGACCTGCTCTAGCTCGTTCTCCTCGCCAAAGATATAACGCAGGTAGTCTTCAACGTCGAAGCATTGGTCGTTGCCTGGCATGCTTGGAATAACTAATGGTAGATGGGTGAGGACTAGATCTGCGCAGAGTGTCACGGCGATGCGTTGCCATCTGGGTTATATGCAGCAAGCCATTAGCTGGTGGCGGGAAACCGATGAGGGTAGAGGCTCGGATTTTACAATTCACCCATGTGGAGTGCGGGAAGCATTCCCTGGAGCGCGGGAACCATTCCCTGTAGCGCGGGAAGACTAAGTGGAGCATACACACAACCCGAATATTGTATCTGGTGCCACGTGTTATTTATCACACAAGTGTTAACATAAGGAAATGTATGTGCAACTTACTAATCATCGCACACGAGTACTCGCAGGCGCACCGTGTGCGATACTCCTAGCCACCGCAAGAAACTAGTGTGCATTTTCAAAGTTTTTCGTACACACAGAATCACACATGAACTAACTGTATTAACCGTCTGTGTTGTAATTTCTCATCGCAAAATAGTTCATCCGAATCGGCTATTTGCCACATATCACACATCTTGTTAAGTCGAACTGTTTCTATTGTGTTCGCTAATTGAAAATAGTTTGTCCGAGTGAACCGTAAGCCCTATATCACACACACCTTGATCTGGCTAACCATTTCTGTTGCACTCCCTAGTAGCAAACAGTTCATTGAAGCAAACTATATGCCATCTATTGCACACACATTGATATGGCTGCCCGTTTCTGTTGTTCTGCCTCATCGCAAACAGTTCGAACGGGTTAACTGTGTGCCTGGAATCGCACATGCAACTAAAATCTGAACCATGTTTGATGGCTCTGCCATCGCAAATGTTTTGCACCCTTTTTGATGATTTTTTACATCCCCGTTTGTGATTACTGCATCGCACACAGTTTTGTCAAAGGGTGTCTGATCATAGTGTCGCGTTAGAAGCATCCTGCAGTAGTGGTTTGTCATCAGTTTGCACACTAAAATGGCACATGGAGTCAGATTAACCAGCGTATCTTTTTGTCCAGTTCAATTGAAATCAAATCGTATTTATATGCTGCAAGAAAACAAAGACACATCAACACACACATGAATATTGGCCCCATTGTTAACCCACCAATCGATGGACTAAAAAACTAAAAGTACGGTAAACAGATTACCATACCCAGATGCCCCATCATTGTTTCTTAGAGTGACATTGATAGACTTGGAGTACCATCCTGGCTTCTTGTACTTGTTTGGGCACTTGTTTGCCCAGTGTTACTCTAAACCGCAAGTAAAGAGCCATCTCTCTTTTTTCTTTCTTCTTACCCTTCTTAAAGGTAGTATTCTGCTAGACAGAGTTATTTCCCTTGAACTTGTGGGAATTGTTCTGCCTTGAAGATGTTAGTAGCTCCATTCAGATGGGCATGGTTTGTCATTAGTTGGCACATTGAAATGGCACATGGAGCCGGATTAACCAGCGTATCTTTTTGTGCAGTTCCACTGAAATAAAAAATGTCTTGCGTAGCATGGTGGATTTTGTATTTATATGTTGTAAGGAATTGAACACGTTGGGAGCTCCATTCATGTAGATAGTCCAGTGGCTCAAGGTGACGATGAATGATTAGAGAACCATTCGATGTATTGTACATGATGAAGTATTATGGAGGACACGAACCATCTGAACATTTTGTGCAGTTCCACTAAAATCAAGCTGAGCATCCTTGTCTGCATAAATACAGAAAAGCATGATGAAAATAGTGGTACTAGTTGATTACACATATGATTAAAACTATAATCATCTTCATTATCTTAATAGGAAAATAGAGCAATACAATAGGTTGAATTAAACATTTATTCAAAACAATACAACAATATAAGTAGCACAACATAACAAAGCACAATCATGTGGGTGAAGGTCGATACTGATCTCGTTTGTTATAGTTGTGTCAGCAACTAACTTGGGCATACCTTTTTTTATGGAGTGAATTTTCCACTCCATGTGTTGTTGAGTTGCTCATGCTCTATGCGGACTAGTCATGTCACCAGCGTCTACTAATACTCTATAAAGCTTCTCGGTCATTCCTTGTGTAATGTAGCACAAATAGTGACTGCTTTTTTCTGCAAAGTGGAAAGACCAACTGGGCCCAATAATGCAACAGGTTGCCTTAAACACATTGGCTCCTTTTGTGCAGTTCAGCTAAAATCAAAGTCGAAATAGAACCAAGCAGAAGTTTTGATATCCCTTTATGCAACAATAGGTATAAGGGAAACAATTACTGAGAAATAATGGTTGATGACTTATACTCCCAGAAGAAAAAACATCTACCTTATCTTAATGGGAAACAAAGGAGGAGAGTAGAAATTCTCAAACAATGTGATTCATTCATATTAACTGAGGCATTATCTTAACAATACGTTGTTTCAACACGTATAAAGAATGACAAAGCAAAAAAGTGCCATTCCTAACACAATGCGACTGATTCATATTAACAGAGACATTATCAATACCTTGGTTAAACATGTAGAAAGAACTACATAGCAGGATAGTACCATTTGTAAACCACTGTAACTGATATGTAATAACAGAGACATTATCTCAACAGTACATTTCTTAAACATGTACTCCAGCCGATCCCTAACAGAAATGGTACTCCCGCCGATCCCTAACAAGTGCGGCAGTTTTGAACTAAGACTCAATAGTTAATTCTGAGAGTGGCATTGCTTAATTTTACCAGTGGCATTAGATTACCAAAAAGCATAAACAGTTCCAGGGGAGAGTGGACGCAACACCACCATGTGCTTCCAGCTACTTATAAAGGGGGTGATGCAGAGTTTGTTGTAACAAAGCAACAAGCATCATGTCTGGGTTGGTCCCATTTTTTCACTTAATGGGAAAATACAACAATTCAATAGCTTCAATTCAACATTTATTTAAAACAGTACCAATACAAGTAGCACAACATCACAAAGCACACTGCACGATCATGTGGATGAAGGCAGGTACTGACCTTTCATGACACAGTCAAGATCACCTACCAATCTGCCAACACGAATAGGAAATCCAATCTTTCATGATGTAGTTCAACTAAATCAAGCAAAGTCGCCGGTGTGACATTTAAGTTCGCTATAGCAACAAGTTGAATAGATATCCCTGTTTTAATAGAGGCAAAAAGGAAACAATTACTGGCCAATAAGGGAGGATGAAACATACGGCGACAAAAAAAGCATCTAACTTATCTTGATGGAAAACAAAGTAGGACAATAGCATTTCTAAAACGACTGCATTAATTCATATTAACAGAGACATCATCTTAAAACAACATTCGTTAAAAATGTAATTTACTTTTAACAGTGGCATTGCCTCAATTTTCCAGCTGCATTCTTAGATTAACAACAGAAAAATAGTTGTATGGGACATGGGACATGCCAGCACCATGTGCGTCCACACATATAAATGGGTCATGCAGAGTATGTTGCCAAGCAGCATATCTACATTGGTCCTATATTTGTTCTCTTTGAACCTTTTTCCTATGTGAGGGCGGAAAATCTAGTCCTGCACAAACTACCAGACCACCCAATTTCTTTGCTTTTTCAACAAAGAGATTGATTCCTTACAGATGTGTGTACTGGGTTATCCCCTTTTTCCCTTTTCGACCAACAAAGCGGCTGGATAGCCAGTCTATACTACTTTCCCTCCCTCCTTTCCTCATTGAACCACGTCCTAGATTCATGCTCCACCCCACACCACCCTTCTTTCCTCTTTGAACCAAGACCTAGATTCGACTACAGAATCAAAAAAGATCCGCATGCTGCTAGAGCAATGACGGTTTCAAAAAAAGTTATACCTTAGGGTCATTGGGATGTGGCTAGGGATGCGGCGGGAGGCCGGATCTTCCCACACTACGTATGACATCGAGGAAGAAGGGGTCGGTGGCCCTCCCGCGTAGAAGCTGGGTGAAAGAGAATAGCGTAGTCGGCAGTGGATTGCCTCCCTCGCCAAAGGCAACAGAGTGAACGCTGCACCTCCTCCCCTTCCCGGTGCGACGGGGTTCGGACGGCTCCTTCACCAGCTGTGAAGGGGGAGAGAGACAGAGGCCAACACAGTCTTGTTTAGATCTGGTGAAGAGGGTGAGAGACTATGAATATAGAAAACCCTAGCAAAGGAACGCTAAGCCTCCAACATGTATATAGATATGTAGTGTGACAAGAGTGTCGAGAGGGCAAACCCTAGCGAACAAGTGCTGAGGCTCCAACTTATATAGTAATCGTGTATAACACTACTAGGAAAAGGGCTATTGATGAAATGGATACTAATGGTGTCGGGTGGTAGGTGCGACATATGCCAACGGGTGGCTTATCATTGTGGGAGCCAGTAAGACGTCGCCGGTGCCTGGAAACGGGATGAGGCGAAGACATGCACGCCGGCGAATCTTACCCAGCTTCAGGGCTCTCCGTGGAGATAACACCCCTACTGCTGCTCTGCGGGGTCTCTGCATGGTCACTAGATGAACAAGTAGCTACACGGTGCTCCTTGAGCTGTTTGGCGAGAGGAGGAAGAAGGGCACGGCTTGCTCTCTTCTCCTCCCTATGTGGTGTCTAAGACTAGCAGGGATTGATCTCCCTTTGCATGGATGCCCCGGGGGGTTTATATAGGCCTACCCCCGGGGGTACAATGGTAATCCGGCTGGGCGTGGGGCCCAGCCGTCTGTGTCTACGCTCTCCGGCTTCTGCGCCAGCTGCTGGGGCCTGCCGGCTAGTGGGTCCCGCCGGCTGCCGGCTCCTTGGTCGACAGGCAGGCCCCACTGTCAGGGCCTTGTCGGCGGCTGGTTACTGTTGCTCAATCTTGGTGGCGAGGGCTTCGCCAAAGTGGGCGTGGCTACAGTGCCGCCGCCCAGTGGGCGATCACTGTAGCCCCACCGCGTCACGTGATCCATATCAACTAAACCATATCCGATCATCACATGACATGGAGTAGTTTTCAATGGTGAAAATCTCTATGTTGATCATATCTACTATATGATTCACGTTCGACCATTTTGTCTTAGTGTCCCGAGGCCATATCTGCATATGCTAGGCTCCTTAATTTTAACCCGAGTATTTTGTATGTGCAAAACTGGCTTGCACCCGTTGTATGTGAACGTAGGGCTTATCACACTCGATCATCATGTGGTGTCTTGGCATGACAAATTGTAGCTATGGTACATACTCAGGGAGAACACTTATACCTTGAAATTTAGTGAGGGGTCATCTTATAATGCTACCGCCCTACTAAGCAAAATAAGATGCATAAAGGATAACAATCACATGCAATCAAAATATGTGACATGATATGGCCATCATCATCTTGTGCCTTTGATCTCCATCTCCAAAGCACCATCATGATCTCCATCGTCACCGGCTTGACACCTTGATCTCCATCTTAGCATCATTGTTGTCTCGCCAACTATTTCTTCCACGACTATCGCTACCGCTTAGTGATAAAGTAAAACAATTACATTACGGTTGCATTTCATACAATAAAGCGACAACCATAAGGCTCCTAACACTTGTTGATAACTTTACAAAACATGATCATCTCATACAACAATTTATATCTCATTACGTCTTGACCATATCACATCACAACATGCCCTGCAAAAACAAGTTAGACGTCCTCTACTTTGTTGTTGCAAGTTTTACATGGCTGCTACGGGCTTCTAGCAAGAACCGTTTGTCACATCCCTAGCTCTGGTATGATCCTAGGCTTGCTTTGTGCATCATGTTTAAATTTCAAACGAAGTTGAAATGGGGATGTTTCAAACCCTAGCACCAAAGCAATTTCAAATAGGTTCAAATTAAAAATGGAATTTCAATGAACCCAAAATGCTTTTCAAAAATGTTCATGGTCTTTGGAAAATGTTGGAAACAACAACCAGAGGTGATGCACATTTTTCAAAACATTTTGGATTTTTGAATGAACCCATATGTATTTGAATTGGAGCTGTTTAAAATAATATAAATATTTTAAAGGCTCCAAAAATGTTGGAATTTGGTGAGGGCCTCTGGTATATTATAACTAGTGGTCACAAGGAATCTCAACATTTTTATTTTGTGCAAGTATTTATTTTAAGCCAAAAACAAATGTCAGAAATAGAAAAGAAAACAAAAAAGGAAAGCTTACCTGAGGCCTGGTAGTGTTACAGCCCAGCTGGCCAGCCCACCAGGGGCAGCCCCGTCTTCTACCTCTTGCCAGTAGGTAGAGGAGAAGCTGGGCATGATGTACGCGCGCGGCCACCGCGCACCACCTCCACCCTGCCTGGCTGTCCTCCCGTCGCCTAGACCTTCCCTCGCGTCGCCACGCACCTCCTTCGACCCCTGCGTCTCCCTCTCTCTCCCCCCGAATGCTCTCCCCCTCCTTTGTTCTTCCCGCCCGAACGCCTCCGTCACCACCGCTCGCCACCACCGCGGATACCGCCATCCCGGCGACGCCCTGAGATGCCCAAGAGCTCCGGCTAGTACCCCTCTTCCTCATCGTCAAGCTGTGCAACGCCAGACGCCCCGAGCGCCTCCACGCCATTTTCCTCAACCTCCCGACGCCTGAGATCTCCATCGCCGCCCCGCTTGCTCCGGCCCCTCCCCGAGCCCACTGACCAACCCCGCGGAACCGTTGTGAGCTCCTACGCCCCTCGCCCCTCTCCGCGTCGACACGTTCGTCCTCTAGCCATGTTTTCCACCTCGGCCGAATTTCGATGCCACCGTCCATGGCGCCGCCGCGGCCACAACTGCTACCACCTCCGTCCGAGCTCATCAGCACGCTCAGCGCACCCCTAGGAGCACGATGCACTCACCAGCTCCTCCCCTGGTGCTCCGTAGCCCCATTACCATATATGTCCGAAATCCGGCGCCGCTCTGCTCATTGGTGCCGTCGACTCCGGCCACCCCGGCCCCTCTCGTGTGCTTCCCTGGATGCGGCGCACGCCCAGCTCCACGCAGAGCCCCTCCGCCATCCTTTTGGTCGCCTGAGGGCGAACCCCGAGCCTCCGCCGTGCGTGCTATCATCGGCGACGAGCTGCCAGCGTGTTGGGCCTGTTGAACAGGGGTTTGACCTCCCCTGGGTCATTGACATGTGGGGCCAGCCCTAGCTAATTACCTAGTTTAGGTTTAACTACAATAGGATTAGCCCTGTGACACTGACACGCGGGCCCCACCATCCAGGTTTGACCTGGACCGAGCCGTTGACCTGCTGACGTCACTGTGAGGTCATGCTGATGCAATAATTCCTTTCTGGAATTTAAATAAATCTTAAATGATTTATTATTTCCAGAAAATATCCAAAACTTCAAAAATTCATAGTAATGCAACCGTAGCTCAGAATGAAATAATTTATATATGAAAAATTATCAGAAAAGTGCAAGGAATCCATTTACGCCAGTTCCATGCATGAAAACCGAACTTATACATGCTGTATAAGTGAAAACATAATATGAGCATTTTAAATGCTTCATTTTGAATTGCATTTGAATCTTTCATTCAAATGGGCTTCAACCAATTTGGTAGCATCTTGCATTAGCCCAAACACTAGCATTTGCACATGTCATGTTCATGCATCATATTGTTGCATTTTTTGTGTATTGATTGCCGTTACCGTTTCTTCTCGATAGGTTCCACTCCGGAAGGTGTTCCCGAGTACCTGTTAGAGGAGCAGTGCCCCTTCATCGTCTATCAGGAAAGCAACCCCCTTTGACCATTTCGATAAATCCCACTCTCTCGCTCCTGCTCCTTTTACTGCGTTAGGACAACAACGATTCAACTGCTACTTTTCTGTTGTGGTAGTTGAACCCATTCCTCTGCATGACCTGTCATTGCCACAGTAAATAGTTGAAACCCACTAGCATGAGTAGGAGTTGCTTGAGCCTTGATGTGCCTACTCATCCATGCTTGTTTTCTTTATGCCAGCTATGATTAGAGTTGTGTCAGGTCTGATTCATCGGGAATGAATCGGAGTGGTGAACATGTCCTACCGATAAAGGCTAAGTGTGTGAACACGTTTTGGTAAAGGTAGCGATGAGAGGCCATGTAGGAGTACATGGTGGGTTGTCTCATTGGAACCGTCCCTAAGCACTGAGTTATGTGTATGTTATCCAAGTCCAGTTACTACCACACATTGGGTTCCGGTTATCCGGCCCCTCTTGGCTTATTAATCCACTTGACCTTTGTCCAGGAGTTGCAACTAGTTTCTGGCGTTTATAGGTAGTGCTACTTGTCTACCAGGTGGTGTCCGACGGGACGGGCTTGGGACAGACTAGGCACCGTGGCACGGTGTACCAAGTGGCACCCGGATGGTGGGCTTGGGAACCCTGCACACATCATTTGGGGCCGTACTGGAGACTTCGATCGGAACTCCTTGTGGATGGAACTCGAATAGGCGATAAACCTGGACGAGAGACTTGTGTGGTTAGTCAGGTCGTGGCCGACACCCTTGCCCGGCTTCCGCTTGAAGGTTGCCGAGGTACATGACATGTACAGGGCGATAAGTGGCTAGAGCGTGTGTGAAGAAGTACACCCCTGCAGGGTTAACATTATCTATTCGAATAGCCGTTTTCCTCGGATATGGAAACTTGGAGGACTTATGTAGTACATAGACAACTTGAAGTGGATACCCTAAAATCCGCGAGATAAGCATGAGTGCATGGATGGCCTTCTCGTAGGGAGACAGGAACGGATCCATAGTGGAGTATTGATATGGTGAATATGTGGACTCGTGTGCATCTTCTCACCTCAAAGAAGTTTCTGATACTTGTAGTATAGGTTAGCCACTGAGTCAAAGCTGGCTTGCTGCTGTTAAAACTCCACCACCCCCTTTGTTGATAATGTTGCATATGTAGATAGTTCTCATGTAAGACTTGCTAAGTACCTTCGTACTCATGTTTTCTTATTTATGTTTTGCAGTTGGTTACACTAGTGACTTCGACGAGTAGCTTGTATCCCAGCTACGATCTTGTGCCCTTGGGAGGGTCGTGTTTAGTCAGGCTTCTTAGTCTTTTCCTTTTGTAATTGTCTGTACTCAGACATGTAATGCATCCGTTGCTTGTATGCTCTGAATGATGGGTCATGAGACCCCTGTTTCTATTGAATGCTATGTGGCTCTTCTAGGCCTTTATCTATATGAGTTTGAGTTATGTTGTGATGCCATGTTGTATAGCACATACTTGCATGTTATGCATACGTGTAACGTGTATTGCTATGTGTGGGATCCGACAACCTAGTTGTTTATCCCTGGTAGCCTCTCTTATGGGGAAATGCAGTCTTGTGCTTCCGTGAGCCATAGTAGTCCGCTACAGCCCAGTTCACCAGAGTCCTGCTAGCCCAGCACTACTACTCTGGAACACTTGACTGGCCGGCATGTGATTCACTTCGTTCCTGTGTCTGTCCCTTCAGGGAAATGTCACGCGGTGACATCCGGAGTCCTGCCTAGCCTACTACAGCCCGGGTTCCCAGAGTCCTGTTAGCCCATTGCTACAGCCCGGATTTATACGCTGTTGACCGACATGCTCGAGGTTGATTCATGTATGCCTGTCCCTGTAAGTTAGTGCCACTTTGGGTTCACGACTAGTCATGTCGGCCCGGGTTCTCTGTCATATGGATGCTAGCGACACTATCATATACGTGAGCCAAAAGGCGCAAACGGTCCCGGGCCAGGTAAGGTGGCACCCATGGGAATACCATGCGTGAGGCCGCAAAGTGATATGAAGTGTTACATGCTAGAACGGTGTGACTTAGGATCGGGGTCCCGACAGAGTTGGTATCAGAGCCTGACTGACTGTAGGATTACCAAGCCAAACTGGTCGAAGTTGAGTCTAGAAATGCTTTAGTTATATAAGGGAATTGATTGTGGAAGGGAACGTAAGGCTCTTTTTACTCCTTTACCTCATGTCATTCTTTCTGAGTCAGCCTCTTCTTTTCTATGAGGGTTAAGTCCTAGGCTTCTCCTCTATCTCTCAGGATGACGTGTTACTAAACCGTAAAGTCTTAGGATTGTTGGGTTGTGTCTCCGTACAGTTCTATTACTTCCGTGTGTCATCAGTTTGACCCAGAACCTTGATATTATGATGCTGATTGATTATGCTATTCCTTTGATGAATGTCTCAAAATCCTTTTGAGCATTTACAGCTGTTATGCTGCCGAAATTGTCCTAGGATTTCAAGAGTTTCCAATGCTTTTGCATTACATTCCACATCCTCATGTCGATGCTAATTCCATCCTTGTTTCCTTGGTTTCTGTGCCAGGATGTTGTCTGCTAACCGAGGTTCAGTTGCTCATAGCAAGAACCACAAAGATGGTAGGGATGAGGATCCTCCTAACCAGCCTTTGATGGCAGAGTTCTTGTTAGCATCCGAGAGGAACAAGCGTGATACTAACCGCTTGCTAGCACAGATTGAGCAGAACACCGCACATCAGCGTAAGAAGTTGGTTTCCATCACCGACTTCATTGGTCTAAAACCACCCACCTTCCATCATTCCATTGAGCCACTCGATGCAGATGACTGGCTCCGGAGCATCACTCACAAGTTGCATTCTGCGAGCTTGGCTGAAGGTGACAAGGTCAGCTATGCTACCTATTACCTGCATGGTCCTGCTAGTATTTGGTGGCAGAGCTATGAGGCTATGCTTCCAGCTGGCCAGATTCCTACCTGGAGGGATTTCACCGAGGCTTTTCGTGAGCACCACATTCCTCAGGCTCTCATTGACCGCAAGAGGGAAGAGTCTTGTAGTTTTACCCAGGGTAAGCTTCCTGTTGATGCTTACAGTAGAGAGTTTGGAAACCTCGCCCGCTATGCTACAGAAGAAGTGTCCACGGACGCCAAGAAGCAGGCTAGGTTCCGAAAGGGTCTCAACCCTAAGTTGCGTCGTGATCTCCACCTGCATCATTGTGATACTTTCCAGGCTCTTGTGAACAAGGCCATTAATGCAGAGATAGCTCAACTCATTTACGAGGAGTCTCGTAAGCACAACCGTGATCTGGGTTCTTGCTCCCGCTCTGGCTCTCAAAAGCGACGAATTTGGATTCCGAACTCAGCTCTTCCACCTGGATATGCACCGAGGCCATCCGATGTGGCGCCTCACCCAGCTCAACAACGTGCTCCACCCAGGCCTATTAGTGGACCACTTGCCAATGTAGGTCCACGTCCTACCTCAGGAACTTGCTTCACCTGCGGAGAACCAGGACACTATGCACGTGACTGCCCTCAGTCCAGTTATACTCCACCCTAGTCTGAGAGGTCTGTTGGCCGTGAAAAGCCATCAGGCAAGATGATCAGTACCAAGCCAACCTCCATTGAACGAGCATGTGTGCACCATGTCTCAGCTACAGAAGCTCAAGATGATCCCGACGTCGTATTGGGAATGCTTCTTGTCAATTGTCACCCAGCTTCAGTTCTGTTCGATACTGGAGCATCTCACTCCTTCATATCCGAAGGTTATACTCGGTTGCATGACATGTCATTTTGTGATATGCCGACTCCACTAATAATCCAGACTCCTGGTTCCAAATGGCAAACCTCCAAGGTAAGCCATGGTAATGAAATCCTTGTTGACAGACTGGTATTCCTTGCTTCTTTGATATCTCTCAAGTCTTCAGATATTAACATCATCTTGGGCATGGACTAGATGATAGCTCATCATACCAAGATCGATTGTTACACCAGACCTGTTCAACTTACACATCCATCTGGCAAAATAGTCACTGTCTCTACTAGAGTTGCAAGGCGTCAACTCTATTCTCTTAATGCCAGCCCTCTTCCAGACCTTGAAGATATTCCGGTAGTCCGTGACTTCCCGGATGTCTTTCTAGAAGAACTGGCAGGTGTTCCACCTGACAGAGATGTAGAGTTTTCATAGAACTTATCCCAGGAACTGTTACAATCTCTAGGAGACCATACAAGATGGCACCTTTGGAGTTAGCCGAGCTTAAGAAACAGCTTGATGAGTCCTTGCAAAAAGGTTTCATCCATCCCAGTTCTTCTCCTTGGGCTTGTCCTGTCCTCTTCGTAAAGAAGAAGGATGGTACGGATCGGATGGTTCTAGATTATCGTCCCGTTAATGTGGTCACGATAAAGAACAAGTATCCGCTCCCTAGGATCAACGACCTGTATGATCAGCTCGCTGGATCCTTGGTCTTTTCCAAGATGGATTTGAGGTTATGCTACCACCAAATCAAAATCAGAAATGGGGACATCCCCAAAACGGCCTTTGTCACTCGTTATGGTCAATATGAGTACACCGTGATGTCTTTCAGCCAAACCAATGCTCCAGCAACTTTCTCCCGCTTGATGAACTCGATCTTTATGGAGTACTTAGATAAGTTCGTCGTGGTTTATCTCGATGATATTCTTATTTAGTCGAAGAACGAGGAAGAGCATGCCGAACATCTTAGACTTGTGTTAGAAAAACTCAGAGAGCACCGCCTTTATGCCAAGTTCTCCAAGTGTGAATTTTGGTTGCCAGAAGTGACCTATCTAGGCCACATGATCTATGGTAAGGGCATTGCTGTCAATCCCGAGAGAGTTATGGCCGTTCTCGATTGGACTCCACCCGAAACGGTCAAAAAAGTTAGGAGTTTCCTTGGTCTAGCCAGTTATTGTCGCTGCTTCATTGAAAACTTCTCCAAAGTTTCCAAACCCCTCACGGAGCTTCTCAAGAAAGATAAAAGGTTTGAGTGGACCCCACAGTGTGAGCATAGTTTTCAGGAACTGAAAAGACGCCTGACTTCTGCGCCCATACTCGTGCCACTGGATTTCACTAAAGACTTTGTTATCTATTGCGACGCTTCGCGTCAAGGACTAGGTTGCATTCTTATGCAGGATCATCATGTGATTGCCTATGCATCTCAACAGTTGCATCCACATGAGGAAAATTATCCTACACATGATTTAGAGCTTGCAGCCGTAGTCTATGCACTTAAGACTTGGCGACATTACCTTCTTGGTAACCATTGCGAAATCTACACTGACCATCAGAGTCTCAAGTATATCTTCACCCAACCGGATCTGAATCTCATACAGAGACGTTGGTTGGAGTTGATCTCGGATTACGAATTAGGAATCACCTACACCCCAGGCAAAGCCAATGTCATGGCTGATGCTTTAAGTCATAAATCCTATTGCAACAACCTCATGTTGCAACAATGGCAACCACCCCTCCATGAGGAATTCTGAAAGCTTAACCTTCACATAGCTCCTCATGGTTCCGTTTCTACCTTGGTGGCGAAACCTACCCTTACGGATCAGATCATAGAGGCTCAGAAGCATGATACGGGAATCTCTCGGATCAAGAAAAATATTTCCAAGGGAGTTGCTGGCTGTTTCTCTATGGATGAACAAGGTGTTGTTTACTTTGGAAACCGTTTGGTGGTTCCCAAATGTCAACAGATGCAGCAACTGATCCTTTAGGAGGCCCATGAATCTCCTCTCACGATTCATCCCGGTAGTACCAAGATGTATCAGGACCTACGCCAGAGGTTCTGGTGGACTAGGATGAACAGAGAAATCACTCGGTATATTGCCAATTGTGACGTTTGTCGTCGCGTTAAGGCAGAGCATCAAAGACCTGCTGGCACCCTTCAACCTTTAGCTATTCCCGAGTGGAAATGGGACAAAGTTGGTATGGACTTCATCACCGGCTTTCCCAGGACCAAGAAAGGAAATAATGCTATCTTCATAGTCATTGATCGTCTTTCCAAAGTGGCTCACTTCCTACCTGTTCGAGAGAGTATCACTGCTAGTCAGCTCGCTGACTTATATATCTCCTGAATAGTGTCACTCCATGGTGTTCCACTAGAGACCAATTCAGACCGTGGCAGTCTTTTCACCTCTCATTTCTGGGAAAGTTTCCAGAATGCCATGGGAACCCATCTTTCCTTTAGTACCGCTTTCCACCCTTAGTCAAGTGGTCAGGTGGAAAGGGTCAACCAAATTCTCGAAGACATGCTTAGAGCTTGTGTTATCTCACTCGGTGTGGATTGGGAGAAGTGTCTTCCTTTCGCCAAGTTTGCTTATAATAATAGCTATCAATCCAGTCTTAGGAAAGCACCCTTTGAGATTCTGTATGGACGAAGATGTCAAACACCTTTGAACTGGTCAAAAACCGATGAAAGACAATTCTTTGGGCCGGATATGATCCAGGAGGCAGAAGAGCAAGTTCACATCATTCGTGAGAATTTGAAAACAGCCCAATCTCATCAAAAGAGCCAGTATGATCGTCGTCATAAGGAAGTGGCTTATGAAGTTGGCGACAAGGCTTACCTTCGGGTTACTCCTTTGAAGGGTACCCATCGTTTCGGTATCAAGGGCAAGTTGGCACCTCGTTACATTGGTCCTTTTCGTATTCTCGCTAAACGAGGAGAGGTTGCCTACCAGTTGGAACTACCCCCACATCTTTCTTGAGTTCATGATGTCTTCCACGTCTCTCAACTCAGGCGTTGCTTCTCGGATCCCATCCGCGGAGTGGACCATGAAATGCTTGATCTCCAAGATAACCTCACTTATCGAGAGTACCCCGTTCGCATTCTGGATCAAGCAGAGCGTGTCACACGACGTCATAACATCAAGTTTCTCAATGTTCAGTGGTCTCATCATTCCGAGAGAGAAGCTACTTGGGAGCGAGAAGATCGTCTTCGACTTGAGTACCCCGCTTTCTTTTCGCCAACTCCTGAATCTCGCGACGAGATTTTTTTGGAGTGGGGGCGAGTTGTCACATCATTAGCTCTGGTATGATCCTAGGCTTGCTTTGTGCATCATGTTTAAATTTCAAATGAAGTTGAAATGGGGATGTTTCAAACCCTAGCACCAAGGCAAATTCAAATAGGTTCAAATTAAAAATGGAATTTCAATGAACCCAAAATGCTTTTCAAAAATGTTCATTGTCTTTGGAAAATGTTGGAAACAACAACCAGAGGTGATGCACATTTTTGCTAAACATTTTGGATTTTTGAATGAACCCATATGTATTTGAATTGGAGCTGTTTAAAATAATATAAATATTTTAAAGGCTCCAAAAATGTTGGAATTTGGTGAGGTCCTCTGGTATATTATAACTAGTGGTCACAAGGAATATCAACATTTTTATTTTGTGCTAGTATTTATTTTAAGCCAAAAACAAATGTCAGAAATAGAAAATAAAACAAAAAAAGGAAAGCTTACCTAAGGCCTGGCACTGTTACAGCCCAGCTGACCAGCCCACCTGGCGGCCCAGCCCACCAGGGGCAGCCCTGTCTTCTACCTCTTGCCAGTAGGCAGAGGAGAAGCTGGGCACGACGCACGCGCGCGGCCACCGCGCGCCACCTCCACCCTGCCTGGCTGTCCTCCAGTCGCCTGGACCTTCCCTCGCGTCTCCACGCACCTCCTTTGACCCCTGCGTCTCCCTCTCTCTCCCCCCGAACGCTCTCCCCCTCCTCTGTTCTTCCCGCCCGAACGCCTCCGTCTCCACCGCTCGCCACCACCGCGGACACCGCCATCCCGACGACGCCCTGAGATGCCCAAGAGCTCCGCATAGTACCCCTCTTCCTCCTCGTCGAGCTGTGCAACGCCAGACGCCCGAGCGCCTCCATGCCGTTTTCTTCAACCTCCCGATGCTGGAGATCTCCATCGCAGCCCCGCTTGCTCTGGCCCCTCCCCGAGCCCACTGACCAACCATGCGGAACCGCTGTGAGCTCCTACGCCCCTCGCCCCTCTCCCCGTCGACGCGTTCATCCTCTAGCCATGTTTTCCACCTCGGCCGAAGCTCGATGCCGCCGTCCATGGCACCGCCGCGGCCACAGCTGCTGCGACCCGCGTCCGAGCTCATCAGCGCGCTCAGCGCACCCCTAGGAGCATGATGCACTGACCAACTCCTCCCCTAGTGCTCCGTAGCCCCGTTACCATATACGTCCGAACTCCGGCGCCGCTCTGCTCATCGGCGCCGTCGACTCCTGCCACCCCGGCCCCTCTCATGTGCTTCCCCAGATGCGGCGCACGCCCAGCTCCATGCAGAGCCCCTCCGCCGTCCTTTTGGTCGCCTGAGGGCGAAACCCGAGCCTCCGCCGTGCGTGCTGTCGCCGGCGACGAGCCACCGACGTGTTTGGCCTGTTGACCAGGGGTTTGACCTCCCCTGGGTCATTGACATGTGGGGCCAGCCCCAGCTAATTACCTAGTTTAGGTTTAACTAAAATAGGATTAGCCCTGTGACACTGACACGCGGGCCCCACCGTCCAGGTTTGACCTGGACCGAGCTGTTGACCTGCTGACATCACTGTGAGGTCATGTTGATGCAATATTTCCTTTCTGGAATTTAAATAAATCTTAAATGATTTATTATTTCCAGAAAATATCCAAAACTTCAAAAATTCATAGTAATTCAACCGTAGCTCAGAATGAAATAATTTATATATGAAAAATTATCAGAAAAATGTTAGGAATCCATTTATGCTAGTTCCATGCATGAAAAACCAACTTATACATGCTGTATAAGTGAAAACATAATATGAGCATTTTAAATGCTTCATTTTGAATTGTATTTGAATCTTTGATTCAAATGGGCTTTAACCAATTTGGTAGCATCTTGCATTAGCCCAAACACTAGAATTTGAAAATGTCATGTTCATGCATCATATTGTTGCATTTGTTTGTGTATTGGTTGCTGGCACCGTTTCTTCTCGATAGGTTCCACTCTGGAAGGTGTTCCAGAGTACCTGTCAGAGGAGCAGTGCCCCTTCGTCGTCTATCAGGCAAGCAACCCCCCTTTGAGCATTTTGATAAATCCCACTCTCTTGCTCTTGCTCCTTTTACTGCATTAGGACAACAACGATTCAACTGCTACTTTTCTGCCGCAGTAGTTGAACCCATTCCTCTGCATGACCTATCATTGCCACAGTAAATAGTTGAAACCCACTAGCATGAGTAGGAGTTGCTTGAGCCTTGATGCGCCTACTCATCCATGCTTGTTTTCTTTATGCCAGCTATTCTTAGAGTTGTGTCAGGTCTGATTCATCGGGAATGAATCGGAGTGGTGAACATGTCCTACCGATAAAGGCTAAGTGTGTGAACACGTTTTGGTAAAGGTAGCGATGAGAGGCCATGTAGGAGTACCTGGTGGGTTGTCTCATTGGAACCGTCCCTAAGCACTGAGTTCTGTGTATGTTATCCAAGTCCAGTTACTCCACACATTGGGTTCCGGTTATCCAGCCCCTCTCAGCTTATTAATCCACTTGATCTATGTCCAGGAGTTGCAACTAGTTTCTGGCGTTTGTAGGTAGTGCTACTTGTCTACCAGGTGGTGCCCGACGGGACGGGCTTGGGACAGACTAGGCACCGTGGCACGGTCTACCAAATGGCACCCAGATGGTGGGCTTGGGAACCCTGCACACATCGTTTGGGGCCGTACTGGAGACTTCGGCCGGAACTCCTTGCGGATGGAACTCGAATAGGCGATAAACCTGGACGAGAGACTTGTCTGGTTAGTCAGGTCGTGGCCGACACCCTCGCCCCGCTTCCGCTTGAAGGTTGCCGAGGTACATGATGTGTACAGGGCAATAAGTGGCGAGAGCATGTGTGAAGAAGTACACCCCTGTAGGGTTAACATTATCTATTCGAATTGCCGTTTTCCTCGGATATGGAAACTTGGAGAACTTATGTAGTACATAGAAAACTTGAAGTGGATACCCTAAAATCCACAAGATAAGCATGAGTGCTATGGATGGCCTTTTCGTAGGGAGACGGGAACGGATCCATAGTGGAGTATTGATATGGTGAATATGTGGACTCGTGTGCGTCTTCTCACCTCAAAGAAGTTTCTGATACTCGTAGTATAGGTTAGCCACTGAGTCCAAGTTGGCTTGCTGCTGTTAAAACTCCACCACCCCCTTTGTTGATAATGTTGCATATGTAGATAGTTCTGATGTAAGACTTGCTGAGTACCTTTGTACTCACGTTTGCTTATTTATGTTTTGCAGTTGGTTACACTAGTGACTTCGACGAGTAGCTTGCATCCCAGCTACGATCTTGTACCCTTGGGAGGGTCGTGTTTAGTCACGCGTCTTAGTCTTTTCCTTTTGTAGTTGTCTGTACTCAGACATGTAATGCTTCTGTTTCTTGTATGCTCTGAATGATGGGTCATGAGACCCCTGTTTGTATTGAATGGTATGTGGCTCTTCTGGGCCTTTATCTATATGAGTTTGAGTTATGTTGTGATGCCATGTTGTACAACACATACTTGCATGTTATGCGTACGTGTAACGTGTATTGTTATGTGTGGGATCCGACAACCTAGTTGTTTATCCCTGGTAGCCTCTCTTATGGGGAAATGTAGTCTTGTGCTTCCATGAGCCATAGTAGTCCGCTACAGCCCGGTTCACCGGAGTCCTGCTAGCTCAGCACTACTGCTCCGGCACACTTGACTGGCCGGCATGTGATTCACTTCGTTCCTGTGTCTGTCCCTTCGGGGAAATGTCACGCGGTGACATCCGGAGTCCTTCCTAGCCTGCTACAGCCCGGGTTCCCAGAGTCCTGTTAGCCCAGTGCTACAGCCCGGATTCATATGCTGTTGACCGACATGCTCGAGGTTGATTCATGTATGCCTCTCCCTGTAAGTTAGTGCCACTTTGGGTTCACGACTAGTCATGTCGACCCGGGTTCTCTGTCATATGGATGCTAGTGACACTATCATATACGTGAGCCAAAAGGCGCAAACGGTCCCAGGCCAGGTAAGGTGGCACCCGTGGGAATACCGTGCGTGAGGCCGCAAAGTGATATGAAGTGTTACATGCTAGATCGGTGTGACTTAGGATCAGGGTCCCGACACCGTTCTTACCTACGCATCAAAACCACAATGATTTTTCATCAAGTGTGTTGTTTTTACCGACGGCCAAGGAGGGCGCGCCAAGAGGGGAGTCTAACTAGGATTCCCAATTCTAGTTGGATTCCCTTTCCTATTCCAAGAGGGGAAAGGCAGGAAGGAGAGGGAGAGGGAAAGGAAAGAGGGGTCGCGCCCCCTCCCCCTAGTCCAATTCAGACTTCCTTGGGGGGGCGCCACCTTTTGGCCTTCCCTCTCCTACTCCCTTATGGCCCATTAGGGCCCATAACTTCCACGGGGGGTTCTGGTAACCCCTCTGTTTCCCGATAAATATCTGAAACATCCCGAAACCTTTCTGGTGTCCAAATACCTTCATCCAATATATCAATCTTTACCTCTTGACCATTTTGAGACTCCTCTTCATGTCCGTGATCTTATCCGGAACTCCAAACAAACTTCGGTCACCAAAACACATAACTCATAATATAAATCATCATCGAACATTAACCGTGCGGACCCTACAGGTTCGAGAACTATGTAGACATGACCGAGACACATCTCTGGTCAATAACCAATAGCGGAACCTGGATGCTCATATTGGCTCCTACATATTCTACGAAGATCTTTATCGGCCAAAACCCATGACAACATACGTTATTCCCTTTGTCATCGGTATGTTACTTGCCTGAGATTCGATCGTCGGTATCATCATACCTAGTTCAATCTCGTTATCGTCAAGTCTCTTTACTTGTTCCGTAACGCATAATCCCTCAACTAACTCATTAGTCATATTGCTTGCAAGGCTTGTAGTGATGTGCATTACCGAGAGGGCCCAGAGATACCTCTCCAATACATGGAGTGACAAATCCTAATCTCGATCTATGCCAACTCAACAAACATCTTCGGAGACACCTGTAGAGCATCTTTATAATCACCCAGTTACGTTGTGATGTTTGATAGCACACAAGGTGTTCATCCGGTATTTGGGAGTTGCATAATCTCATAGTTAGAGGAATATGTATAAGTCATGAAGAAAGCAGTAGCAATGAAACTAAATGATCATAATGCTAATTTAGCTAACGGATGGGTCTTGTCCATCACATCATTCTCTAATGATGTGATCCCATTCATCAAATGACAACACATGTCTATTGTCAGGAAACTTAACCATCTTTGATTAACGAGCTAGTCAAGTAGAGGCATACTAGGGACAATCTGTTTGTCTGTGTATTCACACATGTACTAAGTTCCCGGTTAATACAATTCTAGCATGAATAATAAACATTTATCATGATATAAGGAAATAGGATTGACAACTTTATTATTGCCTCTAGGGCATATTTCCTTCAAAGACGAAAGAGGGGATGCCATCCGTGGAATCCCCACGCTTAGATGCTTGGTTTCCTTGATTATTACCTTGGGGTTCCTTGGGCATCCCCAAGCTTAGGCTCTTGCCACTCCTTATTCCATAGTCCATCAAATCTTTACCCAAAACTTGAAAACTTCACAACACAAAACTCAACATAAAACTTATGGGATCCGTTAATATAAGAAAATAAATCACCATTTTTTGGTAATGTTGTGAACTCATTCTTTATTTTATATTGGTGTAATATCTACTGTATTCCAACTTCTCCATGGTTCATACCACCCGATACTACCCATAGATTCATTAAAATAAGCAAACAACACATAGAAAACAGAATCTATCAAAAAAGAATAGTCTGTAGTAATCTGCAAACTTCGTATACTTCTGTAACTCCAAAAATTCTGAAAAATGAGGAACACAGAGGCAATTGATATATCAATCTTGTGTAAAACGATCAGGATTTTATCACGTTCCAGCAGCTCAGATCAATTATGTTTCTGGGCGCGAAAATTTCTGTTTTTCAGCAAGTTCAAATCAACAATATACCAAAGTATGCCAAAGGCTTCACTTGGCACAAACAGTAATTAAAACACCAAAACACAATAACTACAGAGGTAATAATGTGTATTTATTCAAGAATAGAACAAAAAAATAAAATTGGGTTGCCTCCCAACAAGCGTTGTTGTTTAACGCCCCGAGCTAGGCATAAAACATAGATCTAGGTATTGTCAGCTTTGGTATGCAACTCCTCAATTGAACACCTATAACCCTTAGAAGATTCTTTGGTTTTATCAATAATCACACTCCTAGGCAAGAAATCAAGAAATTCACTCGTGGCATTTGGTTCCTTAATAATATTAATAAAGTGAGGGTGAACACTTATCATCTTAAGATCTTCGTTTCCTTTACTAGAAGATTCACCCTTATTCTTACGAACATAAATAAACTTAGTAGCTTTAGTAGGAGGAAAATTTTGTAGTATTTTTAATAGAGGCAAATGCGGATCCCAAGTTGGTAATAATATCTTCTAGCTTGCCAATTCTAGTAGAATCTTGATCTATCTTTTCGTTAACTATGGGTTCCTTTTCCTTTAGATTCTTTGAAGTAACTCCTACCTTAGATCCATATTGAGTGATATGATTATGAATCTTTTTATCCAAGTTTTCACAAGCTCTATGGTAGCTCTTTTATTCTCAATAATATCAAGCCTTTGCATCACATGTTCCAAAGTTAGAATTGTTTCATTAACTATGAGTGGTGGTTAGCCCACCAAATCTATCATAGCATTATAAGCATCCAAAGTATGGCTCCCTAAGAAATTTCCCCTAGTGATGGTATCTAGAACATATCTATTCCAAGGAGTAACACCCACATAAAAATTACGAAGGAGAACGGTGGTAGATTGCTTACGAGTAGATCTATTTTGAGCATTGCAAATTCTATACCAAGCATCTTTTAAATTTTCTCCCTCCCTTTGCTTAAAATTGCGAACCTCACTTTCAGGGGTGCTAACAGTGGTAGAAGGACTAGCCATGATGGAAAATCAAGTGATCTAGTGCACGAGCAAGTGAAAAGCAAACGAAAAGACGAATGGAGGAAGGGCAAATAAAAAGGTAAATCTTTTTGTATTTTTTCTGAAAATAATTTTAGAAGTGGGGGAGAGGAAAACGAGAGTAAAATGGGAAATAATGTAATGCAAGAGATGAGAGCTTATGGTGGGTACTTGGTAGGCTTGATGTAGATCTCCTCGGCGATGGCGCCAGAAATTCTTCCTGCTACTTCTTGAGCTTGCGTTAGTTTTTCTCTTGAAGAGGAAAGGATGATGCAGCAAAGTAGAGATAAGTATTTCCCTATGTTAAGAACCAAGGTATCAAATCCAGTAGGAGATACAAGAAAGTCCCCAATCTATGCACCTGCACAAACAACTAAACACTTGCACCCAACGCGATAAAGGTTTTGTCAATCCCTTCACGGCCACTTGCAAAGGAGAGATGTAACACCCCGAGACCAATGTGCCAGGGGTCTTCCAGTTATTCCTCGTTGTTGCCGTGTCATCCGCTTGCGTGTTGCACTTTTCCATGTCATCATATGCATTTCATCTGCATGTTTTTCAAAACTTGCATTCGTTCGGGTCTCCTAGTTCTCTCCGTTGTCCGTTCTAAGTCCAACCACACTCGCACGCGCATGCGGAACCTCCAAAATATTATTTTATAAGTGGGAGAAAAACGTTCTCGGAATGGGCCGAGAGTTGAAGAGCTATCTTGGTGTATCACCGGTAGGCCGCCTGTCAAATTTCGCTCCATTTGGAGGTCGTTTGATGCCCAAACGGTTAACTGCGTTAACCGCCAGATGTTTCGGTTCTCTGAGATGAAGTGGACCGAAGCCCTCCTTCTATTTGCAACCCACCACCTCTCCACAACAGCCCACTAGCCCAACAAACTCTCCTCCATGCTCTTCGCCGTCGGATCACGATTGTGTGAGCGAAGACCTCTCTGAAAAACTCCTCTCATAGCTCAGGTTATCTATATAAACACCCCCTCCCCCAAAATCTCAGCTAACCCTAACCAAACCCAAACCCACTTCATTTTCCATGCCAGGAAAACCCACCGCTACCACTTGTCTCCTCCTCCAGCCTACCACCACCGCGCCAGCCCGCTAGGCCCATCCGGGGCCCGCCCGAGCCCGGATCTGCACCGTTGATCACCCCGAGTCGCCGTCGCCGCCCGCAGGTGCTCGCGCGCCCAAGCCCAGTGGCTCCCCCTGCCGTCGCCTCTAGCCAGACCCCGCCTGCGCCCTACCTCCGCCCGCCGCCGGCGAGCAAAGCCGCAGAAGCTCCGCCTACCTCGCCTACTCCGTTGCCTCGCCGGAGCCGCTAGTTTGCTCCGCGCCTCGGCTCGCCGGACCCCGTCCCCGAGCACCGCCCCGCCATCTGACGCATCTGCGGCCTCCGTCGTGGCTGATCAGGCCGGATCCGCCCACTGCCGCCCCGGTTCTGCCTCCTCTAGCCCTCCCTCAGTCGCCGCCTCACCGTACCAAGTCACTGTCAGCGTGACCTCCCTCGTGTGCGTGTGCGTGCGAGGGCACGAGGCCGCTTCCTCCGCCATGGGCCGAGCCACGCCAAGGCCCAGCAGTGCCAAGGCCGGCCCACTGCCTCCTCTGCCAACCTGGGCCGCAGCCCAGTTATGAGCGCCCCACCTAAACCCTGCCTAGGCGCATTTTAGTTGTCCAACGCTCATCCTAGACTTGGTCATTTTGGACCAAGTCCTCAGATTTCAGCATCATATTAGCATCTTGTGTGGCTTGTAACTATGTGCAGGTTTATCCTATGATGATGAATTTCATGTACACTTGTTCATCTCTTGATGCTCTACTTGTTGGTGAATTTTGCATGCATGTTACAGTTCATATTGATGCCATAATCTTCGTTGCAAAAGTGCTAGGTGTTGTTAACTGCTTCCAACTCCAGAAAACTGATATGACTTGCTTTTTTGTCATTTTCGTGTGATTTAATGCATGCATCGTATGAGCATCTTGTCAACATGAGTCTGGTGCAATTTTATGTTCTATTGCTTGTGATATTTATCTCATGCCATGATATGCACCCTGTGACTAGCACAAGCTTGTTAAGTCTGAACCTGCTATATTATGTTGCCATGTTAACCTGATGCTACTAGTGAATCCATGCATAATCTGGAGATGCTCAGTGAAGATGTTTTGTAGATCTTGTTATGCTCTACCCACCCATGCTCTTGTTTGCAATTATGGCCTGTTGTAGCTTGTCATTCTCATGCTCTAAAGTTGCTAAATAATGTTTCTGTCAGCATGTTATCAGTAAATTCGGTTTTGAATTGTGAATAGCTAGTGTTCTATGCATCCTATAACCATGTTATTGCCATGAGTACCTGCATAAACATGTCTTCTTGCTTTTTGTTATATTCACATGCCATGATATGCTTTTAGATGAGTTGTACAAGCTTGCAAACATGCCTACTTGTCGTTGTTCCTGCCATGTTCAGTTTATTTCACCAAGTCTGTGAATCTGTTATCATGTGCAATCTTGCCATGATGTTTTGAGCATGTTCTTGTGTTTTCTAGCTCAGTGTTCATGTTTTGTATTGCTTGACATGTACATGCTTTCAATGCCCTTTTATTCCATGAAATGTTCTTGTAGGATATACTTTTGTTGTCTCAAAGTATGCATCATGAATCTGTTTTCTACCATACTCTATTTTCCCAAAGTCCGAGAATCTGTTATAACTTGTAATCTTGTCTGGATGGATGCAATTGATCTAGAGGTTATATGGAGATGCTTAGTAATCATGTTTTTCCATGTTTAACCTACAGTTTAATTACATGATTTCATTTGCTATGTTCTTGCACTGTAGCATTATTGTTCGTGCCTCCAACATGTCAACATGTTATTCCTGCTCATGTATATGCCCAGTTTTTCACTAAGTCCTAATCTGTGATATTAAGTTGCTTCTTGCATTGATCATATTGGTTTAATCTTGATGCCTATGAACCTGAACCTTGATGATATTTGAAGCTTGTAATCTATAATTTAAGTGCATGTCATGTTTGTTCCCATATAGTTCTTGTAGCATGTTGTTTTGATGATTGAAAAGTGCCTAGTTGCTGTTTTGGGCAGATTGTTGTTATATCTTGTTTAGAGTGTATGTGTTGAACCGTTGCTCCGTTTTGAGCATGATCTATATGAAACTTGCTTGGTTTTGCATCTAGTTTCATCATGCCATGTTGCATACATGTTCTGGAGTGTTTGTGATTGTGTTTGCTTGCATTTGCATCAATACCATGTGTTGGGGATGTAGCTATCAGTTATGACCCGCCCATGAGGGGCCGGGTCAGCCCCAATGGCGGGTTACACAAGAAGCCTAGTAAACATTCAAGAGAATAGTTTGTCAAATCTTATAGAAGGCCCAAAGGCCTGGAGGCGGCTTAAGGCCCAGTATTGTGAACCGCCGTATGTAAGGAATGACTTGTAAAGAAAGGCATGTAAAGGAAGTCACCGAGTTGGACACGATTATGAGCCAGCCAGGACTCTGTAGACCACCAGGCGTCAACCCGTGTATATAAGGGGACGACCCGATGGCGGCTTAGGGAAAGAAACAAGAGATCGATAACCAAGCCGGCAAGTTAAGACTCTTGGTGACCGAAACCCCCAGCAATACCAACACAATTAGACGTAGGCTTTTACCTTCATCGTAAGGGGCCGAACTAGTATAAAACCTCTCGTGTCCTTTGTCCCGATTAACCCCTTTAAGCTTCCTAGTTGCGATAGCCCTATGACTAAGTCCTTTCTCTAGGACATCTGCCGTGACAATTCCACGACAGTTGGCGCCCACCGTGGGGCCAGCGCATGGTGGATTTGAGTTCTTGAAGGGAAACTTTGAAGGGCTCAAGGGATACGCTGTGGGCCAGATGACCAAGAGTCGTCGCGGCAAGCTCTACATCGACGACGAAGGCTGGGGCCCCGAGGCCGGCTCAATTGAGTATGGGTACCGGGTCCCCTTCGGTGGAATTCACGTCTTCATCGGCCGGATCGGCGAGTCAGGCCCTGAGCCGGACGTCCGCACCAACCTCATCGAAACGGCTCAGCGCGCAAGGACCCCCCGTGTTCAATATGTCGTGAAGCATGCCTTTGTAGGTTGCGTCCATGGCGGTGAATACTCTGAAAGATCGGTGGAGGGCGGTGAGACGGCCGTCTGTTCTGACACTGCCTCATCAACAAGTGAGACGGACTCTTTGTACTAGCTGCAGGATGGCATGCTCGGGGGCTGTTCCGATGGCAGCAGTATTCCGGACCCCCTTGAGCCGCCGAATTGGACCGGAGTCTTCATGGCAGGGACACAGCCCGGGTAGAACTCCACAGCAGCAGCGGTGACAGCTACCAGGTCGGCCGCAGTCGGGTCAGAAGACCCCGCGCGCCCCCGACTCAGATTCTAATGGACCTCATGGATAAACTGACGACTCTGTTGACTGTTGTGGTAGAGCCGGTGGACAAAGCCCAGCATGACGCAGAGGTGGCACGCGTACGTGAAGAGATGGTGCAAGCTAAGGAAAATCTGGCTGCAGAGGAAGTTGGGATGGCAGCGGAACGGGCGGCTCTAGATGTTCGTGCTCAACAGCTTCAAGCAGAGACCTTCCGACTCTCGGTGGATCTGAACGCGTCAAACAAGGTCATGAGGAGAAGGAATCAGAAAACTCAGTCACGTCTACCTTTGATGCTTGATCCTAGGAACCTATTCCACACACCCAGAGCTGGGGGAAGCAACCCACAGGAGGCACACCGGATCACGACACCCGGCGCGCCGGTCCAGCCATATGCCATGGAACCACCTTGTATCGTTACCGCTCCTCCTCATTACATACCAACACCGCCGGGTCACTTCTCCAAGCCATTGGAAAACCTCATCGCAGCATCGGCTCGTTTGGCGGCTCTCCTGATGGAAGGCGACACGCCGGCGGCGGTTGAAACGCGGAGGGTAAGAGAACTTCTTCAAGCAGCTCTGGCACAACAGGATGCGTACTCCTACTGTCGAGACAGGATCCATTCAACTCCTCACCCAAGCCGGAGCCTGAGTTACAGTAGGCATATGGAATCCACAGACATGTCAAGCAATGCTCAACGCCGCAACCGGCCACACAGGCATGAGCTGGTGTGGGCTGGAGCCCTTAATTTGGCGGATCAGGAAAGGATCTGACAAGAGGCAGAACGAGCAGTTCAAATGGCAGTATATCAGGTGGCTCATCAAACTTTTCCGGCTTATCCAGCAACCTCGGTCGAGGCAGGAGTGGCCACAAGAACCGGAGGCGTCCCTTTCTTGGTGCCGGCCATACGTAATGAGCGTTTGCCAAAGGACTTTAAGGGGCCTCATAAGGTGCCTAATTACATGGCAGACTTACAGCCCGGGGCTTGGATTGAGAGTTACGAGATGGCTATAGAGTTGTTGGAGGCCAGCGACGCAGTAATGGCCAAGTATTTCACTGTGATGTTGGATGGGACATCTCATACTTGGTTGAAGGGGTTGCCGCCTAATTCTATCGGCTCATGGGCGGAGTTAAAGGGCTGGTTCATCCAGAACTTCAAAGACACGTGTAAGCAGTCTATGTCGATTGTGGACCGAACTAATTGTAAGAAAGAGGACGGGGAGTCTACTACCCATTGAGTGCGCCGGGTCAAGGAGATAATACATTCGTCTGATAAGATGGATGCTGGCTCAGCAGTTTTGATGTTGGAGAAAAATTGCCATTTTGAACCTCTGAAGCAGAAGTTGGGGCGGCTCAAGCGTGACTGTAATGACATGGGCCAGTTGATGGCGGCTCTCGTCAAGTATGCTGATTCTGATAGTACCAAAGACCCGGTGTCTGACAAAGAAAAGACAACAAAGGGAAAGAAGAACGGCAATGGCAAGGGTCACTAGCATAACCCGGCAAATCAAGGAGGTAATAAACATAAGGCTAATGAGTTTGTTGCTAACACCAATCCACAAGGCAGAAATCAACGGCGCAAGGGCAGACAACCCCCTCGGTCGGGCAGGTCAGGTCCCACCCTTGAGAAACTATTGAATGAACCTTGTCCAAGGCACGGCACCCGGGAGAAGCCAGCCACCCACCTGTGAAAAGATTGTATGATCATGAAGGCCTTTAAAAAATCAAACGCGTTTGATGGAGGTCACGGCCCAGGTGGCGGTTCAGGTGGAGGCAGTTTCCAAGGCCCGGGCGCCGATTCTGGTGGAGGGGGATTTCACAGTCAGGGCCAACCTGGTAACCAAGGAGGATATAATCCACAACCCGGCCATCAGCAGCAACAGTCCGGATATCAGAGCAACCCAAAACAACTAAATAGTGGGCAATACCATGTATTCACCACTAGTTTATGTAAGAGGGACTAGAAGCTTCCCAAGAGGGTCGTCAATGTTGTTGAGCCGACGATTCCACGTTACTTACATTGGTGAGAGCAGCCTATTTTGTGGAGCAGAGAGGATCACCCACCCCGGGTCGATAATCCGGGTCACTTGGCTTTGGTAGTGGCGCCTCAGGTTGTTGGATACAAATTCACTAAGGTACTCATGGATGGAGGCAGCAGCATCAACATCCTCTACTATGAGACGTTCCGCTGGATGGGGTTGACTGATAAGAGTCTTAAACAATCCAACACTGTTTTTCACGGTGTGGTTCCTGGCAAATCGGCGTACCCAGTGGGTAAGATTGAACTGGAAGTAGCCTTTGGGGATGAGTATGATTCCAGAGTAGAAAAATTAACGTTTAAGGTGGTGAAGATCAAAAGCCCATATCATGCTCTGTTTGGATGGCCGGCTTATGCCAAGTTCATGGCTCGGCCGTGTTATGTATATTTGCAGCTCAAGATGCCGGGCTATAAGGGCACCATCATAGTACATGGGAGCTGGAAAATAGCTTTGGAGTGTGAAGAAGGTGATGCTGCCTATGCTGAATCTGTTTATGCAACAGAGGAGTTAAAGTTTTGCAAGGATCATGTTGAGCCGGCAGACATGACGTCATTAAAGAAACCAACAACAGAGCATGAGCCGGTGTTGAAATTCAAATCAGCTGATGACACCAAGATGGTTGACTTTGTGCCTGGCGACTCATCCAAGCAGTTCATCATCAGTGCAAACTTGGATCCAAAATAGGAAAGCGCGCTCATCGAGTTCATCCCTGAGAACCGGGACATCTTTGCATGGAAACCTTCAGACATACCGGGTGTCCCGAGGGAACTCGCTGAGCACACTCTCAATATTGATCCAAAGTTTAAACCTGTCAGACAGTTTCTCCGACGGTTCAATGAAGAAAGGCGCAAGGCCATTGGAGAAGAGGTGGCTCGGCTCTTGGCGGCCGGGTTCATCGTAGAAGTCTTTCACCCAGAGTGGTTAGCCAACCCGGTGCTTGTACTAAAGAAGAATGGCACCTGGCGTATGTGTGTGGATTACACCGATCTGAACAAGGCTTGTCCGGCTGATCCTTTTGCCCTCCTCCGTATTGATCAGATCATCGATGCTACGGCGGGTTGCACACGTTTCAGTTTCTTGGATGCTTATTCAGGTTACCATTAGATCAAGATGGCGGTCAAAGATCAGGAGAAGACGGCTTTTATCCCTCCCTTTGGAGCCTTCTGCTATGTATCTATGCCTTTTGGGCTTAAGGGTGCCCAGACGAGTTATCAATGGTGTGTGCAGAATTGTCTTCATAATCAGATTGGACGTAATGTTCATGCCTATGTGGATGATATAGTGGTAAAATCCAGGAAAGAGGAAACCTTGGTTGCGGATCTGAAAGAGACCTTTGATAATCTTCGGGTCTACAAAATGATGCTTAACCCGGCTAAGTGTGTTTTTGGAGTCCCAGCCGGCAAGCTCTTCGGTTTTTTGGTGTCCAACCGAGGTATTGAAGCTAACCCGGAGAAAATCAAGGCAATTACATACCTGGCCAAACCAGCATGCATCAATGACGTTCAACGGCTGGCAGGTCATGTTGCTGCTTTTAGCCGGTTCATAAGCCGGTTAGGGGAGAAGACAATGCCTTTGTATCAGATGATGAAGAAAATAGGTGATTTTGTTTGGAGCGATGCTGCAAACTCTGCTTTTGAGGATCTGAAGACACAGCTTGCTAAGCCACCAGTCCTTGCTGCTCCAGTTGAGAAAGAGACGCTATTGTTATACGTGGCCGCCAACTCACGAGCTGTTAGTGTGGCTATTGTGGTGGAGCGCAAGGAGGCTGGCAAGGAACATCCGGTTCAACGGCCGGTTTACTGCGTCAGTGAGGTGTTAATTGAATCCAAGCAACGATATCCACATTGGCAGAAGCTCATATATGGGGTGTTTATGGCAAGCCGGAAACTTAAACATTATTTTCAGGGTCATCCAATCACTATTGTCAGCTCTGCTCCTTTGGGAGACATCATTCAAAATAGAGAAGCCACTGGATGAGTCGCCAAGTGGGCCACTGAGCTTGGGTGTCATGGGTTGAAATATGTACCACGTATTGCGATCAAATCTCAAGCACTGGTTGACTTCATTAATGACTGGACAGCGATGCAGATGCTAGAAGAGAAACCAGACAACACGTATTGGACTATTCATTTTGATGGGTCCAGACAGTTGGAAGGCTCGGGGTTGGAGTTGTTTTAACCTCTCCTCGAGGTGACAAATTTTGTTATGTCTTACGGCTGATGTTTCCTTGCACTAACAATGCAGCGGAGTATGAAGCTTTGCTCCATGGTCTTCGAGTGGAAAAAGAGATGAGTTTGAGCCGAGTCAGATGTCTTGGCGACTCAGATTTAGTGGCTCAACAGGTATCAGGCAAGTGGGATTCCAAGGATCCTCTGATGGCGGCTTATCGTCGGGAGGATGGTACTGTTGCAGGGCATTTTAAAGGTTATCAGGTGGAGCAAATTGTCCGAAGGAAGAACGAAGCGGCTGATGCTTTAAGCCGGTTGGGGTCTCAGCGCAAGCCGGTACCACCTAACACCTTTTTGGATGTTTTGCATAACCCATCTGTCAAGTTGCCCACAGAAGAAGATTTAGCAGTTCCTGACCCGGAGGCGCAGTTGGTGGCGGCTCTTCATGTCATCCCAGATTGGACAGTACCATTCTTGGCTTACATGACCCGGGGAGAGTTGCCAACAGATGAGACTCTGGCTCGACAGATAACCCGGCGGTCTAAGTCAATGACGATTTCAGATGGAGAACTATACCATCGCAGCGTCTCTGGAGCGTTTCAACGGTGTGTTTCCACCGAAGAAGGCCAAGAAACACTTCGTGAGATCCATGAAGGTGATTGTGGTCATCATGTTGGGTCAAAATCTCTGGTGGCCAAGGCTTTTCATCATGGTTTTTACTGGTTGACGGCTCACCCTGATACAGAGGATTTGGTCAGCAGATGTGATGGATGTCAAAAGTTCGCACGACGAGCACATGTGCCGGCTCAAGAGCTCCGGATGATTCCAATCACTTGGCCGTTTGCGGTCTGGGTGCTTGACATGGTGGGACCTTTCAAAAGGTCTAAGGATAAAAAGACACATCCCTTGGTGGCAGTTGATAAATTCACTAAGTGGGTTGAGGCAGAGCCAGTAAGTAAGTGTGACGCTGCCACGGCGGTTCAGTTCATGAAAAGGTGATCTTCCATTTTGGTTTTCCACACAGCATTATCACGGACAATGGCACTAATTTATCCCAAGAGGCTATGGAGGAGTTTTGTCAACGTGAACATATTCAGCTTGATGTTTCTTCCGTAGTTCATCCTCAATCTAATGGTCAAGCTGAGAGAGCAAATCAAGAAATTTTAAAAGGTCTCAAGCCCTGGCTTATGGTTCCCTTACAGCGACCACCGGGTTGTTGGGTAGAGGAATTACCCTCGGTGCTGTGGAGTATCAACACCACACCTAACAGGTCTACAGGTTACACACCTTTTTTCATGGTGTATGGAGCAGGAGCAGTGTTGCCTAGTGACATCCGTCATGACTCGCCCCGCATGGAGGCTTATGTTGAAGCTAATAATGAACAAGCCAGACAGGATGCACTCGACTTGTTAGATGAAGAAACAGACTTAGCAGAGGCTCGATCAGCCATTTATCAACAGGACCTGCGCCGTTATCACAGTCGTCGGGTTAAGTCCAGAACTTTTCAGGAAGGCGACCTGGTGCTCCGGCTCATCTAGGATCTGTCAGATGCACACAAGTTATCCCCACCTTGGGAAGGACCCTTTGTGGTCAGCAAGAACTTAAACAACGGGTCATATTACCCCATTGACGTTCGAGAGCACAAAGACTCACATAAGTCGGAGGAGGAGACCCGCTGGCCGTGGAACATTGCTCAACTTCGGCCATACTACACCTGAGCCACCGGCTCTCATCATGTACATACATTAACATTGTATATACCATGACAAGTAATAAAGCAGGACCATCGGTCTCTTTTCATTTCAAAGATTACGTATCTTTGTTATGTTTTATTTTCAACTGACTATTAAGGAGCCGATCATATTTGAATCAAGTCTAACCTTTTTTGGTCCAACTTATGATCGTATTCGAATCTAGCTACAATATCATGGTCACTTGGGGGATTCCTGTTCAAACATAGGTCATATTCGAACCAAAGAGAACATAGCTATCGTAACCCTCTTGATCGGCTCAAGGCCAAACTCACTTGGGGGCTTCTTGATTGTATCCGAATCATAGCATAACCCCCTTTGGGTCCGACTTGGATCGTATTCGAATCAAGGTCGTTAAAAACCTCTCAAGGTCATTTGGGGGCTTCCTGTTCAAACATAGGTCGTATTCGAACCAAAGAGAACATAGCTGTCGGTACTCGATCGGCGCAATGCCAAAGCCAGTGGGAGCTATATGGTCGTATTCGAACCTTAGCTTAACCCCTTTGGTCCGGTTTACTGATCGTATTCGAATCAGAAGCCCCCAACCATTTCAATACAAGGTTAAATTATACTTATTATCTGCTGTTTACCTTTTAATTTTTTGTTGTCTCAATATTACAAATAATTAGCCTGGTGTTCATCGCCGGCTGGACTATTTGACAACAAAGCCACCAAGGTATGATGATCATTGGGTATTCAGAAGCATTGACTTCTCAAAAAGATTTGAGTTATCAAACTTCATTACCCGGGTCAGTTAAACTGGTGGTCTAAGGATCAAAAGTACACGTATGGTTATTGTTTATACGCAATTGCCTGCTACATTAACCAACGGGTTAGTTTCAGCCTTGTTCTCTTTTTTCTATTTCTGATTTTTATATGGTAAACATATTGTCTATAAGCCGGGTGTTCTAACCCGTTCGGTACTAAGCCACCAAGCCAGTCTTTTCCCTTGTATCTACAGGAACAGAGCTGAAATATTATAGGGACAACCATAAGTATGATGCACATATTGACATCAGGAAACACAGAATCACATATAAGTGTTTTATGCGCGAGGGCATAAGCAAAGCATAGTTATTTCACAGCTAAACTATTACAAGGTTTTTATAAACCCATGAAGATGATTATTGTTCCTCCCTCGTCGGTTCACCGCCCTCTGTTGGCTGGAACCTGGGTTTTGACCAGTCAAAACCATTCACGGCGACAAATTAGGCTTCTTCATCGATCAGGCCGGTCGGGTCAACTTCCGGGGCAAATGTATTTTCTCTTACAGGCGGGATCAAATATGTCACCTTGTACGAGGGATTCGCTATCTTCTTATTTTCAACATCAAAACCCGGCTGGTATTTGTCGATGTTGGTGTCATCTCCAAGGGTAGTTGCCTAAGGTCGGACTCCGTGCACGCAAGCCATGAAGTCATCTTGCTCAAAGGGAGATCTTTCTTCCTTCACGGTGGGATAGCCTCTGGCCACGTCCGCCGGGTCTAGGTCTGGCACCCAATCCTTGGAGCGGCTTAGGGCAGTAAAAGCTCCGGCTCGCGCACAGGAGCGCTTCACTTCTTGAAATCTGGCAGGTAGGATTGACAGTTTCTTCGAGACGTCGCTGAGCCGGTTGGGTCCTTGATTGGTAGGAGAGATGGCGGCAAGTGCCCGTTGTGCGCCAATATACAGTTGTTCTACTAAGGTATACACTGCCTTCAGTTTAATCAAAGGATCTTGGCTCAGGTTTTTGCTTCGTGGGCCTACACATATTTTTTACACAAAGTCAGCTGGCAGCTTATATTCCGGATCAGTAAAAAGTACACAAGATTAAAGACAGATGGCTTACCAAAGATGGCGGCCACCATTTGAGACACCCGGCCCTTTAAACCGTTCAGTTCGGTTGAAACCTCTTCAAGGGCTGCTCCGGCCTTTTCGGCACGTTGTGTCAGAAGCATTTTTTCCACTGCCCAGGTTTTCTTCTTGGCGGTGAAGCTGGTCTTTAAATTTGCAGTTTGGAGTTAGCAGATTTGATTTCTGCCTCCTGACTCGCTAGCCGGCTCTTCGCATCAGTCAATTGCAAGTTCAGTTCAGATAAGGCATTCTGCAAAAAACACTCAGATGAGTCAAGATTTTGCTTAAAGTTCAAAAATCAAGATTCAAGTCTCAAGTACTTTACAAAAAACAACTTGACACTTGGGGGCTAATGTACGCCAAAACAATTATTATGACTCTAACGACATACTTTAATCCCAAGTACTTTACAAAGTAACAGCACTTGGCACTTGGGGGCTAATGTATGCAGTTCAGCAAGTTTCTCAAGGTTAAGCCGGAGTATTAAGTCCTTTGAATATGGTACAAAACAATTTAAAGTACCGGTTCGTTTATGATGAAAAGGAACCGGCCCTTGGGGACGACAGGTGAAGCTTTGTTCTATTTTAGTGAATTCAAGAAAAATTCAAAGGTAAAGGTCTTGGCCTATATTATAAAGTCTACAGATCATTCCGGTTCTCTCATAATCTGAAGACTTGGGGGCTGGAGGAATATAGATAAGCCGGAAGAACATACCTCCTATTTGAACTGCAACTGTTTGACCATTTCGATCTCAGAGTCGCGACTGGAGTGCACATGGCTGAGATAGCCGGACAAAATATCGTTGGCATTTAGATGATCATAATTGGCAACGTCAAAGCACACTTTCTGCCTCTCCAATGCCTCTTGTTTCGCCGTGTGGCGAACCAACACGGTTGGATTCCCCGGATCAATAAAACGTCTCCCGGTGATCAAAACATCTTGTGTAGACAGTGATGGCGGGTTGGCTGAGCTTGATGGTCCAGTTGCGGAAGGGTTCACAGTGGTCTCATCAAACGACGGCTGAGGAGGATTTGCTTCTGCATCGACAGGCGGGTCTTCTGGAGCGTCAGTTAATGGAGGAGAAGATGGCCTAGCCTGGTCAGATGCAAGCATTGGCGGGTCTTTCGCCGGTTTAGCTACCTTTGCCTTCTTGGACTTAGCTTGGCCACTAAGAGAAATGTTGCAGGCCTGTCAGTATAAAAATACAATTTGAACAACCTGGAAAAAAGGAGGATTTTTCATTACCCAAGGGCAATCTTGAAGGCCCGAAATTGAGTCTGCATTGAGTTGCCAGAAGAGTGAGACACCTCCTAAAAAGATAAAATAAAGTTAAAGTAATGCCAGGGAAAGAATCCATTAAACAGACTTAAGGACAAAAGAAGTAAACCTCATTCTGGCGCTTCTGAGGAGTTTGTTGAAGAACAATAGCCCGTTCATCTTCGGTCCGGGATTGACGGCGGCTCTCATGTTGCTGCTTTTTCAAAATAAAGTTTGGATCCAAGTGAGCTAAAGGGTTAGAAAACCTTACTTTACGGATCACTCGTCGATTTTTTTGTCTTGGCAAGGGCTCTGAGTCGGAGGAAATGATAGTTACCTCTTATTCCACGGCTTGACTGGCCCCAGTGTCATCCTGGTAATGATCAGTGTTAATAAGATTATTAAAAAATTAGCCAAGGGAATCAAGGGCTACCTCCGACTCAGATGTATCGTCAAGCCTCATCCAATCTTCAGCAGTGTTCTTCTTCTTGTTTTTTGACCTCCAGGTCATTTTCTTGGCATTCATGGCGGTGGCTCTCGTTTTCTTTGCAGCCTCGTGGTCATATTTAACTTTCCAGAAGTCAGAGTTGGCTTGCAGACAGGTAAAGACACGATGAAAAGATCAGGCAAGTATTAAACAATACGGCTGGGAAAAATACAAAGGAGAAGACATCAGAATATCCTTACTTCTGGCACCGGGTTAAGCTTGCAGAAGGGGTTTAACCCGACAATACTGCAATCTTTGTATTTCCCGTTCACCAGAAGGGTTGACATTTAAAAAATATCTTCTTTTGTTAATTGAGTGGGGTTGTGACGAAGAGAGTCATCCGGGCCTCCACCATACTCATACATCAGCTTTGACCGACGGCTTAGAGGGATGACCCGCCATGAGATCCAGTAGCGGGTCAGATCAACTCTAGTTAACCCATTCCCTAACAGAGCATTAATACTTTTGATGGATGGTATCAGCTTTCTGCGTTCAGCGGCAGTGAGCTTGTCAGGGAGCGCGAACTTGGAGTCAAGACGTTCGGGGCGATAACCCGGCAGTGGCCTCTCGTTTGCCGGTGAAATGTCTTGACAGTAAAACCAAGTCTGATTCCAGTCTTTTGGATGACTCGGCAAGACTATGAGGGGGAAGACAGCGCCCTGTCAGCATTGAATTGAGATGCCTCCAAGCTCTAAGCTAAGGCCGTTGGTGCACTCGTTCTGCCGGTTTAGATAAAAGTATTCTCTAAACAGCTCCACGGTCAGCTCTTGTTGAAGATACACCTCACAGAGCACTTGGAAGTTACAGATGTTAGATATGGAATTGGGCCCAATATCTTGAGGGTGGAGTTTCAAAAAGTGGAGGACCTCTCTGAAGAACTTTGAGCCGTGCGGTGAGAAGCCACGGTTCATATGGTCAGTAAAAACAATCACTTCACCAGCCCTTGGATTGGGCCGTTCTTTGTCCGGGTTAGGGGCATGGTAAGACATGACGTCTTTTCTTGACAGAAATCCTATGGTGAAGAACTCCTTCAAACATTCCTCAGTTACAGTTGAGGGAACCCAGTTACAGATGGTTGGTGCTTTTAACGGCATGATGTTCAAAGACGAACTGAAAAGAAAGGCAACATGCCGGTTCAATTCAATGATGAAATTAACAGTTAAATGATGATAATATAGGGAAGTAATGGCGGCTTAGTTAAGGGATAATGCTATATAAGGAAAAGTAAGCCGGCAGAGTAAGCCGCCATGACTACAGATATTTGAGAGAAGCGAAATCAGCTAAGTGTTGAGACAAACAGGTTTCCCAACTGCTTGGTGTTATTCCAGATCAAATGGTTATTCAAAATGAAAAAAATTCTAGACCAAAAAAGTTTAGCGTAGATAAGTCTGTGGGTTCTAATGGGACCTTCGAACCAGAGAAAGGGACCCGTGGGCATCAAGAGTAGGCACAAAAACGCTACCGCACAAGCATATATGTCTTTTTGGATCAAGAAGAGGCTTGCGGTGGAAGAACTACGAAGAACTACGATGAGTATGAAGAACACACAGGAGCCTGGAAACCCTAATGCAGATCTGAGAAACAAAAGGAAGAACACTTACAGTCGCAGGTCTTCTGCGGAGGTCGGCGCTGTTTCTCTGGACCGATTTGGGTTGATGCAGTGGCCAAGGTCGACGGAGATGAAGGAGAAGCGCGGCGGTGGTGAGGCTCGAGCAGCAGGAGGGTTGCGAGAGGAAGAAGACGGAGAGATAGAGAAGAATGAGGAAGGCCGAAGCGTGCCTATTTATAAGGAAAATGTGAACAGACGGGTGTGAAAATCGAGGGATAGCCGAATAATGGTTATCCAACTACACAGACGCCTAGATTCTCAGGAGACATTAAAGATGAAGATCCATTGGGAGATGACGTCATAAAAGTTTTTTGCATTATCAAAAGATGATGTCACGGCGGGTTACAAAAACTTCTGTGAGGATAAGAAGATGGATTTTTGTCTAAGTATTGAAGATTGACAAAAAACGAAGTTCAAAGTCAACCTGGGGTCTAATGTTGGGGATGTAGCTATCAGTTATGACCCGCCTAGGAGGAGCCGGATCAGCCCCAATGGCGGGTTACACAAGAAGCCCAGTAAACATTCGAGACGATAGTTTGTCAAATCTTATAGAAGGCCCAAAGGCCTGGAGGCGGCTTAAGGCCCGGTATTGTGAACTGCCGTATGTAAGGAAAGACTTGTAAAGAAAGGCATGTAAAGGAAGTCACCGAGCCGGACACGATTATGAGCCGGCCGAGACTCTATAGACCACCAGGCGTTAACCCGTGTATATAAGGGGATGACCCGGTGGCGGCTTAGGGCAAGAAACAAGAGATCGATAACCAAGCCGACGAGTTAAGCCTCTTGGTTATCGAAACCCCCAGCAATACCAACACAACTAGACGTAGGCTTTTACCTTCATCGTAAGGGGCCGAACTAGTATAAAACCTCTCGTGTCCTTTGTCCCGATTAACCCCTTTAAGCTTCCTAGTTGCGATGGCCCTACGACTAAGTCCTTTCTCTAGGACATCCGCCGTGACAATTCCACGACACCATGTGTAACTTATTTTGCTCACATCTTCTAGGCCGTAGCTCCGAATTAATTGAACCTTATATGTAACTTGACTAGAAAGACGCGTACATCATCATGGTGCACTTTAACTTGTTGTTTAACAACTTCAACATAATGTGCTATTCAGATCTGGACCAATTCCGAAATTTGCATATGGGGACTTTCCAGAATTGTTATGTGTTGTTTCCGGCCTCATTTAAACTTGCTTTGATTTGAGGTTCTTGTATGCATCATCCCTTGCCATGAGTAACATCATGTAGCCTTGTCATGCATCATACTTTGTTGAGCATCATGTTATGTTTATGTGTTTTGTGTTTACCGTGTTGTTTACTTTTTCCGGTTGTGCTCCTTCTCGATAGTTCCTGTTCCGTTGCGATTGTGAGGATTCGTTCGACTACGTGGGATCTTCTTCAGGGACTCGTTCTTCTTCCTAGTGGGATTTCAGGCAAGACGATCGTTACCTTGGATACCACTACTATCTTGCTTTGCTAGTTGTCTCGATGCTATTGCTATGTCACGCTACCTACCACTTGTTTATCAAGCCTCCTTAATTGCCATGATAGCCTCTAACCTTTTCCACCATCCTAGCAAACCGTTGTTTGGCTATGTCACCGCTTTGCCCAACCCCTCTTATAGCGTTGCTAGTTGTAGGTTGTTCCATGTTGGGACACAGATATCATGGGATATCACAATATCGCTTATTTAATTAATGTATCTATATACTTGGTAAAGGGTGGAATGCTTGGCCTTATGCTCGGTGTTTTGTTCCACTCTTGCAGCCTTAGTTTCCATCAAACCGGTGTTATGTTCCTTGATTTTACGCCCCTAACACGATGAGGGTTTATGGGCCCCTCTTGATAGTTCGCTTTGAATAGAACTCTTCCAGGAAGGCCCAACATTGGTTTTAGTCAACATAATAACTAAACGTGATAATACATTTGATGCATAGGGAGTTAGCGCTACCCGAGGTTCGTTATTCAACATAATAGAGGGGGGCCAGTGCTGATGTTATTGGTCCCAAACGTTCAGCCTGCAGGGCCACCACGGGGAAGCCTGGGGACCTGGTTTTACTCATAGCTTGTCCCATCCGATCATGGCCTGAGACGAGATACGCACGGCTACTATCAGGGTGTCGGCACACCGGGAGGTCTTGCTAGACTTGTTGTACCATTGTTGAAATGTCTTGTGCACCGGGATTCCGAGTCTGATCGGAGGGTCCCGAGATGGAGGATTGCCTCCGCGGATCGTGAGCTTGTCATTGGCTAAGTTGGGATACCCCTACAGGGTTTAAACTTTCGAGAGTCGTGCCCGTGGTTATGTGGCAGATGGGAATTTTTAATATCCGGTTGTAGTGGACTTGAACTAAACTCAATTTAAAATACACCAACCGAGTGCATAACCGTGTCTGTCTCTTTTCGGGTGCGTTCGAGAAGAGAACACAGTGGGGTTATTTTTGAATGTAAGTAGTTCAGGATCACTTATTGATTATTACTAGTTTGCGACCGTTTGCGTAGTTTCTCAACTTATTCTTGTACTCGTAAGTTAGCGACCATACAATGCTTAGTGCTGCTGCAAGCTCACCACTTATCCTTTCCATACTCATTAAGCTTTGCTAGTCTTGATACCCATGGTAATGGGATTGCTGAGTCCTCGTGGCTCACGGATTACTACAACAACAGTTGCTGGTACAGGTAATGCTATGATCTGACGTGAGAGCGATGTTTGCTTGTTTTGGAGTTCTTCTTCTTCTTCGTCGATCTTGGGATAGGCTCCTAATCGGCAGATGTATGTTCTTTGGTGTATTTCATGTGGCATTGTATGCCTTTCTAGGTATCCCTAGCTATTATGTAGTGGTGTGATGTAATGATATCCACCTTGCAAAAGCATTTCAATATGTGGCTCTATCTTTGGTGGGACCTTCGAGTTCCTCTCGGATAGGATCGCATATTGGGCGTGACATGATATCTGAGAGAGAAAGATATAAAATATTACTAAAACGTAAAACAAAGTAAAAGTAAATAAAATACAGCGAGGTATTTTTGGATTTCTTTGGTTTATAGATCTGAAAATATATAATAGAAATTAGACCCGGGGCCGATAGGTTTCACTAGAGGATTATCTCTTGAAGGTAAATAATATGGCGGGTGAACAATTTACTGTTGAGCAATTGATAGAAAAGAGCAAAGTTATGACGATATCCAGGCAATGATTATGCATATAGGCATCACATCCGTGTCAAGTAGACCGAAACGACTCTGCATCTACTACTATTACTCCACACATCGACCTCTATCCAGCATGCATCTAGAGTATTAAGTTCATAAAGAACGGAGTAACGCCTTAAGTAAGATGACATGATGTAGAGTGATAAACTCAAGCAATATGATGGAAACCCCATCTTTTTACCCTTGATGGAAACAATACAATACATGCCTCACTACCCCTACTTTGTCATTGGGTGAGGACACCGCAAGATTAAACCCAAAACTAAGCACCTCTCCCATTGCAAAAACAACCAATCTAGTTGGCCAAACCAAACTGATAATTCGAAGAGAAATACAAAGATATCAAATCATGCATATAAGAATTCAGAGAAGATTCAAATAATATTCATAGAAGATTGAAATAATATTCATAGATAATATGATCATAAATCCACAATTCATCGGACATCGACAAACACACTGCAAAATAATATTACATCGAATAGATCTCCAAGAACAGTGAGGAGAACATGGTATTGAGAATCAAAGAGAGAGAAGAAGCCATCTAGCTACTAGCTATGGACCCGTAGGTCTGTGATAAACAACTCACGCTTTATCAGAAGGGCAATAGAGTTGATGTAGAAGCCCTCCGTGATCGAATCCCCCTCCGGCAGGATGCCAAAAAAGGCCCCAAGATGGGATCTCATGGGTACAGAAGCTTATGACGGTGGAAAAGTATTTTGGTGGACGCCTCTATTGGTTTGGCAATATTTCTGAATTTAAAGGCCAAATATTAGGGTTGGAGGACTCCCGTGGGGCCAACAAGCCTGGGGGCGCGTCCTAAGGGCTTGTGGAGCCCTCATGACTATTCTGCCTTCCTCTCCAAGTCCTATGTGTGTCTAATGGTCCAAGAAAATCATCGTAAAGTTTTATTCCATCTGGACTCTGTTTGATATTCCTTTTCTGTAAAACTCAAAAACAAGGAAAAAAAGAAACTGGCACTAGGGTCTGGGTTAATAAGTTAATCTCAAAAATAATATAAAATAGCATATTAATGAATATAAAACATCCAAAACAGATAATATAATAGGATGGAACAATAAAAAATAGATACGTTGGAGACGTATCACCCATGCACATGCGCATCGACGGTCGCGTAGTCAGACACCAAGGCAAGGCATCAAGTCAAACCAGAAAAGCCACTCTTCGTGAGATCGAGGAAAGCATTAAGGAGAGCAAGATAGTTGTGGGCCACCTTGGGAAGGCCTCCCTTACCGGGTAGGAGAACCTGGCAGGGTCGAGGCCGCTCCCAAGAACAAGTCCAGAATCGCCCCGGCAGGCTTGCCGGGGTCGCCAAGATCAAACCCTGCCAAGCTCCTTCAACATGGAACCTTCACCGAGGCACCACCGCTACACCTCGCCGCACCCAAGTCATTAATCAGCATGGTGTCATGGTGTTAAGCAACCAGGTGGATCCTACCAAGCACGTGGTAGCATCAAGGAGGAGAGATTGGCTTTATTGACACTCGTCTAGGAGGCGTGTCAAGCTGATAAGAAGAGGCAGATAAGCGGCATGATAGGCTTGCCGGGATTCACCCTCGGCACGACACCCAGTAGTGCATTTAATGAACTATGTCCTAACTACCAGAGTTAGGTATGATAGCACTGCTAGCTATCTAATCACACCCAAATGATTGTTTTGCCACTATGGTCACCCCTTAACCTATAAAAGGAGGCCCGAGGCAACCTAGCAAAGGGTTCGAACACTTCGACCCTCTCGTACTTGTAAGTTCACGTTGCTCTCCCGAAGGCACCCTTGCCGGGCCAGAGCACATTGAGCCTTCGTCCACCCCCAAATCAATCCATCAAACCAGGAGTAGGTTTTTACGCTGCAAAGCGGCCTGAACCTAGGTAAAAGAGAGTGAGTCCATCGTCATGATGTCCCTCACTTCTTCCGCTCTTTGTGCAACGCGGTCGTCCCCATGCCGGACCACAAAGTGGTACCCTTTTCCCATAGTTATCATGCTTCCAGGCCGACATCTTCGGTGCGCCAGGTAGGGGGAGTCGCCTGAGCAAACCTGAAGTAGTGACCAACGCGTCAATATTCATCGACCTTTGTCATCCATGGCTCCCAATAACAAGAGCAGAGACACATCGCATCCTTCCTCCTCGAAGGCCCCATTACTCGTGACTGCGTGCGCTACAGGCGCTTTGCCCTTGATCGATGGGGCCGGCGAGGCGATCAGTGCCACCAACACTCCTGCTGTAGCTGGGACGGGGGCGACGGACACGACCCAACCCAACCCCTTCAGCATGCTGCTGATCAAGCTCCCGCCAGTACGGGCCATGGAGATGCACAACTTCCTCCCGCTCATCCCATTGGCGTGCTCAACCAACGCGACATCGATGCCCGCTACGATGCGGACCAAGATCCGTTGGCTGCACCGCCCGGAGGGGTGGAGACAGGGCATGCGCCCCGCCTAGCATCGAGCGAGCGCAATAACACCCCAAGCAGCGCCATCGACCCCCAGCGACCATGCCAGCATGGGAAGGGCCCAACTGACCAAGAGCCTATTCCACAAGAGCATCCTCGACCATGTTGAGTCCCTCTGGCTACTGATCTGAGGCGGCGAGAGCCCGATAGTGCTCCTTCTGGTTCATCGAGGAGTCGAGCGGTGTCGCACCCTGCCTCCCACGCCATCCTAGAAACAGCGACTAAAGCGGTAGCGAGAGATCACACTACAAAAAAGACACATCCGTGACATTTTGGGTCGAACAAATTTATTTTTGTCATGCTTATGACACTTCTATGATGATAATTGTGACAAAGCCCAGTATCATCATAGATGTGGTGGGCTCCTACTTCTATGACAAAAAATCATGACAAAAATGGGATTTTCGTCCTGGGCGGGCCGGAGACGCACCTGCATGATATTCTTTGGGTCGTCCATGAGGGAAAAACTCATGGTAGAAGCGAGGGCGAGGAAACTTTCAGGGAGTTCCCGGTTACGGTGGGTGGTCAGGGCCGAGCGATGAACGGAGGGATTGCACATTTCTCTCACACACGTACGCGCGTGGGTAAGAAGTGTTGGTCTCTAACTGAACCCGATCGAGGCATTCGCCTACTGAACCCTAGCGATTACACTGGCTACGTGTTACTGAACCCGAGCGATCGATCGATCCCTGGCTGTTAACTGAACTTGATCGAGGGATTACTTCGCTACTGCTACTAACTGAAGCCGATAAACAGTGAACGTGGGGGTTGGTTGAACGAGTCGAGACATACGTGGTTGGGGTTGGATGAACAGTTCCTAGTTAGGGTTGGATGAATAGGACCCCGTGATATTAGTAGTAGGCCATTGCCGCTGGATGAATAGGACCCTGAGTGGAGGGTCGCCACATTCGAGCTTGTTGGGGCTGGATGAACAAGACCCCGTGGAGGGCTGGTTGAACAGTATCCGGTGGAGGGATGGACGAACAGTACCCCGTGGATGAACAGTAGCTGGTGGAAGCAGGAGGAAGACGCAGTGGATTAACAGTGTAGGTGGAGGCTGAAGCAAGTCGACGGTGGGTGAACAGTAGCCCGTGGTCTCCCGTTTTGCGGTAAGCCACACCCCTCCGATGAACAAGACCCCCAATTTCGATCGTAGCACTCCAACACAAGTCTGTTTCCTCCGTTTTGTGGTACGCCACACCCCTCCGGATGAATATGACCCCTGTTTTGACCGTAGCTGGTCGAACAGAAGGCCGTTTCCTACGTACTACAGTACACCAGACCCCATTGCAGCTGTTTCGTCCAAGCTAGTTGGCTCTTGTTGAACATGACACATTCCGACCCAGTCTGTTGCCTCCTGATGAACAGGAAGCTATTTCTCCGTTCCGACCCAGCTGGTTGGTTGCCCGATGAACAGGACGCCGTTGCTGCCGTCCGTTGCCTCTCCATGTACACGAGCCTTGGCCATACATATGCGCGAGAAGGCATTCGAGACCCCACCCATATGTATGTACGTGGACGTATTTTGTGGCATGTGGCTGTACATATGTGTACACGGTTTACAAGGGACTACCTGAATAGCTACGTCGAGGGCTCCACTACTACACGTGTCACTTCTTGCTCGGCCACGGTTCATCGTTGCAGAGATAAAGATTGACCAGTATGTATGTACACGTTCGCGACAATGCAACGCACGCTTCGACCAGGTGGGTCCCGGCTGTCAGGGAGGACAAGGAGGCACTTCCTTGCATGCAAAGTTATTGATGGTGGGTCTGAGCTGTCAGGGACATGATTCATTTTTTCGCGCGCAATATGGAGGCACTTCCTTGCATGCGAAGATGCATCTGGCGGGTCCATCTATCAGCACCACCGCGTACACTACTCTTCTGATGGTTGTCATTCGTTGACCACATTGACCACGCTGTGCGGATAGTACCTAGGCGGTGGACGACCACGAGGCCTAGGAAGGGAATGACGCTGAGCCAGGAGAGACGAGGCGGGTGGATGCCCATGCGAAGGGGAGTACGAGGGTTCACTGGTTCGGCTGCGGTGTAAAGCTGCCATCGCTGGAGAATAACAGGGGGTGTGGGTGAGTAGAGGGAAGTCCTGGCCAGTAGTAATATGGCCGGGCTGTGAGGCCTGCATGGCAGCACAACCGGCCATGGGAGGCTGGAGCAGGTGGTATGGCGGGCGCAGGTTTGGGCGGCTGGAGCAAGAAGACCAGAGGTTGAAGACATAGCTTGGCCGTTGGATTAACATCCAACGGTCAGTGCAGCTAGAATCATTTATTGACTAAGTTTACAAAGCCCTGAGTACGTGTTAACTTAGTAGGCCCACAAGTCAGCCTCCAAATCTGGTGGGGTCCTAGCTAGGAGGGGGGATATATTTTTTTGCATAATAAGGTGGCACTTCCTTGCGTGCAAAGTTGTTTTCTAGTTTTGTTTATTTCTTCTTTTTCGAGTTAGAATAAAAAGAAAACAATTTAGCATCTTCGGTACAATCTATATTGTCACGAAAAGGATCATAATAAAGCTGGTGTGTCCCAACTATCAGGGAGAGGAAACTTTTTATTTCCGCTTAATAAAGGAAGCAATTCCTTGCGTGCGAAGATGTAGCTGGTGGGTCAAACCTGTCAGGGGGAGAAATTATTTGTTTCGGCATAATACGGGGGCACTTGCTGCGTGCGGCCATGGGCCATGTGGGTCCCCACCGTCAGCAACTCCATGTACATGCCTCATTCGATGGCTGTCGTTTGTTGACAAAGTTGACCATGCTGCACCGAGAGAACCAATGTAGTGAATGATGGCGAGTCCTAGGAAGGCAACGACCCAGAGCCGGCGACGGCACAACAGTGGATGCCCACGCAGAGGGGAGTACGAGGGTTCATTGGTTTGGCTGCGGTGTGAGGCTGCCATCGCCAGAGAAGAACATGAGGTGTTGGTGAGTAGAGGAATGGCCTGGACGGTGTTTGGGAGTATGGTGGGCCAGTAAGCCTGCTAGTAGCACAACCGGCCATGGGAGGCTGTAGCAGGCGGTACCGCCGGTGGTGGTTTGGGCAGCTGATGCAAGAATATCCGAGATTGAAGAAGCTGCTAGAATCATTTCTCGACTATAAGTTGACCAAGCCTTCCGTACGCGTCACTGACTATAATTCTCAGAAATATAGTAGGCCCACAAGTGAGCATGACATTTGTGGCAGAGAACATATATCCCATTTGCAATTTGTAATAATGTACAACCCATTTTGGAATTCTAATGGAATTTACTACAAGCCATTTACAGTCTGTAAAAATTACAACCCATTTTCTAGCCAGGACAAGGATTAACAATTTCAACCAACCACTCAAAACAGAATTCAACCAAAAATCCCACATTTTGATGGGATCTGAAATATTTTTATCCTAAAAATTCGAGTCAGATTAAATATAATTTCAAAATGAATTTGTATTAGGTAAAAATCTAACGAAATATTGCGCGCACAATAATTAATGTATTAAAATTTTCAAATTCAAAACATAATATTTTTGAAACTAATTACCTGTTTGGTGTGTTTTTGTACATTACAACACATTTTTTATAATTACAACCCATTTATTATTTCTTAAAGCCCATTTTTTTGTTAGGCCTAATTCATCCCTCCTAGGAAAGATTTACAGCCCAGCGGGGTGGAGAATAACAAGTTAACCTGGATTGGGTATTTTGCAAAAAAAAGGTATAGCTGGGCTAGCCAATTTAACCTTGAAAAAATAATATATCGGATGGATATTTGGTCGACGTAAAATAACAGCCTCGGCCAGATGGGCCACAGCCCGCCCGGCTGATACCCTGCTCCTCTGAACAACAACAAAAACATCGCTCAAGAAAAACTCTGCTTACACCTAAAAAAACAAATACTTCTCGAGCTGCTGGGTCCCAGTTGTCGGCCGCTCCTTGTGCATTTCTCTTGTTAATTGACTATATAGGTTGACAATGGTGTGCGACCATGATGTCAGGAAACAAGGAGGAAGAAAGAAAAATATAGTTGTATATAATAAGGTGGAACTTGCGTACATACGGCTATGGCCCTGGTGGGTCCCTATTATCATCCTCTCCAAGTAAAGTCGTCTCGTGATTCCTCATGTTCGTCGACCATGTTGCAAAAACTCAAAGGACGATGGAGAGGGCCTCGCAGGCCCTACGGATGATCTGACATAGCACCCGCTGCTCATTCAGGAAGCCAAGATCACCGGACACCTATGAGCACCTTCGATAGACTGAGCCGGTATGAAACAGTAAGGCCGCGCTTGAGAGCTCTAGATTGTTTCACACCTGTATTAAGATACAAGTGTAATTTACTCGTCACCAGAAACAACGCGTAAAATACAAGCGTAATGAAACCGACAGCCTGAGGTTTGTAACAAAAACAGGCGAGTTACGTGTGTAATTTGAGAGACCAATGTATATTTTACTAGTCAAAATAGACCAACCAAGCGCTTTGTCTAAGACCATCTGCTTTTATTTACAAGTGTCGGTTTTACAAGTGGTTTTGGTTGGAAAATGACGATCCAATCATGGCCTACGATGATGAGTTGGTTGGAAGATCATATGGTTTCACCTCTAACCTACACGAGTTGTCATATAGGCTATGAATGAAACATAAGATGATGAACTTCTTAAGAGAAGAAACAACAGAAGTGGATGAGTGTCTTAACATGCAAATCACTAGCATTAGATCAACATGCAAAACAATATGAAGCATTATTCTCAGGAGGCATGGTGAATAGCTCGTGATGCCGCATGCCACAACATTCCAAGCTCAACTTTGCAATCAAACTCACAAGGCCTGGCATTACATAGAGAACATTCAGAACAAACTATTAAAATACCTTACATTAGTCAAAATTCATGTGACTATGCATCTTAGCAGAGTAAATATTTACTTATGAACTAAACACAGGAATAGGAAAAAACGATCGACACTGCTCACAGCAAAGGGCGTCCCACTCAAAAATATCAAATGCATGTCTTCTAGCTAACATCAATGAGCAAAATTTGACAAGGTTTTCCAGTTCCAATATATTAAACTAATGTCTTCTTGCTAACATCAATGATTAAACTTTGATAAGCTTTTCCCATTCAAAATATGTAATGTCTATGATTGTAGAACAGGTAGGGTTCACTGGTACGCGTCGGTGCTATACAAATGGTTTTTAACCCCTTTCTGCGACAGCGTTCGGTACCATCACCAAGTGAGTGACGGCGATAAGGGGGGTCCTTCCCACACGACCCAGAAACCATCAGGGATATTCCCTCCTAGCATACACGCTCGGCAAATGAGGTCATGTGCAACCGGCGAGCGCTCAAATATGGAAATACGTACAGTAGAGCTAAAAATACAATTATACAGGCAAAATTGTTTCTGGTCACAAGTACATACCACATAGTCAGTCCCCGCTAAATGTTTCCGTTCGTATGTACATCCCACAAGGTCCCTCCAAGGAAAACATTTCCATTCACAGGTACATCTCACACTATTTTCCCCGTTAAATCATTTTGGATAGCGTTGCCATTGCACACGATATTACCAATTTTATCGTTTGCATTATTGAATGCATCACACAAGGTGCGTAGAAGAAACTTTGTGGCAAAGGCTGTCCATCAGACACAGTTTTTATGTGGTAAACGTTTGCGCAAGGTGGCCTAACACAAACAGTTTTCAAGAGGATGTCGTGTGTGCAGTGGAGATTGATCGCACACGTAGTGGATCCTAGATATGTTTCTGATCTCCATGTCTATCGCAGACGTTTCGCTTTTGCAAACCGTGTGCAGTGTAATCCCTAATTAATCCCCAATTTAAAAATCACATGTTTTGAATTTGAAAGTAGGCAATAGATTATTTCATATCCAACCATGTTTATTACAAATATAGGTTCAACCACTAATGCATAATTCGATGCACATGTATATCTACTGAAGAACTACAGAAGCACCAAGTAAAGAATGATGAACCACAGTTGTACTAAAGACTGTAAAGAGAGAGGCGAAAGACATTTTGGTTGCTGGAGAAGGTGAAGCGGAATGCCCATATTGTGCCCTCCTCCATGCGTAATGCACGCACGACTCTAGGCCAACCCCTTGTGATGGCTGCCGTCCATCCTTCACTTTCTTCATTACGACTTCTCGATGCTCATTGTAGTCTACATGAAATACTTTAACCTTCATTGCATGTCCACCAATCATGTACTTTGCGAGGTAATCTTGAGTGAACTGCTTCAGGAACCACCGTGAATGAAAAAGATTCAGACATTGTTGTCTAACAACTCATTATGGGCAGTAAAAAGATAAGGTTGCAGAGTTTGTAGTTACCATCCTACAACTAACCGTTGTGTTGGATAGATCATAAACAAATAATTTGCTTGCCACCATTCATATCTTTTTGCTAATAATCCTTATTAGTTTCCTCACTTGATGCTTGTTCATGAATATCTCATTGCCCCATACGCAAAAAGGGTCGATGCGTGGATCCTTGCCAAGGGTATATGTACCTGCAAGAAACACGTCAATATTAGAAGCTAACAAGTGTCCAGGCCTGGATCTATATGCACTACAATGTGGAATGACGGGGGGAGTACAAGCCGAGGGATGAAGCTAACCTCGATGGAAAATGGTGGCCACTCCCGTTGTTGTCCTGCATAAGTAGTGGAAAGGCATGATAAGTACAACAACCTTAACATCAAACAAATATAGAAAAGGTAAAAAACAATATCTCCAAATGATAGGTTGAATGTGTTGGTTTCAGCATGTTGTTAAAGCAGATATAAAATGGAATGCAATGCTACCGACAGCAGCGTTAACAGCCATCAAATATTGCAATTCAAACTGGTATTGTTGAAAATGAATAGAACATAACTAATGCTTAAACATCACACTGGATAAATGTGTAAAACTGAAATAAAGGGCATGTGTTAACTACACCAGGAAGAACTGGAACCAAATATAGCCGTTCAAACTAGTATTGATGTAGTTGAGCAGCACAGTTCCTACTTGCACATAATGAACAACACATTGTGAATGACTGAAATAAACAAGGCATAAATGACCAGTATAAAAACCAAGCATAGCCATTGAAAACTGGACAGAGTCTCACTGCAACTAACTTAACAAGCAAATATAGATAAACAGGGTACATAATTGAAAACTAGACAAATGCTCACTACAACCTACCTAACAAGTAGATACAGAAAACAAGGCGTCTGCTTGATAACTGGACAAATGCGAAAAAAGCAACCTAACAACCAAATACAGATAAACAAGGCATCTGCTTGATAACTGGACAGATGCTCACTGCAACCAAACTAAGAACCAAATACATATAAACAAGGCATTTTCTTGATAACGGGAAAAATGCTCACTCCAACCAACCTAACAACCAAATACAGATAAACAAGGCACCTACTCACTATAAACCAAATATAGCCATTCCTGAAACTGAAGTGGACAATTCACACTGAAACATCACATAGCTCTATTAAACAATACATTTTTGCATAACTAAAATAATTAAACACGGCATAGTTAAAGCACCGCACGGCAAATGCTACTACAACATAGGGTACGGGTTGGAAAGCTAGAAAAGGTAAGATTTGGTAATAGAATGTTGCCTCACATTTCATGGACGGGATCCTTCCAGTTGGAAGAGCACAGACCCATGGTGCGGTCTCTGATGTCATAGATGGGTTATTTCACCTTGGAAGAACCTTCGTGGGTGCCCTCCTCGTGCTCGTGGTCATGGTCGATGAGATCTGTCTTGCCAATTAAGGATCCCAAGGCGCCGCCGTAGAACATGTCCTTCAGAAATGACAAAATGGGCTCAATGGCGTATAACGCTCGCAAATCCTTGACCGCTTGGTTGAACCAGAGTGGTTGGGGATGGACCACTTAACCTGTGACATGGCCCGCGCGAAGCCGTCGCTGTGGACGAGCTTGATGTCGTAGCCATGTTTCCTAAGATATAGTAATACGCTAGCCCACTGACATGAAGCCTTCAGCATGGCAATGTTGTCAACGTCTTCCCTGGCTTCAGCGGTGACGTGTTTCTCCGGGATCGACAGGTCAGGGCGAACGGTGGCCACCTCACCAACATCCGTCGGAGAGGCCATGATAAATGTCTTCTTGGCCAAACTCTCGTCGGGCTCTCCGGGATACGTGGTCGAGCTTAGGCTGCAACATTCTAGAGCAGGGGATGTGGATCTGGCGGGGAGGGACACCGCATGCCTCATCTAAAAACTCAAGGGAGTGGGGCGACGGTATGGGAATCGCTGGGTAACCTGAACTTTATTGTCTAAGCTAGGATGAACGGACAGACCGACAGGGGTTAGCAGCAGCGCCGGCGGCGGTCACAAGCTAGGGTCCGAGGGGGAGGGGGTGGGTGGGGAGTGCTGAGAGGGGGGTGTTTGAGGATACGTTGCGACTACTGAAAATTTTAGTAATGGTGGGTGGAGATGGTGGTGGACGAGGGAGAGCGACGGTTCAAATGCCTATATAAGGTCGGTGCTAGAGGAGTGTGGGTGACGGTTGAAGTACGGCGGCTACTAAAATTTGGGAAAAGGAATTGATGCCGAGCGGGAGTGCCCAAGATCGCGCACGGCCCAACAATAATATGTGTGTATGACAATAAGGAAAAGTGGAGCGGAACCCCCGATTTTTTCAACACTCAAGGCGGGTAGTTTGTTTTTATATTTCTAGCTAGTTGGTCTATCGCACACGGTTCGTCCTAATTTCCAAATAAACTTACCCGCCTCTAGCTTACACAGGTGGTAGTTTTACAGCGCACTTGCATCGCACACGGTTAAGCCAGTACATCCACCCTTTGCTCGCGCTTGCGCGGTCATGGAGATTTTACAGCACACTTGCATCGCACATGGTTGAGACAGTACCTCCACCTTTGCTCGCGTTTGCGCAAGCGTGGTGATTCACAATGCACTTGTATCGCACACGGTTAAGATATTATACCCATGTCCGTTGAGCGTGATCAGAGTCTTTGCAGCAAAAAATAATGTTACAGAGGGTCAGAAGACAGCCACACCAGCATGTGTCCCAAATATATATGAGTGAAAAGGGTGGTCTGTGATGTTCAAAATTCCAATGCACAACTTTGACCACGCGGTCCCATAGTTGGGCGCGTTGTCGAAGATCGATGAGAGGGGCCAGAAGTCAAGAACCACCTGGAAGTGGCCAAATATATGTAGGAATATTGGGGATGTTTAAAACATTAAATCCACAATGCATAACGTTGCTGGGACCTGCCTCGCAAACCCGAAATCGCCCTTGGATATATGTCGTACCTAGCTAGGATGCTTGGCCCACCACCTCCCACTACGTGTCAGCAGGGCGGATGCACGTAATGATCGATACTTTGGTCATACATGCATGCCACCATGATCTACCATAAGTCGGACCAATGAATCTATCATTTGGTCAAACAACAACTGTTGTTGTCGATAAAATGCTTGGGCCAATAGATTGAACCATCATAAAAGTCACACGAGAGGACCACAAAACAAGCACCCCTTGCATGCGCCCCAAAATGATGTATGTTGGGAAGGGGCATGATGTTTCTTTTCAATATAGAATAATGTACAATTTAGATGTGGTGCCTACCTCTCAATACAAACAACAACCATGAAGGCAAGGTAGTTAAGGACGAGATTCGCAGGGTATGATGTAGGTCGAACCCAACAATCCGAGCATGTGGGAGGGAATCCTGACAACGCATGAGCTCGAGCTTTGGTTGAGCGACATGTGACGGTGACTGGCCCTAACATGAACTAGGAGGAATCCATTCATGGCCAACACATACCCCTCATTATCAGTCATCACAAAAATATGTGTGTCATCACAAAAAATGGCACAAGGGAGACGTGGTCGATCAGAAGACCCCGTATACACTGCATGCGGCCCAAAAATATGTATGGGTACGGCGGTGTGTGATGTGTTTATATCCCAAATGCACAACTTCGTTGGGCCACCAACTACATTACAAACCGAACACCGTACCCGACTCCAAGCCTGGTTCAATACATATGATGTCAGTTTCCCAACTTCGAGCCTGCGGCG